>NW_026652278.1:1452017-1471676 GCF_009828535.3 Hylobates moloch
AGGAAGGAAGGAAGGAAGGAAGGAAGGAAGGAAGGAAGGAAGGAAGGGCAATCTCTGTGATTGGAAGCTTAGGTTCTGAATCACCTGCAAATGCATTAAAATTCTAAATTTTCATTGAAGTGCCATGACTTTTTCTTAAAAAAAAATAAACTCTTAGTTTGAGATAATTGTAGACCCACACGCAGTTGCAGGACAGAATACAGAGATGCCTCAACGTCCCCCTGCCCTATTTCCCCCAATGAGAACATCTTAGAAAACAGTGGGACAGTATCGCAGCCAGGGGACAAAGGTTGGGAACACTCCTGTCCCCACAAGGGCCCCTCTTATTGTCACATTCACTTCCCTCCTACACTGTCCCCTCTGTAACCATGGGAAGCCACGGTCTGCTCCCCAACTACGTAATTTTGCCATTTCAGAATGTTATAGAAATGAAGTCATACAGTAGGCGACCTCTCAAGAGTCCGCGTGATGCTCAGAGGGCCACGCAGGTTGCCATGGGCACCCACAGCTCAACCTTCTCACTGCGGAGTGACCCACAGTTCACCCTTCTCACTGCTGAGTGGTGACCCACGGTGTGGCTGCACCACAGTATCTTTCGCCACTCACCCACTGGAGGACACCTGGCGCTGAACCATTTCCGGGCTCTACGGCAGCTGGATGTTTATTTGCCCAGCTGGTCTCCAGAGGGGCCTTGCCTCCCACCAGCCGTGTATGAGGGACCCAGGTTCCCGACACCCTCGCCTGCATTTGGTGGTGTTGCCATTTCTAAGGTAGCCGTTCTCCTAGGTGAGCTCACAGGCCCTGTGGCTTCTGTCTGCATTTCCCTAGCACCTCCCCGCGGCGTCTCTCCTGTGCGCCTTGGCCATCTGCACATCCGCGCCGGGAAACGTCTGCTGTGAGGCTGCTGCCTAACTGGTTCTGTGGCTGGAGGAAGCAGGCTTTTCTTGGGGATGGTTTGTCTGAGCCTGTTGGCTCTGGGTTGCTGGATTCTTCAGCTCTGTGTCTGAGACATCCCAGGCAAAAAGAAAAGCCAGGGACCTTGCCATGGCGTCATTCCTGGGGTCTGAGGTCCCCGGCCGGCTTTCTCCAGCCCGCCTTTCAGAGTCTTCTTACATTGGTTTCTTATTTCATGTCCAGGGTTTTGATTGTACTAATGGGGGAGCAGGGAAAAGTATGTCCCCTCCATCTATCCAGAGGCAGAAGGCTGGCCACAACTTTAAAAAAAAAAAAAAAAAACATAACACAACCAGGTCCAAAGCCACAACGTTTTCATCAACGAAAAAAATCTTGCACCTGTATTTACCATTATCATTTCAGTTAAATAACAAGTGTGATTTAAAATTTGCCAGTGCACTTCTTGGGGTTGAAGTCAGATATTACACTAACCAAGTACAGTAACCACCACCCCGTGTTGAGGAAACAGCTGTCAGCTCCAGGACTTGAGGGCATGGCCATCTTCAAAGGAGACACATGTTGTATGAGTCACTTTCTGGTGGTTTTAAGTCTGCCTCGGTTACTACTGGGAGGAAGGCTTAGGTCACATTAATACCTAGAAATCCCTTTTGAGATGTAAGAATTGGCAGCAACGATCACGCTATAAAACAAACCACTGAGCATGTT
This sequence comes from Hylobates moloch, assembly GCF_009828535.3. Lineage (NCBI taxonomy): Eukaryota > Metazoa > Chordata > Mammalia > Primates > Hylobatidae > Hylobates > Hylobates moloch. Next base: position 1,453,638 of record NW_026652278.1, read on the forward strand.
GTGTTTTCCACGTGCAAGTGTTTTAAAAATATCAGAACTAAAAACAAAATTGTGCATGATTTACACACAGCTTAGCTTCAAAAAGGGAGGTTTCTGGCACAGGAAGAAATGTCAGGATCACCTAGCAAGATCCCCCAGCTTTTCAGGTGAGGAAACCAGGATCCAGAGGAAGACCCCCCAAGACCACAGCACCTGCTTCCCGAGAGAGCTGGATCCCGCCTGCTCTCCCCACAGCAGCATGGGACAGTATGCTGGCAGATTCTCCCGTGGGTGGAAGCCTGAGCTGTAATACTCAGGGCATTGGGCAGAGCACCCAGACAGGCACTGTCTCTGCGGTGGGCCACTCCTGACCCAATCTTGAAGGCAAGCCTCACAGAGAATGCTCTCCCCAAACGACTCAGCAGTGTCCCAGAACAAAGCTCAAAAACACCTATCGGGAACAGTCAACACCCAGGAGGAGGATCATGGTGGACGGGACTAGACTGCAGGCAGGACCAGATTGCAGCTCCCACTCGGATGGAGAAGAGCGTGTGGAGTCTCGCGTCGTGAACTTCGGCATCAAGAACGACTGCAGGAATAAATGAGGAAAGCTGAGAGAACCCCCAGACCCTCTGAAGGGAGCAGATTGCTCCTGCAGGACCTGGGAGACACTCCAAATACTGTGAGTGCCCAAGCTGTGGAAGTGGGAAAGGGGGACCGTTCACCCCCAAACACACACCCCCACTGCGGAACCTGAAGGTCTAGATCACAGGAGAAGATTCTGAGCTCACCTGGAGCTGAGCCCAGCGAAATACAGGGGCGGAGGAAGCAGCGGGGAAAGCCCTGTGGGCTCTCTGGGTTCCCTAGGAAGCCATTTCTGCCTCACCTCAGAGGGGTCCTTGCAGAGGGCAGCCAGAGGCACTGGGGAGAGGCCACAGGGAGAAGGAAACCTCCAGCTGAACTTTGTAACAATTCCAACCTAAGGAGAAGCCTCCTGGCCAGAACTCGGGGGAGGGCGTGAATCCAGTCACAGCCTCCACAGGTGAAGGAAGAATGAACGCCCCATTTTCACAGCTGGGAGGCAGGTAGCCTGGGGCACGTTCTCAGCCCTGCTGGCCCACTGCCTGGAAGCAGACTCAAGGCTGCTGTGGGGGGCACAGCGGGAGTGACACCAGCCCTTCGATCTGTGCTGCTGGCTTTCTCCCACTTCCTTGACAACCTGCATGACTCAGCAGAGGCAGCCATAATTCTAGCAGGTACACAACTCCACTAACCTGGGAATCTCACCCCCATGCCCCACAGCAGCCACAGCAAGACCTGCCCAAGAGAGTCTGAGCTCAGACACTAGCCCCGCCCCCACCTGATGGTCCTTCCCCATCCAGCCTAGTAGCTGAAGACAAAGGGCATATACTCCTAGGAGTTCTAGGGCCCCACTCACCCCAGGTTCCTCTCCATGCTGCCACAGCGGATGCTTTCTGGAAAGCTCCACCTCCCAGCAGGAGGCCAACCGGCACAAAAATAGAGCACACCATGGAATACTATGCAGCCATAAAAAATGATGAGTTCATGTCCTTTGTAGGGACATGGATGAAACTGGAAACCATCATTCTCAGTAAACTATCGCAAGGACAAAAAACCAAACACTGCATGTTCTCACTCATAGGTGGGAATTGAACAATGAGAACTCATGGACACAGGAAGGGGAACATCACACTCCAGGGACTGTTGTGGGGTGGGGGGAAGGGGGAGGGACAGCATTAGGAGATATACCTAATGCTAAATGACGAGTTAATGGGTGCAGCAAAACAACATGGCACATGGATACGTATGTAACAAACCTGCACATTGTGCACATGTGCCCTAAAACCTAAAGTATAATAAAAAAAAAAATAGAGCATTAGACCACCAAAGCTAAGTCCATTGCACCCCCTGCCACCTCCACTGGAACAGGTGCTGGTATCCACGGTCAAGAGGCCCACAGACGGTTCACATCACAGCTCTCTGGGCAGACAACCCCCAGTACCAGTCCGGAGCCTGATAGACTTGCTGGGTGGCTGGACCCAGAAGAGAGATAACAATCACTACAGCCCATCTCTCTGGAAGCCACATCCATAGGAAAAGGGGCAGAGCCCTACATCAAGGGAACACCCCATGGGACAAAAGAATCTGAACAACAGCCTTCAGCCCTAAACTTTCCCTCGGACAGGACCTACCCAAATGAGAGGGAACCAGAAAACCAGCTCTGGTAATATGACAAAACAAGGTTAACACCCCCAAAAAATCACACTAGCTCACCAACGATGGATCCAAACCAAGCAGAAATCCCTGATTTACCTAAAAAAGAATTCAGAAGGTCAGTTATTAAGTTAACCACGGAGGCACCAGAGAAAGGCAAAGCCCAATTTAAGGAAATAAAAAAAATGATACAAGTCAGGAGTTCAAGACCAGCCTGGGCAACATGGTGAACCTACTAGAAATATAAAAATTAGCTGGGCATGGTGGCGTGAGCCTGTAGTCCCAGCAAGTTGGGAGGCTGAGGCAAGAGAACTGCTTGAACCTCGGAGGCAGAAGGTTGCAGTGAGCTGAGATCACACCACTGCACTCCAGCAGCCTGGGTGACAGAGTGAGACTCCATCTCAAAAAAAAAAAAAAAGATACAAGAAATGAAGGGAGAAATACTCAGTGAAATCAAATAAAAAACAATCAAGAAGATGCCGAATAGGAACAGCTCCAGTCTACAGCTCCCAGCATGAGCGACATAGAAGATGGGTGATTTCTGCATTTCCAACTGAGGTACTGGGTTCATCTCACTGGGGCTTGTCAGACAGTGGGGGCAGGACAGTGGGTGCAGCCCACTGAATGTGAGCTGAAGCAGGGCAAGGCATTGCCTCACCCGGGAAGCACAAGTGGTCAGGGAATTCCCTTTCCTAGCCAAGGGAAGCGGTGACAGACAGCACCTGGAAAATCGGGTCACTCCCACCCTAATACTGCGCTCTTCCAACAGTCTTAGCAAACAGCACAACAGGAGATTATATCCCGCGCCTGGCTCGGAGGGTCCCACGCCCACAGAGCCTCGCTCACTGCTGGCACAGCAGTCTGAGATCTAACGGCAAGGTGGCAGTGAGGCTGGGGGAGGGGTGCCCGCCATTGCTGAGGCTTGAGTAGATAAATAAAGAGGCCTGGAAGCTCAAACTTGGTGGAGCCCACTGCAGCTCAAGGAGGCCTGCCTGCCTCTGTAGACTCCACCTCTGGGGGCAGGGCATAGCCGAACAAAAGGCAGCAGAAACCTCTGCAGACTTAAACATCTCTGTCTGACAGCTTTGAAGTGAGTAGTGGTTCTCCCAGCACGGAGTTTGAAATCTGAGAACGGACAGACTGCCCCCTCAAGTGGGTCCCTGACCTCCGAGTAGCCTAACTGGGAGGCACCCCCCAGTAGGGGCAGACTGACACCTCACACAGCTGGGTACCCCTCTGAGATGAAGCTTCCAGAGGAACTATCAGGCAGCAACATTTGCTGTTCAGCAATATTAGCTGTTCTGCAGCCTCCGCTGCTGACACCCAGGCAAACAGGGTCTGGAGTGGACCTCCAGCAAACTCCAACAGACCTGCAGCTGAGAGTCCTGACTGTTAGAAGGAAAACTAACAAACAGAAAGGACATCCACACCAAAATCCCATTTGTACATCACCATCAAAAAAGACCAAAGGTAGATAAAACCACAAAGATGAGGAAAAAACAGAGAAGAAAAGCTGGAAATTCTAAAAATCAGAGCACCTCTCCCCCTCCAAAGGAACGCAGCTCCTCGCCAGCAATAGAACAAAGCTGGATGGAGAATGACTTTGATGAGTTTACAGAAGTAGGCTTCCAACAATCAAACTTCTCCGAGCTAAAGGAGGAAGTTTGAACCCATCGCAAAGAAGCTAAAAACCTTGAAAAAAGATTAGACGAATGGCTAACTAGAATAACCAATGTAGAGAAGTCCTTAAATGACCTGATGGAGGTGAAAAACATGGCACGAGAACTACGTGACAAATGCACAACCTTCAGTAGCCAATTCGATCAACTGGAAGAAAGGGTATCAGTGATTGAAGATCAAATGAATGAAATGAAGCAAGAAGAGAAATTTAGAGAAAAGAGTAAAAAGAAATGAACAAAGTCTCCAAGAAATATGGGACTATGTGAAAAGACCAAATCTACGTCTGATTGGTGTACCTGAAAGCGATGGGGAGAATGGAACCAAGTTGGAAAACACTCTGCAGGATATTATCCAGGAGAACTTCCCCAACCTAGGAAGGCAGGCCAACATTCAGATTCAGGAAATAAAAAGAACACCACAAAGATACTCCGCGAGAAGAGCAACTCCAAGACACATAATTGTCAGATTCACCAAAGTTGAAATGAAGGAAAAAAATGTTAAGGGCAGCCAGTGAGAAAGGTCAGGTTACCCACAAAGGGAAGCTCATCAGACTAACAGCGGATCTCTCGGCAGAAACTCTACAAGCCAGAAGAGAGTGGGGGCCAATATTCAACATTCTTAAAGAAAAGAATTTTCAACCCAGAATTTCATATCCAAACTAAGCTTCATAAGTGAAGGAGAAATAAAATCCTTTACAGACAAGCAAACGCTGAGAGATTTTGTCACCACCAGGCCTGCCCTACAAGAGCTCCTGAAGGAAACACTAAACATGGAAAGGAACAACCAGTACCAGCCACTGCAAAAACATGCCAAATTGTAAAGACCATCGATGCTAGGAAGAAACTGCATCAACTAATGAGCAAAATAACCAACTAACATCATAATGACAGGATCAGATTCACATATAACAATATTAACCTTAAATGTAAACAGACTAAATGCTCCAATTGAAAGACACAGACTGGCAAATTGGATAAAGAGTCAAGACCGATCAGTGTGCTGTATTCAGGAGACCCATCTCACGTGCAGTGACACACATAGGCTCAAAATACAGGGATGGAGGAAGATCTACCAAGCAAATGGAAAACAAAAAAAGCAGGGGTTGCAATCCTTGTCTCTGATAAAACAGACTTTAAACCAACAAAGATCCAAAGAGACAAAGAAGGCCATTACATAATGGTAAAGGGATCAATTCAACAAGAAGAGCTAACTATCCTAAATATATATGCACCCAATACAGGAGCACCCAGATTCATAAAGCAAGTCCTTAGAGACCTACAAAGAGACTTAGACTCCCACACAATAATAATGGGAGACTTTAACACCCCACTGTCAACATTAAACAGATCAACAAGACAGAAAGTTAACAAGGATATCCAGGAATTGGACTCAGCTCTGTACCAAGCAGACCTAATAGACATCTACAGAACTCTCCACCCCAAATCAACAGAGTATACATTCTTCTCAGCACCACATCACACTTATTACGAAATTGACCACATAATTGGAAGTAAAGCTCTCCTCAGCAAATGTAAAAGAACAGAAATTATAACAAACTGTCTCTTGGACCACAGTGCAATCAAACTAGAACTCAGGATTAAGAAACTCACTCAAAACCGCTCAACTATATGGAAACTGAACAACCTGCTCCTGAATGACTACTGGGTACATAACGAAATGAAGGCAGAAATAAAGATGTTCTTTGAAACCAATGAGAACAAAGACACAACATACCAGAATCTCTGGGACACATTTAAAGCAGTGTGTAGAGGGAAATTTATAGCACTAAATGCCCACAAGAAAAAGCAGGAAAGATCTAAAATTTACACCCTAACATCACAATTAAAAGGACTAGAGAAGCAAGAGCAAACACATTCAAAAGCTAGCAGAAGGCAAGAAATAACTAAGATCAGAGCAGAATTGAAGGAGATAGAGACAAAAAACCCTTCAAAAAATCAATGAATCCAGGAGCTGGTTTTTTGAAAAGATCAACAAAATTGATAGACCGCTAGCAAGACTAATAAAGAAGAAAAGAGAGAAGAATCAAACAGATGCAATAAAAAATGATAAAGGGGATATCACCACCAATCCCACAGAAATACAAACTACCATCAGAGAATACTATAAACACCTCTATGCAAATAAACTAGAAAATCTAGAAGAAATGGATAAATTCCTGGATACATACACCCTCCCAAGACTAAACCAGGAAGAAGTTGAATCCCTGAATAGACCAATAACAGGCTCTGAAATTGAGGCAATAATTAATAGCCTACCAACCAAAAAAAGTCCAGGACCAGATGGATTCACAGCCAAATTCTACCAGAGGTACAAGGAGGAGCTGGTACCATTCCTTCTGAAACTATTCCAATCAATAGAAAAAGAGGGAATCCTCCCTAACTCATTTTGTGAGGCCAGCATCATCCTGATACCAAAGCCTGGCAGAGACACAAGAAAAAAAGAGAATTTTAGACAAATATCCCTGATGAACATTGATGCAAAAATCCACAATCAAATACTGGCAAACCGAATCCAGCAGCACATCAAAAAGCTTATCCACCATAATCAAGTGGGCTTCATCCCTTGGATGCAAGACTGGTTCAACATACACAAATCAATAAATGTAATCCAGCATATAAACAGAACCAAAGACAAAAACCACATGATTATCTCAATAGATGCAGAAAAGGCCTTTGACAAAATTCAACAGCCCTTCATGCTAAAAACTCTCAATAAATTAGGTATTGATGGGATGTATCTCAAAATAATAAGAGCTATTTATGACAAGCCCATAGCCAATATCATACTGAATGGGCAAAAACTGGAAGCATTCCCTTTGAAAACTGGCATAAGACAGGGATGCCCTCTCTCACCACTCCTATTCAACATAGTGTTGGAAGTTCTGGCCAGGGCAATCAGGCAGGAGAAAGAAATATAGAGTATTCAATTAGGAAAAGAGGAAGTCAAATTTTCTCTGTTTGCAGATAACATCATTGTATATTTAGAAAACCCCATTGTCTCAGCCCCAAATCTCCTTAAGCTGATAAGCAACTTCAGCAAAGTCTCAGGATACAAAATCAATATGCAAAAATCACAGCATTCTTACACACCAATAACAGACAAACAGAGAGCCAAATCATGAGTGAACTCTCATTCACAATTGCTTCAAAGAGAATAAAATACCTAGGAATCCAACTTACAAGGATGTGAAGGACCTCTTCAAGGAGAACTACAAACCACTGCTCAATGAAATAAAAGAGGACACAAACAAATGGAAAAACATTCCATGCTCATGGATAGGAAGTATCAATATCGTGAAAATGGCCATACTGCCCAAGGTAATTTATAGATTCAATGCCATCCCCATCAAGTTACCAATGACTTTCTTCACAGAATTGGAAAAAACTACTTTGAAGTTCATATGGAACCAAAAAAGGGCCCGCATTGCCAAGACAATCCTAAACCAAAAGAACAAAGCTGGAGGCATCACACTATTTGACTTCAAACTATACTACAAGGCTATAGTAACCAAAACAGCATGGTACTGGTACCAAAACAGAGATATAGACCAATGGGACAGAACAGAGCCCTCAGAAATAATACCACACATCTACAACCATCTGATCTTTGACAAACCTGACAAAAACAAGCAATGGGGAAAGGATTCCCTATTTAATAAATGGTGCTGGCAAAACTGGCTAGCCATATGTAGAAAGCTGAAACTGGATCCCTTCCTTACACCTTATACAAAAATTAATTCAAGATGGATTAAAGACTTACATGTTAGACCTAAAACCATAAAAACCCTAAAAAAAAACCTAGGCAATACCATTCAGAACATAGGCATGGGCAAGGACTTCATGGCTAAAACACCAAAAGCAATGGCAACAAAAGCCAAAATTGACAAATGGGATCTAATTAAACTAAAGAGCTTCTGCACAGCAAAAGAAACTACCATCAGAGTGAACAGGCAACCTACAGAATGGGAGAAAATTTTTGCAATCTACTCATCTGACAAAGGGCTAATATCTAGAATCTACAATGAACTCAAACAAATTTACAAGAAAAAAAACAACCCCATCAAAAAGTGGGTGAAGGATATGAACAGACACTTCTCTAAAGAAGACATTTATGCAGCCAATAGACACATGAAAAAAATGCTCATCATCACCAGCCATCACAGAAATGCAAATTGAAACCTCAATGAGATACCATCTCACACCAGTTAGAATGGCGATCATTAAAAAGTCGGGAAACAACAGGTGCTGGAGAGGATGAGGAGAAACAGGAACACTTTTGCACTGTTGGTGGGACTGTAAACTAGTTCAACCATTGTGAAAGACAGTGTGGCGATTCCTCAAAGATCTAGAACTAGAAATACCATTTGACCCAGCCATCCCATTACTGGGTATATACCCAAAGGATTATAAATCATGCTGCTATAAAGACACATGCACATGTATGTTTACTGTGGCTCTATTTGCAATAGCAAAGACTTGGAACCAACGCAAATGTCCACCAATAATAGACTGGATTAAGAAAATGTGGCACATACACACCATGGAATATTATGCAGCCATAAAAAAGGATGAGTTCATGTCCTTTGTAGGAAAGCTGGAAACCATCATTCTCAGCAAACTATCACAAGGACAAAAAACCAAACACTGCATGTTCTCACTCATAGGTGGGAATTGAACAGTGAGAACACTTGGACACAGGAAGGGGAACATCACACACCAGTGCCTGTCGTGGGGTGTGGGGAGGGGGGAGGGATAGCATTAGGAGATATACCTAATGTAAATGACGAGTTAATGGGTGTGCAGCACACCAACATGGCACATGGATACATATGTAACAAATCTGCACATTGTGCACATGTAGCCTAGAACTTAAAGTATAAAAAAAAATCAAGACTTCAGGCAACAATGGACACATTTACAGAAATGCAAAGTGCTCTGGAAAGTCTCAGCAATAGAATCAAACAAGCAGAAGAAAGAACTTCAGAGCCCAAAGATAAGGTTTTCGAATTAACCCAATCCAACAAAGAAAGAAAAAAGAACAAGAAAATATGAACAAAATCTCCAAGAAGTCTGGGATTATGTTAAATGACCAAACCTAAGAATAATTGGCATTTCTGAAGAAGAGAAATCTAAAAGTTTGTAAAACATATTTGGGGGAACAATCAAGGAAAACTTCCCCAGCCTTGCTAGAGACCTAGACATCCAGATACAAGAAGCTCAAAGAACACCTGGGAAATTCATCCCCAAAAGATCATCACCTAGGCGCATTGTCATCAGGTTATCTAAAGTTAAGACAAAGAAAAGAATCTTAAGAGCTGTGAGGCAAAAGCACCAGGTAACCTATAAAGGAAAACCTATCAGATTAACAGCAGATTTCTCAGCAGAAACTGTACAAGCTAGAATGGATTGGTGCCCTATCTTCAGCCTCCTTAAACAAAACAATTACAAGCCAACTATTTTGTATCCAGTGAAACTAAGCTTCATAAATGAAAGAAACATACAGTTTTTTCCAGACAAATGCTGAGAGAATTTGCCACTACAAAGCCAGCACTACAAGAACTGCTAAAGGGAGCTCTAAATCTTGAAACAAATCCTGAAAAGACATCACAATAGAACCTCTTAAAAGCATAATCTCACAAGACCTATAAAACAAAAATACAATTAAACAAAAAGCCAAGCTATACAGGCAACAAACAGCATGATGAATGAAACAGCACCTCGCATCTCAATACTAACGTTGAATGTAAATGGCCTAAAGTCTCCACTCAAAAGATACAGAATTGCAGAATGGATAAGAATTCACCAACCAAGTATCTGCTGCTTTCAAGAGACTCACCTAACACATAAGGACTCACATAAACTTAAGGGGTGGAAAAGACATTTCATGGAAACAGACACCAAAAGAGAGCAGAAGCAGCTATTCTTATATCAGACAAAGCAAACTTTAAAGCAACAGCAATTTAAAAAGGCAAAGAGGGACATTATATAATGATGAAAGGCCTTGTCCAACAGGAAAATATTACAACCCTAATTATATATGCACCTAACACTGGAGCTCTCAAATTTATAAAACAACTACTACTAGACCTAAAGAAAGAAATAGACAGCAACACAATAATAGTGGGGAACTTCAATACTCCACTGATGGCACTAGACAGGTCATCAAGACAGAAAGTCAACAAAGAAACAATGGATTTAAACTATACCCTGGAACAAATGGACTTAATGGATATTTACAGAACATTCTACCCAACAACTGCAGAATACACATTTTATTTAACAGCATATGGAACTTTCTCCAAGACAGACCATATGATAGGCCACAAAAAAAGCCTCAATAAATTTAAGAAAACTGAAATTATATTAAGCACTCTCTCAGACCACAGTGGAATAAAACTGGAAATCACCTCCAAAAGGAACCTTCAAAACCATGCAAATACATGGAAATTAAATAATCTGCTCCTGAATGATCACTGGGTCAACAATGAAATCAAGATGAAAATTTAAAAATTCTTCAAACTGAACAATAGTGATCTATAAAAACCTCTGGGATACAGCAAAGGCAGTGCTAAGAGGAAAGTTCATAGCCCTAAACACCTACATCAAAAAATCTGCAAGAGCACAAACAATCTAAGGTCACACCTCAAGAAGCTAGCAAAACAAGAACAAACCAAACCCAAACCCAGCAGAAGAAAAGAAATAACCAAGATCAGTGCAGAATTAAATGAAATTGAAACAAAAAATAAATACAAAAGATAAATGAAACGAAAAGCTGGTTCTTTGAAAAGAGAAATAAGGCCGGGCGCAGTGGCTTACACCTGTAATCCCAGCACTTTGGGAGGCTGAGGCGGGTGGATCACGAGGTCAGGAGTTTGAGACCAGCCTGGCCAATATGGTGAAACCCCATCTCTACTAAAAATACAAAAATTAGCCAGGCGTGGTGGCATGCACTGGTAGTCCCAGCTACTCGGGAGGCTGAGGCAGAAGAATCGCTTGAACCCATGAAGCAGAGGTTGCAGTGAGCCAAGATTGCACCACTGCACTCCAGCCTGGGTGACAGAGCAAGACTCCCTCTCAAAAAAAAAAACAAAAAACAGAGAGAGAAAATTGATAGACCATTAGCAAGATTAACCAAGAAAAGAAGAGGAAATCCAAAAAAGCTCAATTAAAAATGAAATGCAAGATATTACAATTGACATCACAGAAATACAAAAGATCATTCAAGGCTACTAAAAACACCCTTACATGCATAAACTAGAAAACCTAGCCAAGATGGATAAATTCCTGGAAAGATACAGCCCTCCTGCTTAAATCAGGAAGAACTAGATACTCTGAACAGACCAATAACAAGCAGCAAGACTGAAATGGTAATAAAAGAATTACCAATCAAAAAAATCCAGGACCAGATGGATTCACAGCTGAATTCTACCAGACATTCAAAGAAGAATTGGTACCAATCCTATTGATGCTATTCCACAAAATAAAGAGAGAATCCTCTCTAAATCATTCTATGAAGCCAGTATCACCCTAACACCAAAACAAGGAAAGGACATAACCAAAAAAGAAAACTAGACCAATATCCTTGATGAACATAGATGCTAAAATCCTTAACAAAATACTAGCTAACCAAATCCAACAACATATCAAAAAGATAGTCCACCATTATCAAGTAGGTTTCATACCAGGAATGCAGGGATGGCTTAACATATGCAGGTCAATAAATGTGATACAATACATAAACAGAATTAAAAACATAAGTCACATGATCATCTTAATAGATGCAGAAAAAGCATTAGACAAAATCTAGCATCACTTTATAATTAAAACTCTCAGCAAGATTGGCATACGAGGGACATAACTCAATGAATTAAAAGCCGTCTATGACAAACCCACAGCCAACATCACACTGAATGGGAAAAAGCTGAAAGAATTCCATCTGAGAACTGGAACAAGACAAGGATACCCACTCTCACCACTTCTCTTCAACATAGTACTGGAAGTTCCAGCCAGAGCACTTCTCAACACAGTACTGGAAGTCCCAGCCAGAGCAATCAGACAAGAGAAAGAAATAAAGGGCATACAAATCCATAAAGAGGAAGTCAAATTGTCACAGTTTGCTGATGATATGATTATATACCTAGAGAACCCTATAGACTCCTCCAAAAAGCTCCTAGAACTGATAAAAGAATTCAACAAAGTTTCCGGATACAAAATTAATGTACACAAATCAGTAGCTCTCCTATACACCAACAGCAACTAAGCTGAGAATCAAATCAAGAACCCAACCCCTTTTACAATAGCTGCAAAAGAAATAAAATACTTAGGAATACACCTAACCAAGGAGGTGAAAGACCTCTACAAGGAAAACTATAAAACACTGCTGAAAGAAATCATAGATAACACAAACAAGTGGAAACACAAACATTCTACCCACGGATGGGTAGAATCAATATTGTGAAAATGCCCATACTGCCAAAAGCAATCTACAAATTCAATGCAATTCCCATCAAAATACCACCATCATTCTTCACAGAACTAGAAAAAAAAATCCTAAAATTCACATGGAATCAAAAAAGAGCCCACATAGCCAAAGCAAAACTAAGCAAAAAGAACAAATCTGGAAGAATCACATTACCTGATTTCAAACTATACTATAAGGCCATAGTCACCAAAACAGCATGATACTGGTATAAAAATAGGCACACAGACCAACGGAACAGAATAGAGAACTTTGGGTTCAAATAAACCCAAATACTCACAGCCAACTGATCTTTGACAAAACAAACAAAAACACAGTGGGGAAAGGACACCCTTTTAGCAAATGGTGCTGGGATACCTGGCTAACCACATATAGGAGAATGAAACTGGATCCCCATCTCTTACCCTATACAAAGATCAACTCAAGATGGATTAAGGACTTAAATCTAAGACCTGAAACTATAAAAACTCTAGAAGACAACATCAGAAAAACTCTTCTAGACATTGGCTTAGGCAAGAATTTCATTACCAAGAACCCAAAAGCAAATGCAATAAAAACAAAGATAAATAGCTGTGACTTAATTAAACTAAAGAGCTTTTGCACAGCAAAAGGAACGGTCAGTAGAGTGAAGAGACAACCCAGAGAATGGGAGAAAAATCTTCACAATCTATACATCTGACAAAAGACTAATATTAAGAATCTACAACGAGCTCAAATTAGCAAGAAAAAAAAATCCCATCAAAGAGTGGGCTAAGAACACGAATAGACAATTCTCGAAAGAAGATGTACAAATGGCCAACAAACATATGAAAAATGCCCAACATCACTAATGATCAGGAAATGCAAATCAAAACCATAATGTGATACCACCTCACTTCTGCAAGAATCGCCACAATCAAAAAATCAAAAAAGAATAGATGTTGGCATGGATACAGTAAACAGGGAACACTTCTGCGCTGCTGGTGGGAATGTAAACTAGTACAGCCACTATGGAGAACAGTGTGAAGATTCCTTAAAGAATTAGATCTACCATTTGATCGGCAATCCCACTACTGGGTATCTACCCAGAGGAAAATAAGTCATTATACGAAAAAGATACTTGCACATGCATGTTTATAGCAGCACAATTCACAATTGCGAAAACGTGGAACCAACCCAAATGCCCATCAAGCAACAAGTGAATAAATAAACTGTGATATATATATGCATGATGTAATACTACTCAGCCATAAAAAGGAATGAATTAATGGCATTCGCAGTAACCTGGAGGAGATTGTAGATTATTATTCCAAATGAAGTAACTTGGGAATGGAAAACCAAACATTGTATGCTCTCACTCACAGGTGGGAGCTAAGCTACAAGGAGGCAAAGGCATAAGAATGACAAAATGGACTTTGGGGACTCAGGGGGAAAGGGTAGGAAGAAGGTGAGGGATAAAAGACTACAAATTGGGTGCAGTGTATACAGCTTGGGTGACGAGTGCACCAAAATCTCACAAATCACCACTAAAGAACTTACCCACGTAACCAAACACCACCTGCTCCCCAGTAACCTATGGAAATAAAAAAAATTTAAAAATAATTCAAAAATTATTTAAAGGGAAGCAAAAAAAATTCAGCCCCCCCAAAACAAACAATGCCCAATGTCTGGCATCTAATCAAGAATTACCAGGTTGGGTTTGGTCAATGGGAAGCAAAATAATAAAAATTAAATTTAAAAAATTGCCAAGCATGCAATGAGCAGAGACCTGGGACTCACAATGAGGAGGGTAAAGCTGACCCACAGAGACAAACGCAGACATGATACAGATGACAGAATTCGTAGGCAGGGACAGGAAAACAGTCGGCATAAATAAAATCCCTATGTGCACGAAAGCAGAGGAAGACAGTGGCCGGTTAAGAAGAGACATGGAGAGATTTTAAAAGACCCAAATCAATGAGGCCGATGAGGGCTGCTCTGTAGGGAAGCGACGTGTGGTTCTCTGTGCACGGCTGCTCCTGTGCCTTAGGAAAGGATCACGTCTCCCGCCGAGACTCCTCGGAAAGGCCAGTTGGCTCAGCAGAACCACAAACCCAAGCAGAGGGGCTGGCTCATCTCTGCAGCTTGACCTGTGCTGTACATAAGAGAACAGGAGGCCAAGAATAACGGAGGCAACCGTGACGATGAAGGCAGAACCAGAGACCTCGCACTACCCATCTCCAGACCTCTCCGAGGGCACGTTAGTAAAGATGCGGGCACTGGGATAAGAACAGACAAGACTCAGGATTCACTCCAGAGCTCAGGGGCCGACCAACATGTGAGCAGTCGCTGGTCTGTGGTGCAGGCAACGCTGTGAGGCACCGGGCAAAGGCAGTCTTTTTTCTCAATAGTGCTGAGTTAACTGGACATTCACACAGAAAAATATAGCTTGCTCCTACCGTAGACAAAAAATCATTTTCCAATGGATTGCAGATAACAATGTGAAAGGTAAAACAATAATCTTATAGAAGCAAACATAGGAGAAATAAATCCTGGGTTTACAAATAAGTGTGAGTTCACTTATAAAATGATTTTTGACAAGGGTACTAAATAACACTACTCAATGGGGAAATGCTAGTCTTTTCAATAAATGATGCTGGGAAAACTGGATGTCCACATGCAAAAGAATGAAGTTGGACCCTTACCTTACACCTTATGCAAAAGTTAACTTAAAATGGATCAAAGACCTAAACATAAGACCTTGGAGTACAAAACTCCAGAAAGAAAATTAAGGCAAAAGCTTCATGACACTTTGGAGATGATCTCTTGAATATGACATCAGTGCAGAGGCAATAAGAGTAAAAATAGATAAACTGGACTACGGCAAAATTAAAAACTTTTGTGCATCACAGGGCATAATCAATAGGCTGAAAGGACAACCTGCAGGATGGGAGAAAATATTTGCAAATCATATCTCATAAGGGGTTCATGTCCAGGATACACAAAGAATTCCTATAACTTGGCCAGCCACGGTGGCTCTCGCCTGTAATCCCAGCACTTTGGGAGGCTGAGGCTGGCAGACTGCTTGAGGTTGGGAGTTCGAGACCAGCCTGGTCAACATGGTGAAACCTTGTCACTACTAGAAAAAAAAAATTAGCTGGGCACGGTGGCACGTGTCTGTAGTCCTAGCTACTCAGAAGGCTAAGACAGGAGAATCACTTGAACCTGGGAGGCAGAGGTTGCAGTGAGCTGACATTGTACCACCGCACTCCAGCCTGGGCGACAGAGAGAGACTCCCATCTAAAAAAAAAAAAAAAAATCCTATAACTTGAAAGAAAATAAATAATCTGATCTTAAAATTAGGAAAGGATTTGAATACACATTTCTCCAAAGAAGATATACAAATGGCCAATAAGCACATAAAAAGGTGTTCAACCATCACAAATTGTCAGGAAAGTGCAAATCAAAACCACTATGCAATGCTACCTCACACCCATTAGGATGGTAATGATCAAAAACCAAAAAATAACAAGTATTAGTAAGGGTGTACAGAAATTGGAACCCTGGTACACTGTTGGCAGAAATGTCAAATGGTGCAGCCACTGTGGAAAACAGTATGATGGATCCTCAAAAAAAATCTTTTTGAGTGGGGTCTCACACTGTTGCCCAGGCTAGAGTGCAGTGGTGATCATAGCTCACTGCAGCCTCCAACTCCTGGGCTCAAGCAATTATCCTG
Source organism: Hylobates moloch (assembly GCF_009828535.3). Lineage (NCBI taxonomy): Eukaryota > Metazoa > Chordata > Mammalia > Primates > Hylobatidae > Hylobates > Hylobates moloch. The sequence goes on from NW_026652278.1 coordinate 1,469,725, forward strand.
CCTCAGCCTCCTGAGTAGCTGGGATTACAGGTGTGAGCCACCATGCCACCTCAAAATATTAAAAACAGAATTGAAAACAGGGTCTGGAAGAGACATTTGTCCACCCGTGTTCACAGCAGCAGTATTCACCATGGCCTAGAGGCAAACACCACCCACCCAAATATCCTTTGACAGATGAATGGATAAGCAAGATGTGGTCTACACACAAGATGAACACGATTCAGCCTTAAGAAGGAAGAAAATTCGGATACATGCCACAACACGGAGGCATGAGGTCTTTGGAACAAACTCATAGAAACAGAAAATGGAAGGTGGCTGCCAGGGGCTGGAGGAGGGGAAGTGAGGAGCTGTTCAATGGGGACAGAGTTTCAGTTTTACAAGATGAAAAAGTTCCGACATTGGTTTCACAATAATGTGAATATACTTAACACTATTGAAGTGCACACTTAAAAATGGCTAAGATGGTAAAAATTATGTCATGTCTATTTTACCACAGTTAAAATTTAAAAACTAGTGGCATATTCGTGTTCCATGTCCCAACCTTGATTCTTTCATACGTAAATAGTGTCAACCCTCCTGGCTCGTTTCCATTTTGGTATCTCTGCAGCCAACTGCTGGCATGTGTGTGTAAATAAACAACTTTCAATCCTCAAAACAACAAAAACAAAAATGCATGCACTCCAATGCTACAGCTGGATTCTGCTAACAACCAAAAGTACAAGCGATGAGACCCAGGAACGGCAGTGGAGCCACAGCCTGGAGTGAGTCCCAGCCCAGACTTCAGAGAAAACAGCAAGAGGCAGCAAACAGACCCGTCTAATGTGGGGAATTCTATGTGAATTTGTCACGGCAGCAAGAGAAAACAAATGCAGATCCCACTACCAGAAGCGGGGCTACCAAGGTCCATAGACCCCAGCACTGTGGGGCTGGGCCGTCCACTTCCAGGCCAGGCTTCCACATTGTGGGGGCCACCATAAGCCAGGCCCAGGCCTCCTCTGCCTCAGCAGCTGGCTGTGGGGTCTCCTGGAAGCCGCAGGTGCCAGGAGAGAGGATGACAGGGCAGGAGTGGGCATTTGGGTCACTCCCACGTGCCGCTTATCCGAGCCTTCAGGGCCACCCAGCCCTGTGCCTGCCGAATGCCACGGCCTGTGCAGTCAGACAACACTGGCTCGTGACGGGCAGCTCAGGGCACACGGCGGCCACGGCCAATCATCCAGCCCCTCCTGGGCCTGGCAGCCAGCACAGTGGCAGCACGACAGAAGGGGAACACACTCGGGGGAGGTTCTGGCTGCCAGGCCAAGGCAGCAGCTTCAAAGAGGCCTCGGGGGAAAGCGGCAAACTTTGTTTCAAACAGAAAAACAATTCGCTAGTCCAAATAATGCAGTTTTACCCAACTGGAAAAGAAACCCCAAAACCTCATGAGTGGCTTGAACGGGAGCACATGGCCAGAAACGGGACCCCCACACCGAGAAGGTCCTCGCGCTCAGCGGGAAAGGGCGCGTGTCATGCGCAGGGAATGGGATGCTGGGCTGCTGACTGAGGAGAAAGCAATCTACGGATCACTGCCTTTCTACCTTAAAATTCTAAATGGATTAAAGGGAATTAAAGGTGAAAAAAGTCAAAGCATTAAAACCACTGGGAAAAAGCAAAAGTGAGCATTTTTCAAATCTCTGGAGAGGAGAGGCCTTTCTAGGCTTAAAAAAGATAAAAGGAATACACAAAAGGAAAAAAAAAATGTCCCAGCAAATGAAATCCTTCCACATCTTTATTATAAATGTGTGATGCAACTGAGAGGCTAGAAACCAGTCAAAATAATCTTTGCAGTAAATACAACAAAAGGTATCTTTACTATATCAGGAGGTTGTGAAATGTAATAACAAAACCAGTAAGATCTCACTAGATAAACTAGTAACTATCAAAAGAGGTAATTTACAAACAAGGTAACAAAAGTG
>NW_026652278.1:1481676-1495322 GCF_009828535.3 Hylobates moloch
CACACGGAAGCCCACAGTCCAGTCCACACGGAAGCCCACAGTCCAGTCCACACGGAAGCCCACAGTCCAGTCCACATGGAAGCCCACAGTCCACACGGAAACCCACAGTCCAGTCCACACGGAAGCCCACAGTCCACACGGAAGCCCACAGTCCACGCAGAAGCCCACAGTCCACGCGGAAACCTACAGTCAAGATCAACCTTCCAAGAACGTGTATAGGACACTTACTTCTCTTAGAGGAGCTCGATCCAAAATATGGGGGCTGAGGCACAGCTCTGACTGACAGCTCCCTCGCTGTGGGACCACCACCTGGTGGTTTGGATATTGTCAGTTAGGACCTAAGTAGTAAGGACTTCTGAGGGCTGTCGGGAGAGAAACAGGAGCTCCGTGCATGTTCTCTGCCACAGCGTGCCCTTAGGTTTAACAGGGGTGCCCCCAACTCACAGGAGAGGCAGGGAAACCTCGGGAATAGCAGGAATGCCAATGCCCTCCCCCCACCCTCAGCCTTGGAGAAGGAATGTGAATGTGCCATGTGTCTTGTCTTCTCCAAGCACACATTGATCATATTGATCTATTCTGTGGGACTCTCAGGGAACCTCATCCAAACGCCGGCCTTTTGCTGGTAATGCTGTGAAGGTAAACTGAGGGTCCTTCCTCGGCCCGGCTCACTTTCCTCTTCTGCTGCTCTTCTCGGGAACCGAGGTGGTGTCTTGCCACACACCTGCTCAAAGGCCTGATCCACTGAGAGGACTCTCAGGTCTACAACTCCAGGCTTGGTTTGGAACGAGAAAACCGTTCTGTGACTGGTTCTCCCACACTGTGAACAACAAAATCAACGGCAGCAGCAAGTATTTACATCCCTACGGTGCCTGCATGGTTTCCTGGCCAGTCTCATTGACATCTCAGTAAACATCAGTACAACAACATATTGCCAAGTTACCTGTGATACCCTTTCCACCACAGCCCTGCCAGCCCCAATCAGTGGTGGATTTTCTCTGAACAACCGTGGAAACTGAGGCCTGGTGCAATAACCTCAAAGAGTGAATTAGTAAGTTAATAAGCTGTTGTTTCCCAAAAACCTGGAGCTCCTTGCATGAGAAGTTATGTCAATGAGCGATGTGTGATTCTTGATTAAGTTTTAAAGAGAAGACACCATCCAATCAATGTGCAGGTAGGTGGTGAGGCCTCAAGCCATAAAGATGACCTATTCTTTAAAGGAAAACAAGCAGCAAAAAAGTCCAGCCAGTTACCCCACGCAGCCAGGAAGCACCCGGCCGCTGCAGGCCTCCCAGGCTGTGCAGACAGCTCTCTGGTGCTGTGTCCGTGGGATTCTCACCACAGCCGGCAACACACGGACTCAGCCTGGCCTCCCCACCCCACCCCACCCCACCCCACCCCGGCTGCCGTGTGAACAAGCATCCGCTTTACATATGGGATGAAACACACACCCATGCTTTAAAGGAGAAACCTACTACTCGGAACGCAGGCCCAAGCCTCCTCCAAATGTGTGCATGAGCATGAATGTGAAAACGGACAAATGAAGCATCTTCCTCTATGATCGTCCCTGCACCCCTCAGAGGACAGACCCCAAACTGTCAACTTCCCAGCCACATACGTGTGCGCACTAAATATAGAGGAGCACCAGGTGGAAAGAGCCTGTGCAGAGACAGCCGAACCGAAACCAACAAAGCCTCCGCAGCATTCAGAAAACAAACACTCACATTCCAAAGCTCGCTGCCTGCTCCTCTCTCCCATCGCTCTGCTCGACTGTGAGAATCTTTCCCGGCTCGTCCGAGACTCAGTCCGGCTTTTGCGCAAATCAGCTCCGAGCTTCTATGACTCAGCAAAGAGCCCGGCTTTTATTTTTCAGATGGAATTTACCACGCTGTGACTACATCCAGGGGGAGGAACCATTTCCCCGAGCTGTTTCCAAGCAGAGCCCTTGAGCCAGGATCACCCAAGCTCTCCCTGTGCACATTAAGGCCGAGCCCAGAGGCATCCTCGGAGCCCCCAGCCCAGCTCCCTGCAGGGCGCGAACAGACGCTTCTCGGTGGGGAAGGGGCCCGCAGCAATGCACGGCTGGGCCGGCCGAAGGCACAGGCACGCAGGTGAGATCCTGGCGGCAGCTTGGCTCTATTCAGATGCAGAGGCGGCCTGGGCTCCGGGTTGGCAGCAGTCTCACGGGAAAACCAGGAGCGGCAGAGGCCACGGCTGGGCCATCCCTGCCGGCGCTGCTCCCTCGGCTTCCTGGCTGCTCCAGGACCGTGTTCTGTCCGGCTTTCCCTCCTGCTTGGAGAAACCCCTTCAGGATTGCAGAGCGAGCGGGTCAATAATGGGAAGGAACTTCCACTCTGAGGGTATCTATTTTAAATGTCAGGTGATAGAAGGGATTTGCACCCAACTCAACTGTGAGGAATGAAAATGCAGACGGGAACCAGACACACGAGACCAGCAGCATTCCTGTGTGAAGGACAAGCACGTGAGCTCACCTGGCCCGTCAATCCCAGATGCAGTCCATAATCACCCTCCGGAACAGCCACTCTGTAGAACACGCAGGGTCTGACAGGGTTCCCAAGCAGGAGGGCACTTAGAGTCCGCCTGGGTCCGATTCCATCAAAGGAGCCTTGAGGGCTGCCGGTGCGGGTGACTTGAAGCTCCTGCCCTGCCCTGTCTCCAGCCACCAGGGCCTGCGCTGAGGCTGCATCGGAGCCCGGACCCCAGAGCAGGCCCAGGTTCTGGGGGTCAGCCTGGGAGGACCCTGCACCCCCTCTGCTCCCAGCCCGCTCTGCCTCAGTTCCCTCACCTGCACCCTGCCTGCCCCCCACAACCTGCCTCTTCTAGTCAAGGCCAAATGTCACTTCACCCCAAAACTGAGACCGGCAGGCACCACCCCGAGAGGAGCCCACAGAGTGAATGCCGATGATAACGTCAGAGGATGGCACGGGCAGGCCAGGACTTCGGGTTACTTCTGCTGTCTGTCCAGATCTGGCCACCCTCGTAAGTTAGAGCAAGCAAAAAACCGTCCTGATTAAAACCATGGCCACACGTCTGGCCAAACGTCCGGGGTGATGCGACAACCCTCCAAGGGTCACACGTCCTGACTCGTGTGACGGAGCCGCCCGCTGTCCCTGGTTACCAGCCATCGCTGCCTCGATGTCACAGGGGAGGAGGCTGGAGCACCAAGAGGCCATGCGGCTGCCCCACAATCACATCCCTGTCAGGTCCCAGAGCTGGATTCAGACCCGGGACGGTGGGTCAGAGATCCAGACCCCTCCCGTGTTGCCCCGAAGCAAACAGGGTTCCCACACTGGCGGCTCGGGGTCCACACCCATCCCCGAGGGTGGCTCCTCCTCAGTCAGAGGCAGGCCACAGGGACAACCTTCCTGACGTGGGCAGTGCCCCCTCAGCCCAGCTGTCCTCCTGCTGGAATGGATCCTGGGGAAACAACACAAGGATGGTGTGTGCACAGATTTGACTTTAGTCCAGATACTTTATAGCACCTACCAAGTGCCAGGCACTGTTGTAAGACTTTAAATATAACTCACATAGGGATGATTATGGCAATGTTGTCCATAATATAACAGTGAATAATTGGAAACATCCTAGACGTCCAACAACAGAGGAGTGATTTAACAAGCGATGGGAAACGCACATATATCCGAATACAATAGGGCCATTTAAAAATGTCCCCAGTCCAAGCTTAACAGAAAGACGTAAACAACCTATTGTTTTTTTAAAGCCAGCTATAAAAAAGCGTGTATAGTATGCTCACATTATTTCTGTTTTTAAAAATGTGTGCCTGTGTGTGTTGCACTCAAGAAAAATAAAGCCTGAAAGCATAGATACCAAGCTCCAAAGCGGCCGTAGCTCTAGGTGATAGGATCTCAGGTGACTTGATATTTTGTTTTGTATCTTTCTGAATTGTATTTTTTTTTTGTAGAATTGGAAACGATATTTTTAGTATCAGAAAAGAAATTTTCATTTTCAAACGGATACACACGCATGTATGTGCTTTTGAGTCCTGCAGTAAACATGCCCCTTGCAGACGGTCAGTTCCCTCCCGGAGCCCAGAGGGAAGACACTGTCCCTTCCGAATCCCATGTTGGCCGAGGCGGGGAGCGGGCGGGTGCTGGGGCCGGGCTAACGCCGGCGTTCAATCTTAGGGAGCAGCCTGCTCTTTAAATAGCATCCATTTTTCTAGTTGTAAAAGTGAAATGTGCTCATTGTAGAGAATTTGGAAAATACAGGAATAGATGAATAAGAAAACCATCCTTGCTAGTCCTCAAGAAGCTGAGCTTTGAGCAGGGGCCTCCCAGCCACATTGCCAGCTCCACCCTAATTCTTCCAGATCCCAGAAACCGAGCCTCAGCACCCGGGACAGAGCCAGCTCCCCCAGGACGTGTTCCAAGGAAAGGAGGCTTAAACAGCAGGCCTCACTTGTGTCACAGGGTCTGAGAAAACTGCGACCTCCAGAGGGTCTCTATGTCTCATGTGGCTGCCTCGCCAGGCACCACGAGGCCCAGGTCCCATCGCACAGCCCGTCCCTGGCTTCCCTTTCCCACCCACGGGCAGTTGTCACCTGTCCTTTCTGGGGGAGCTTGGCCACTCCCACGATCACACCCAAATCCAGAACTCTGCTGCTCCATTGCTGATTCCCAGACCCACCTGTCCTCCTGCTGGCCCGGTGTCTCCATACGATTCCTCAGGGGCCTCTCAGTCCCGGCAGGTCCAAAAATAACCTGCCCTGCCCCAAACTTCACTCTTCCTTCTATTATATTGCAGGTCCTGACACAGCCATTCACCAGTTATTATCCAAGCAGAAACATGGCTGCCTTCCCTTTCTCCTCCCCTCCCAGACAGGCCTGCGCCTTCCAGGCCCTGCACACAGCTGTTGGACCCAGCTCCTGTCATGCAAAGCCACCTCCTCCTCCACCTCCTCCACCACCACGAATCCTGCCAGGACTGCCCCCGGGGGCCCCATCCTCGGTCCCTCTGTCTCATGACTGAGACCTGTTGTTTTATTCCCATGCATGGCTTTGTATTTTTACTACGCGACTATGAATTCATCATTGCTTTTTGTGTTTTGGAGAAACAGCATAATTGGCATCATACCCTACATATCCTTTTGCAATTTTCTTTTTTCACTCATCATGTCCTTGAGGGCTATCCGCACTGGCGTGTGTAGATCTTTGTCCATCTTCACTGTATCCCCGCGTATGAAATAGCCATGCACTGTGTTGGTTTCCCACCTCCTCCTGGCTGACGGGGAGTTAGACGGGGTCTGTTTTCGCATCTTTGTAAATGGTCTGCATCTCAGGCCCATCTGCTCAGGAGCTTTCAGAGCAGGCACTTGAATGGGAAGGTGGCAGGGCTGAGGGACAGCCATCTTCGACTGTTTCAGCACTGCAAGCTGCTACCCAAAGCAGCGACCAGGATGAGCGCCCATCTCCTGACACCTCCCAAGCCTGATGGGCAGTCTGAGGGGTGGAGAGGATTTCTCCCTGTTGAATTTAATGTGCATTTCCTGAGTACTAATGATCAGCCACTCACTGGCTGCCCAGGTTTCTTCATCTGGGCTCGCCTGGCCCCTCTTCCACTGTGTCTTTGTGGTGTGATCATCCATGGCTCCCAGGCTTCTTCATCTGGGCTTGCCCGGCCCCCCTTTCCCTCTGTGACTCATCACCCGTGGCTTTGAAGGAGGCTGTTCTACGATCTGGATAGGAGTCCAGTGTTGGTGAAGCCTTGGCTAGTCTGTGCCTACGATCTGGATAGGAGTCCTGTGTTGGCGAAGCCTCAGCTAGTCTTTGCAATTTTTATGTTGCCTTCTATTCTCCAGAAACTTTCAGTTGAACCATTTTACCCACATTTTCCTGTTTTACGTTTTTGTTTCTTAAGAAATGTGTGTCTCATACATGAAAACATCTCCCCAGGTTTCCTCCTAAAGGTGTTTTAGCTTTTCACCCTTGGGTCTTCTCCGTGTGGAAAGCCAAGCATGCACCCTTCCTCGTCGAGAGCCCGGTGCTACCGCTGACCTGACAATGCCAGCTTAGGTGGCAATTCTGCTCCATTTTTGGGGACCCTAAGTTCTCTACTGTGATGGTCTCTGTCAAGCTCTGCCCCAACGTGCCTCTAGTGATATAATCTTCAAATTTGGCCTTTCTATGTCAACTTGCCAAGCTCAATAAAAACTGGTTTCAATTTTGATTGGAATTATAATGAGTTTATAGATTAACCGGGAGAGAAATGACATCTCTTTGACATTGAATCTTGCCTGTGAATGTAGGCTAGTTCTCCATTTATTTAGGACTTCTTTTATGTCTTCAACGAAGTTATATAGCTTTTCCCCAAAAGGTTTTGCACAACTTGTGGTACATTTAGTCCTTGGTGCCTAACATGTGTGCGCCATCACAGCAGGTGTTTGTGTGTGCTATTGATCCTTTCCTCACCATAACTAGCAAGAAGGTGGCGCTCAGGACTGTTACTCACTTCATATTTACCTTATACTAGCAGCTTGCCGAAATCTATTAGTCCTAAGAGTTTGTTTCTATATTCTCTTGTATTGTTTTTTCTTGAGATGGAGTCTCACTCTGTTGCCTAGGCTGGAGTGCAGTGGTGCGATCTTGGCCTGCTGCAGCCTCCCCCCACCCCCCCTGGTTCAAGCAATTCTCCTGCCTCAGCCTCCCAAGTAGCTGGGATTACAGGCACCCACCACCATGCTCAGCTAATTTTTGTGTTTTTAGTGGAGACGGAGTTTCACCATGTTGGCCGAGCTGGTCTCAAACTCCTGACCTCAAGTGATCCATCTGCCTCAGCCTCCCAAAGTGCTGGGATTACAGGCGTGAGCCACTGCGCCTGGCCATTCTCTTGTATTTTCTATGTAGGAAATCATTTGTGAATGATATTTTTGTTTCTTTCCAATCTTTATACTTTTACATTAATTTCCTACCTTTTTGTGCTGGGTACGGTTTCCATGACACGAAACCTCATTAGTCGTTCAGGAGAGGCAAATTCATTCGTGCGAGATAGCTTGCACCCCTCCCTCATTCCTGTCTTGCAGAAACACGCACCAGGGTCATTGCAGGATTTTGGTAGGTTCCCTTCCTCAGGTTAAAGACTTCGTCTGTATTCCAAATTCGCTAAGTGTCCATTTTTTAAAATTGTGAATGGGTGCTGCAAGTCATCAAGCGCTTTCTCTGCATCTGCTAGAATAGCCGTATTGTTCTCTCCCTGTCTCTTCAGAGCCTGCCTGTGCCTGCCCCTGTGACTGCCCCGCCCCCCACTCCCAGAACCTGCCTGGCCCCCATCTCATCATCACCTCCCGGCCAGGGGATTCGCAGTCACAGGATTGTGTTATTTCCAGCCTCAAACTTGGGGGAGGCAAAGACCTGGCTCTTCAAAGTCCCCCTGAAACCTTCCCCTACCCAGAGTTGGTGGAAACAGGTTTCTGCCCTCTCTTGGTGCTGAGGTGGCTTTATTTCATCCAGCGTCACAGGGCGCAGTGCATCGAGGGTCCAAGCTCTATGCCAGGGTCTTCGCAGCAGCCGCCTTCAGCAACATTTTGTCTCCTCTTCCTGTTCCCAAGAGGGCATGAAGATACAGCCCCTGGCTCCCGGGGACAGCATGGCCTGCCCACCCCAGCAGCTGTGGCTGTGGCTTCAGGGCTCACGGCTCCACTCTCCCCTGTCCTTTCCAGCAACCCAGATCGAATGCTCCCCATCCTCCCTCCCTCTCCCTCCTCCCTCTTCTCTCTCAGTTCCTCTGGTTCTCCAAGGTAAAGTCAGCTTTTATCTAGGAATTTGAACACCTGTGAATTGGCAAGGCCAGTGACGAGGGACAGGTAGGGTGGAGCTGGGATGCCCTGGCACCGGCCCCCTCCCTGGGGACAATTTCTTGCCTGCCTCATTCCTGCAGGTGGGTGGGGCCCTCGCCACAAGCACCCCTCTAAGTGGCTGCTGCGATCCTCCGAGGCCATTCTGGCATATCTCTGAAGACTGGCTGGAGGCTGCATGTCCTGAGGGGTCGGCCTCGGCACCCCCAGACATCAGGACGGTGGAGGCCCAAGAGCCCCAGAAAGGGACAGAGCCTCAGGGCCGAGCCCGGCCTCCTCCTGCACAGGGCAGCTGGGTCATCCTTGCTGTGGTCACCACGCCAGGCTCTGTTAAGTTAGAAATACACAAACATGGGCGTTTTCACCCTGACTTGAACAAGTCAATCTCTTGCACTTTCATCTCCAATAAAATGGAAAATATTGACTCATATCAAAGGCTTCAAATGCACAATCCTGTGGCCAGTGCACAGCATCTCCTGGCAGGCACAGGGTCCAGGCTGCCAAAGCTGCTTCATCACGATGCCCCATGGCGGACATGGCACCAGCAGCAGGTGGGGACGGCACCCAGAGGCTGTCCGAAGGAGGCTCCGTGGGAGGAAAGGCTCCTCCTCTCCATCTGCAGGAAGTTTAGCAAAAGCCACAGAACGTTCTTTTAGGGACGTGGCAGCTGAAAATGCACAAGAGATAGCATCCTGGGTCCCTTTTGTCGTCCGCGTGAACAGCTGTTCAGAGTCAGACACAAGCCGGGCATCCGACGGCTCCAACCACTGCAGCTGGGGCTTGCGGCCCTGGGACAGTCTTCGGTGGCGTGAAGCCAGAGCCAGGCAGCCAGGCTCATGTGGGCGTGACGCAAAGGATAACCAAGGAGCCGCACAAGAAGCTCCTTCCGGAATCCTGAACCAGAAGCACAGACGGTGCCAACTTACAAGGCTTCGACCTTATGATGGGTTTACTGGGGTACTTCATGCATTTTTGATCGTTTGAACGTATGGTGGATTTATCAAGACATGACCCCCTCGTCTGTCATGAAGCATCTGGATGCAGCACCCATCAAGACAACCTGTGATTTTCCAACAGCCTGGTGCGTCCCCTCCCCACTGCTTTGGGTAACTGACTTTTTTGATCCTCGCACACGTGTAGCCAGAATGACACATAAAAATACTAAGAAGCATCTTCACCAGCTGCACACGGCAAATGAGTCATTGCTGAAGTTCACCACCTGTGTGCCCAGGGGAGCGGCCTCCGGGGAGGAGGGTTCCCTGCTCAAGCAGCAGATGGGGTCAGCACACAGGACCCTCCGGAGAAAGGTTACGGGGAGGATAGTCTCCTCCTCCCACTTGCAGGGAAGTTGAGCAAAAAGCCTCGCTACCTCTTCCCAATGGAGGCCGTCACCCTGCACCCCTGGGGCCTGGCTACACCTGTGCCTGGTCTACGGAGCTGATTCGGGCTGCAGCAGGGGCTACCTCCAGAGCCCTGTGAACCACAAACCACATCAGAGATCAGCTCTGAGGCCCTCACTTTGTATTTCCACCCATGGGTGCCAAACGAATCCATCACCAGATGAAAGCAGCCTCGTTCCAAAGTCGCTGCCGAATCCATGGGAATAAATTGGGCCCCAAGGCCTTGACCTCAGCCTTGTTCCCACAGGTTGGTGGCTGAGACTCACTCCCACCACTGAGCAGCCCCAGACACCAGACACCAAGCCAGTCCCTTAACTGAGGGAAGGACGTGGCAGGCAGCACTTGGACTTGAGTCGTCTGGGGCTGAGGATCGGGCCCCGCCCAGTCCCAGGATGCGGCCCTGACTGCAGACCCTCCTGTTTGAGTGTCACCCGAACCCTCTCTCCACTTCGTACGCACCAGTGTGCCAGTGTGGACGCAGCGCCATTATGTGCGTTATTAGCGTATCTGATCCAAAACCACTGCAAAGAACACACTGCTTTCAGGCTGGGTTGAGGGAGGGAGGCACTGTCCAGGACAGCACTGGAGACAGCGTCCCTCTCACTGGGGTTGACACAGGACCCAGCTGCCCTCGTTTCAGCCCTGAGCACCCAGCACCAAGGGGTCGACACCCCTGCTGTACTCGAAAGAGCAGAGATACCCGCACAGGGACGAGAAGAAAGCCGAGTGGAAAACACACGTGCAGGGCTGCTCAGGTGACGACAGGAATCGCCAGCCTCGTGGGGCCTGTGCCACATGCCGGGGCCCTTCTAAACGCACTCTGTGCTGCGTCTCATGCAGTCCTGACACTAACCGGCGGGGCAGCGTGTGTCCTGTGAGCGTCCCTGCGTCTCATGCAGTCCTGACACTAACCGGCGCGGCAGTGTGTGTCCTGTGAGCGTCCCACGTTTATCCTTCCTGTGCCACCAGCCTCTGAGGGCGATACAGCGGCAAGGCAGTCAGCGGCGTGCTCCTGCCCACGCTGGGCTCTGGACTTCCTGGCACCACAGGACATGAGGCCTCTTTCATGCACGCAAAGGCTGGTGTGCAAGGAGCTCACACCCAATGCACGTCCGGCCAGCGGGTCTGAAGCCAGGAAGTCAGCGCACGCCTCTTCCCTCCTGGGGTGGACAACAGTGAGGCTCATTCTCCAGCTCTTTCGAGGGTCCCAGGGGGTTGCGCCCAGATGCTGCCACAGCAGTGGCCAGCAGCCAGCACAGCCTCTGGGGCTGGCCTTCCTCCCTCCCTGGTTCACTCTTCCCAGCCCCCATTCCTTTCCCTGGAGTCCTTCCTAAAATACCACATGCTACACACAGGTCCTTGTCTCAGCTCCGCTTGGGATGATCACTGGTGGGATATAGGCTGAGAGCCACCCCCAGGGTGGGATTCTAGACCCCCGGGTAGGATCTAGAACCCAGGGTAGAATCCAGACCCCAGGGCAGGACCTGGACCTCTGACCCCTGGATGGGATCTGGACCTCTGGGTGGGAGCTGGACCCCCGGGTGCCTGGTATTCTGGAAATGGATCAGTCACCATCAGGCCAGGTGAGAGCCCTCCTGCAGTGGGTGTGGGTGGCGATGCCTCTGGCATTCAGCAGCCTCACTGGTGGTGCACTGGGACAAAGTACAGATGGGAGGTGGGGACCACTTGACTCCCGTGGGTCAGTGCAGCTGTGAGGACTTCAGAGGGCTTCTGCTGGCAGCTTCGGTGGCCTCACAAAAAGAAAATGACAGGCATGGTCTGCCTCGCTTTCAACCCAGCGCACACTGCCCAAGTCTGAAGGCCCTCGTGGTGGCAGATAAGGAGGCCCTAGTGTCCTGTGGCCGCTGAACACCAGGTGCAGGAACTCTAAGGGCAGCAGAGCCACAAAGGGGATGGAACACATGGCCTCGACTGGTCTCCAGCACCAAAGTCAGGGCCCTGTAGGAAAAGATGGGACCCTGAGACCTGGATGGGGTTAGTGGGTATTTGGGTTTCCAGGGATTTCTCTGCATGCAAACTAGGCAGAGGACATGCTTGCAGCTTGCGATTAAGCCCATTAAACGTGGACAACAGTGAGTAGCAGAGACGCTGGGGATGCGCTGCACCCATCACCTCCACAGGCCATGGACAAGCTTTACAGCCCGGTGGCGATGTGCTGAGAGGCGCCCTCACTCTTGGTGGAGAAACCAAGTGTGGGGGTGAGAGAAGGTGCCCAGGGTCCCACCGCTCACCAGGAACGAGGCCAGACTCATCCAGATTTTCCAACTTCTGAGCCAAATTTTTAAAAAGACAAACACGAACTGACCACAAACAAGCAGGCAATGCTGGCTAGAAATGGACAGGCAAGGGCAGCGCCTGTCCCCAGGCGGGCTCCAGTGTCCCCAGGTGGAGTCACGTTCACAGCACTTCGAAGGAAACTCATTCTGGACCATCTGCATGCACTGTGGGGAGCTCCAGGGAAAATGACAGCTGGAATTCCTCTTCAGAATATCTGAATAAGACTTGAGGCAGGAAGGGGGCAGAAGCCCAGGAACCCCATGGGGAGAAGGCTAATTACTGGGATCCCTGCACCCCCAGGTCATCCAATGGCACAGTGGGACACAAATCCCGGGGGAGGCAAGGGTGAGAGGGTGGTTGAGCCAGGACACCATGGGGCAGCTCATTAGTCTCCTGTTGACCAAGTTCAGATAGAATGTTAAGATGTCGGGATACAAAGACAGTGAAGTGAGAGCAGGCATTAATTAAGACCGAGGCACATGCCAGCTGATATGGATCAAACCCCGCCTGCCAGCGGGCAAGCTGCGCACACACATCCATCCTTTGCCTCCCTCCTTCACTCCTGCTTCCCAATCCCATTTCATCATGGCCTGCGGGCTTCTTGGCAAGACCTGCTCAGTTTTAATTTCTTTCCAAACATTGAAGAAAAAAAGACATTGCATTTTAATTTTCTTATGCCATTCTCAAATTATGTGCTCTTAGCCACTGTTTTCAAGACAAAGTACTGATCAATGCTGGTGGCCAACGTGACCTGCCTGCGTGAACTCTGCATGTCATCGCAGAGGACATGTTTGTCATTGATACTTGGATAACTTATTTGAAATCTGCTTCAGTCTTTCTGGGGTTTATTTGTAAAGGTCTTGAGAAGAGTTCTATTGATAGCAATTTGTTTTCTGCCTCCCAGAGAAAGGCACTACTCCTGTTGAGGAGAGAATCTGCTGTGCACCTCCCAGTTAAGAGTCCAACTTTAGAATCACTGCTCAGGCCCCTGGAGAGAGGAAAAAGAACAAAACCAACCCCAGCAGCCGTAAGAAATCTGCGCCCCCTGAGCCCTCAAGGCATCCAACACCCTCCAAGTGCACCGGATGGTCCTCAGTGTAGGAGTGCAGGACTCTCACTCTCCCCAAGTGGAGGGTCCTCGGTGTAGGAGTGCAGGACTCTCACTATCCCCAAGTGGAGGGTCCTCGGTGTAGGAGTGCAGGACTCTCACTATCCCCAAGTGGAGGGTCCTTGGTGTAGGAGTGCAGGACTCTCCCCATCTCCAAGTGGAGGGTCCTCGGTGTAGGGGCGCAGGACTCTCCCCATCCCCAGGCCTCAGTGCCAGGGCTGGCTCAGGAAGCTGGAACTGCCTCTGTGAAGTGGGCAGCTGTCCCCGAGCCCAGGGGAACAGCCTTGGTGCTGTCCGTGGTGCTGCTTCTCTCTATTCCTGACTTCAGCTCACTGACCACACCTTAGTCTTATCTGTTAGCCCGGTCTGAAACCTAGTGGTGACCCCCTCCTCCCTTAATCTATGGTACTAATCTTGCCTCTGTCTGACTCTTGACCTAGCTCTTGGCGTCAGCCCTAGCAGAGACTGGTCCATAGGGTGGGCTACCCAGGGGTGGTTCTGGCCTAGACTCATACACACCCCACCTGTACCATACCTTGTCTTCCCCTATATCTGCCAAGCTAGCCCCTAACCTCTGGCAGAGCCTCCCATGTTGGCCTGCACCCCTGCAGGTGAGTGATACGAGAAACATGAACCAAGAAGTTCTTCTCTGAGCTTCTTCACAGAGGAAGCTTCTTGGTGGTTTTCCTATACACGCCCGTTTTAAAAATTCTTGGTAAATCGAAGTTATTGGGGAAAAAAAAGGAGGGTACTCAGGCCTTTTCCAGGCATGCCCCTTACATTCACAGAACGTTCCCTGAGCCTGCCAGCTCCTCTGAGCCACAGTTTACACAGACACTGGGAAGGGAAGTTATATGCAGAGGCCTCATTCCATGTCCTCTTCGAAGTTCATGCAAAGTTCCCCTGGTCCATCCTTGGCCATTCCAAAAATGAGCTGAAAACTGACATGGTGGCCCCATGCTCACAGCCCTGCTTTCAGTGGCCAGCATTTTTTTTTTTTTTTTTTTTTTTG
>NW_026652278.1:1505322-1597526 GCF_009828535.3 Hylobates moloch
GCTCCACTTTCCAGGTTCACGCCATTCTCCTGCCTCAGCCTCCCCAGCAGCTGGGACTACAGGCGCCCGCCACCACGCCCGGCTAATATTTTTGTATTTTTAGTAGAGACGGGGTTTCACCGTGTTAGCCAGGATGGTCTTGATCTCCTGACCTCGTGATCCGCCCGCCTCGGCCTCCCAGAGTGCTGAGATTACAGGCATGAGCCACCACGCCCAGCCCCTGGACGGTTTTATCTAGGTGAAGTCAGAGAGTGGCTGAATGCATCTGTGGTGGGAGCCTGGTGGCTGGGGGTGTCAGGAACCTTCTAGGCTGATGGCTATGTTCTGTAATATCTGCCAGGTGTGGGTTACACAGGTGTGTGAATTTATCAAAACTCACTCAAGATCCATGCATTTCACTGTGTATGAATTTTACCTTAAACTGAATGTAAAGAGTGTGTGTGTATTTTTTTTAAGACAAGATCTTGCTGTCACTCAGACTGGAGTGCAGTGATGCAATCTCGGCTCACTGCAGCCTCTACCTCCCTGGCTCAAGTGATCCTCCCACCTCAGCCTCCTGAGCAGTTGGGACTGCAGGCATGTGCCACCATGCCCAGCTAATTTTTTTTCCAGATGTTTTGTAAAGATGGGGTCTTACTATATTGCCCAAGCTTGTCTGGAACTCCTGAGCTCAAGATGTTCCTGCCTCGGTTTCCCAAAGTGGTGGGATTATAGGCGTGAGCCAGCGTGTGCAGCTAAAGTATATTTTTGAAAAAAAGAATCATAAACACATATCATACTTTTGTATTCACTTCCAAGTGAACTGCAGACCTCAGTACACTTCCCTCTCGACACCTCAGCTCACACTCCAGGCTCTCCTTGAGGGCAGGAAGACCCAAGGGCCTCAGAACAGCCACATGTGCCCTTCACTAATTAGGGAAGCTCTCTCTCCTGAGCACCCACCTGTGCCAGGTGCGGGTGGAGGGTGGTGCGGTGCTAAGTCAGCCTCAGACCTTCTCCTAGAGGAGCTTAAAATCTGCCGGGGAGACAGAGACACGCCCAAAAACACATCAGGAAGAAGGGAGAAGCCAACATCCAGGCAGCCAACAAGCATGAAACAGGCTCAGAATCCCTGCTCACTGGGGAAACGCAGACCCAGCTGCAGCGAGCCACCTGCTGGGATGGCCGGGATCAAAACAGAACAGAATGGAAAGGGAGTGTTGTGAAGATGGGGGGAAACTGGAACACTTGTGCACGGCTGGTGGGAACCTAAACCGAGGCAGGCACTGTGGAAAACAGGATGAAAGAATTGAAAGCAGAATCTCGGACGGGCATTTGCACATCCCTGTTCATAGCGGCATGATTGCAAGAGCAAAACATGGATAAACCCAGTGTCCATCCGCGGATGATGAGTCAGCAAAATGCACATCCCTTCCGTGGAGTAGGATTCAGCCTTTAAGGAAGGAAACCCTGACACGCATGCAACACGGGTGAAGCACACCAGTCACACGCGCACACACACAAATACCATGATTCTACTCAGCTGAGGCCCCTAAAGGAGTCAAAGACCAGTGGGGGTGCCAGGGGCTGAGTGTGGGGTACAGTTTCCACTTGGGAAGATGAAATAGTTGTAGAGGTGTTTGCACAGCGCTGTGATTGTACCTACTCTCACTGAGCTGCACACCTAAAAATGGTTCAGATGGTGACTTGTGTATTATGTGTATTTCGCCACAATTTAAAACAAAACCTCCATCCTCTGAGTGCAGCATGTGGTGGTGTCCTGCTGCCCTGAGGAAGAGCCCGCACCCGCACCCCAGCCTGCTGTAGTCCCGGGTGCACCCCAGCTCCCTTGGGCCACACCGGCTTCTCCCACTCCTCCTGCACCCTCCTCTGCACCGGCCACGACTGTCTTCCCAGACAGCCTTCTCTGATCTTCCCTACTAGACTGGTGAGCTCCCATCACAAGCTCTTGCAGAACTGTGACAACTCGTTGGTGGCAGTGGTCACTACTAAGATGACCTGTTTGCATGACGGCTGAAGTTGTGTCTCAGCCACTGGCCACTTCCAGCAGGCAGGGACTGTGTCTGTGTTGACTACTCGCCCCAGGGAGGTCCACGATGCCTGGACAAGGAGAGGTGTCTAGGAAATGTTTGCTAAGGGCACTGAAGCAGGAGCTGTAGCGGGTCACCTGGAAGGGCGGCCCTAAGGGCAGCTGAGGGCCCAGAGAAGCCCCCCACCCCGGGCATCGGGCTGGTCCCAGGGGAGCAGCATCAAGGCTGCAACCTCTGTGTCCCCAGGTGGGCCACAAGCGCCACTGCACACACGGTATCTGAACTGCCCAAGAGCCTACTGAACCCCGAGGTCTGTGCACTTCCCGCCCTCTTTGGACGGATTTTGGGACCATGCTGGGATCAAATGCAGGCCCGGCAGGATAAGAGGAAAGATCTTGAATCTCATTGCTCAAAAAGCAAAAAACTCAACTTGAGTTTAATTCCTGGCTTATTTCCAATACCTTATTTTCCTCCTGGGATTTTAATTCAAATGTTAAGGAAAACAACCCAGGAGATCATTAACACCGACGCCTGAAGCCCAGGGCGGGGCAGAGAATTCTCCCTCCCCGCAGGGTCCAGCTGGTGAAGAACCAGGGCTGGAAAGGACCCCGCTCCCCCCAGCCCTCCGCGTCATTCTGTGTCCAGGTAGAAAACATTTCCCTCGGGGCTCCTGGCCCCCCAGACTGGTAAAGCCCGGGCACCTGTGGGATTCTCATCAGAGAAATGCTTTGCTGGAATCCTGACTAGGACTGAAAAACATTTAAAAACTAAAACAGGAAAGAAGTGCTTTGGGGGCAACAGCATCTAACCCCGTTTCCCCCTGGATTCTCTCTGCGGTGCTGCACCAGACTCCAACCTAGAAGAACCCAGGTTAGAAACCATGTGTGGATAATACAAAAGGTACAGTGCAGATTTGTATCACACACACACACACACAAAACGGAAAGGGCCAGGTGCAGTGGCTCATGCCTGTAATCCCAGCACTTAGGGAGGCTGAGGTGGGAGGATCACTTGAGCCTGGGAGGTCAAGGCTACAGTTAGCCCACATCACACCACTGTACTCCAGCCTGGGTGACAGAGTGAGACTCAAAAAGAAGAAAATTAAAAAGTAAAATGCAAACGGCCTATGACATTGACCAGCAGAGGGAACAAAACACAGCCACATTAAGAAATAAACTATTACAAAGCTTCCCATCCAGGAAAAGCCTTTTGTGTTTTTGAGAGAGGATCTTGCTCTGTCACCCAGGCTGGAGTGCAGTGGTGTGATCTCAGCTCACTGCAACCTGTCTCCTGGGCTCAACTAGTCCTCCCACCACAATCTCCCAAGTAGCTGGAACCTCAGGAACGTGCCACCGTAACTTGCTAATTTTTGTATTTTTTTTTTTTTTTTGAGACGTGGGGTCTTGCCATCATGCCCAGGCTGGTCTGGAACTCTTGGATTCAAGCAATCCACCCAACCTTGGGCTCCCAAAGGAAAAGCCTTTTATAGGACCAGCCAAGTAAAGCTGATACAAAACAGCTCTTCAAGCACCTGGTTTTCTTAACTATTTCTAATACCCTAATGATCCAGGGTGAGTTACGATGGCGGAGAGCTCTAAAACCAGAGGAAAGGGACAGACGGGCTCTCCACAGCTGCTCCAGGATGCCGTGGCCTGGCTGTCAGAGGACACGGGCTCCAGCCCTCTCCCCATGCAGTCCTTGGTTCCTGAGCCTGCACTCATCCCTGCAGCCAGGATGGGGAGGGAGGAACTCCGGGTGATCCAGGATGGCCTCACCATGAAGAGGAGTGAAGAGGAAAAGAGAAACACAGCAGGCGCCATGGCTCACGCCTGGAATCCCAACACTTTGGGAGATCGAGGCGGGCAGATCACTTGAGCCCAGGAGTTCGAGACCAGCATGGACAACAGGGAGACCCGTCTCTACAAAAATACAAAAATTAGCCAGGCGTGGTGGTGCAAGCCTGTAGTCCCAGCTACTCAGGAGGTTAAAGTGTGAGGATCACTTGAGCCCAGTAGGTGGAGACTGCAGTGAGCCATGATCACGCCACTGCACTCCAGCCTGGGTGACAAAGACCCTGTGAAAGGAGAAGGAGGAAAGAGGGAGGGAGGGAGGGAAGGAAGGAAGGAGCGAGCAAGCGAACTAGCGGGGCATGGTAGCTCACACCTATAATCCCAGCACTCTGGGAGGCTGAGGCTGGCAGATCACTTGAGGTCAGGATTCAAGACTAGCCTGGCCAATGTGGTGAAACCCCGACTCTACTAAAAATACAAAAATTAGCCAGGTGTGGTGGCTCATGCCTGTAATCCCAGCTACTTGGGAGGCTGAGGCACAAGAATCACTTGAACCTGGGAGGTGGAGGGTGCAGTGACCCGACATGGCACCAATGTACTCCAGCCTGGGCAACGACAGCAAAACTTTTTCTCAAAAAAAAAAAAAAAAAGAAAGAAAAAAAAAGAAAAGAAAGAAAAAAGGATAGAAAGAAGAAACGAAACACAGACAGCCATGGAAGAGGCCTCAGAGGGTGGGGATCCCAAGCAGAGCAGGTGTCTGCTGGCACAGGCTAGCCACACGACAGTTCAGGCCAGCTATAACGGCTAATGAAATTCTCTCAGCAGCTCACATGCCCGCCCAGCCTGGGCCGTGGGGGCAGCGTGCTATGTTTCCAGCTCTCCTGACCATGGCGCTCAATGATGCCACCGGCCGCGGGAATGGAGCAGGGGTGTCGGCCTTGCTGGCCCAGCCCCAGCCAAGTCTCCCATACTCCCAACAACAGAAGCTGCACCTCCTGGGGCCTGGGGACACCCAGCAGAGGGGCCACACTGGCTCCCAGTGTACACCACTGTGCCCATCCGGGGCAGCAGCTCCCAGAACACAGCCCGTGCTGCTGGGATCCTGGGCACAGCCGCCCTCATCCTCTCTCCTCCTCACAGGGTTCCCTGCCCTGGCTGTTCCCACTGGCACCTACCACCCACTCCAGCCCACCCGGACCCAGCCAGCTCTCCACTCCCTGAAACACATGCACTCCTGTTTGATCCACAGGAAAGCCTTACAATAAACAGGTGATGAATGTTTATAGAAAATGTGGTGCCAATTAGCTGGGCGTGGTAGCACACACTTGTAGTCCCAGCTACTTGGGAGGCTGAGGCATGAGAGTCGCGTGAGCCCAGGAGGCAGAGGTTGCAGTGAGCTGAGATCACACCACTGTACTCCATCCAGCCTGGGTGACAGCGAGGCTCTGTCTCAAAAATAAAGAAAATGTGGTGTGCACATCTGACGAATACCGCTCGGCCGTGAGACACAGGTGCTTCTGCCATTTGCAGCCTGGATGGACCTTGAGGACACCATGCTAAGTGAAATAACCAGGCACAGAAAAACGAGTACTGCACGATTGCACTTCTATGAGGTGTCGAAAATAGTCAAATCACAACAATAAAGACCGGAAGGGGGGCTTCCAGGGCTAGGAAGTGGGAGCTCTCAACAGAGAAAAGTTTCCATTAATGTTAAGTGAGAGGAATAACCTCCAGAAATCTGCTATTCTGCACTGAACCTGTACCAACCACCAAGGGTCACTGACACTTTAAGTGTCGTACACTTAAAATTTAAGAAGATTTATCTCATGTTAAGTGTTCTTATCTACCATGATTTAAAAAAAAATGAAAACAAAAAAAAGCACATCGGGAGTGGTTCACAATTGTAAATGATTAAAATCAACCCAAAATACTTTATAAGGAACTGATTAAACAATTGAATAGTAAAAAAAAATGCTCATGAATATGACATTTTTAAAAAGCAGGATATAAAATGATTATAGCATGATCCAAACTGTGTGTGTGGCTGGGGGAGTCTGCAAACCCATCAGTGGTCAGCAGGCAGCCAGCAGATGTATAGATACGGAACGAGGGGACAGCCTTGTCTCGGTCAGCTCGTCCCCATCACAATATGCCACAGACCAGGCAGCCTAAACAAGGCATTTCTCGCAGTTCTGGAGCTGGAAGTCTGAGGCCAAGGGGCCGGCCGGTTTGGTTCCTGGTGAGGGTCCTTCCTGGCTTACAGAGCTGCCTCTGTGCCCTGTGGAGAGAGCCCGATCCTGTGTCCCTTCTTGTAAGCGTAACTGTCCCATCCCGGGGGCCCACCCTATAACCTCGTCTCACCCCGTCACCTCCCAAAGGGGCCACCCCACCATACCATCACACTGGGGGTCAGAGCGCAACCTGTGAACCTGGGGGACGCAATTTGGTCCACAGCAGCACCTAATGACTTACAGAAGTCACCTGGGCAGGTATTAGTTCTGAGTACTGATTGTCTTCATCCCAGCCTTCTGAAATTCTAGAATTTTTATCAACAAAACAAAGCAGCATGAGCTGGTGAAGGAACCCAGGTGCTTAGTGTCATGGCAGAGACTTGGGGAGCAGCGAGACCTCCACACACAGCGTGACTTGCACAGAGGCGCCCCAGCACACGAGGTGTGGAGGTGGAAGCATCCCAGAGAGGCTGTAAGAGCCAAGTCCATGCAGCGGCTGGAGGCCGAGGGAGGAGGCCAGAAATGACGCTTCCCCATCTTCAAGACCTTTGCCGGATGCCGCTGTAGGGAATGGGGGGCCAGCCAGATTTTCAGACCTCACTGGCCTGACAGCCCAGAGCTGTGGAGGGAGTGGGGGTGGCCTCAAACCAAGGGTCACCTCTCTGGAGTACACAGATGTGCTGCTGTGCTAAGAGACCTCTGCCGGGGAAGCCAGTGAGCCACAGGCAGGTGACATGCAGCAGGAAGTCCTGGCAGGTGTGGAGGGCCAGGCCTCACAGCCGTGCGGGGACCACGGGGTCCAGGGGCCATGGGAGAAAGGGTCTAGCCCTTGGCCTTACTGGGAAACGGTGGGTGGCCTGACTGAGACTGTTCTGCTTGGGGGTTGCAGGTATGGGGGGGGGGGGTATCAAAACCCGAGGGGGCAAGACAGGGCAGACAGGGGCCTGGTGTGGGATCCGGGCCCAAGCTGAGGTCACTAAGTTCCTGAATCACAACTAAGAGACACAGGTCCTGGCTGGGCACAGTGGCTCATGCCCATAATCCCAGCAGTCTGGGAGACCAAGGCAGGAGGATCACCTGAGATCAGGAGTTCAAGACCAGCCTGGGCAATATAGCAAGATCTTGTCTGTATAAAAAAAAAAAAATTTTTTTTTTAATATTTTTTAAAATGAGACATAGGTTCAAATGATTTTGCAACTCCGAGCTCCTTAGTTCTGGTGATTTTAGGCGATGTCTGCACCTCCTCCCCTGCTGAACTGCATGCTCCTTGATGATGTGGCCTGAGCCTGGTTCCCCGTGTGGCCTCACGGGCGGCGCCTCTGGGTGAAGGGTGTAGCCTCCACCTGCCTCTGCAGCTCTTCCCAGCCCATCCCGGGCTTCTCCTGAGCTCCTGCAGCCCAGCTCTTGTACCCTAACAGGGGGACACCCACACCCCGTAACACAGGTAAAGAAATGGAACAGAGCCTGCCATACGTGCAGCAAGTACGTTTATGATGATGGTTTTTCTTTTTTTTTTTTTTTTTTGAGACAGTCTCATTCTGTTGCCCAGGCTGGAGTACAGTGGTGCGATCTCAGCTCATTGCAACCTCTTGCCTCCTGGGTTCAAGCGATTCTCCTGCCTCACCATCCCGAGGAGCTGGGATTACAGGCGCACCATGCCCAGCTAATTTTTGTATTTTTTTGTAGAGACAGGGTTTCACTATGTTGGCCAAGCTGGTCTAGAACTCCTGACCTCAGGTGATCCACCCACATGGGCCTCCCAAAGTGCTGGGATTCCAGGTGTGAGCCACGACGCCTGGCCACGGTTGACTATTTTGATCATCGCTATTTCCTTTGTCATCTTTTTTAAAAAATTAGTTTATTGTTGTGCCATTTTCCACAAACTCCTAGATCTTGCAAAAGTGTCACGGATACACACTTGTGGGACCGAACCCCAGAGCCTGGAACCTGCTGACCATGAGCTGCCTGCTGTGGAGGTTGTGCCCTGCACATGGGCCCCCTCGGGGCACCTGAAGTGTGAGAAACGCTAACTGCAGGGCGTGCTGGTGACAGCTTCTTTTGGGGCATCTGAACTGAACCCACCACCCGTCCTCTTCATCTTTCCCTTGCAAAATCTGGATTTCAGTGGCTATCATTGGAAATTGACAATAAAAGCCAGAATCATGTCTGGGCAGATATTTTCAATATAAATAATGTCCTAAAACAGGAAGCTTGTCCATGGACAGGTCAATTTGCTTGAAAAATCCTACTTAAACTATATCCTCAATGAACTCCAAACTATAACTTGTTGCAGAAGTTCTTCTTGCCAGGCATATTCTTTGTAGTAGAAAGCTGACGAGGCCAGATAAGAAGTGAGATCCCCGGCTTCCTCCAGATTTGTGGCAGAGGCTGCAACCCACTCGGGGCCAATTGGTACAGCTGTTCTCTACAGCCCCAGAGCAGTCTTGGGCCAGTCCCCGGGGGCAGGGGTAGGGGGAAGCCTGCGCTGCCGCCCAGGCAACTGAAGCCCAAACCAGATATGCGCTTGGCCAGGCTCTTCCTCCTGAAAGGGCTGCAGGGTGACTGCTCGCCTTCACTGAGCCTCCTGGAGACACTCCGCCCTCCCCACTGCAGTTTACTAAGGGGTCAGCAGAGCAGCCCGACTTGCTCTTTACGTGGAGAGAATCCTGCCTCAGCTGCCAAAGCCAGCACTGATTCACTACCAAATCCAGCAGGGGTCTTTTGACCCCTGCGTGTAATCCTCAGCCCCTGCAGACACACGGCCTGGGACTTTCTCCTCCTGCCACCCACCCGCAGGTGGAGGGAGGCTTCCCCCACACCTAAGAGCTCCCTGGCTCCCTCCATGACAACGGATTTCCTACCGTTCTGCAAGCGAATCCCAGGTCTGCGCGTCACCACCCCATTTCTTACATTTGCAGACAGCTTGCCTGGGAGAGCCTCCTGTGCATTCCAGCACCTCACCAAGAAAACAGCCAGCCAGACCTCAGACGGGGGCAGGAGGGAGCCGCTCCAACTCCCAGCGGCTTTCCACGAGAGGCAAGGTCGCGGGTACACGCAGAGGATATTTTCTAGGAAATCTGTCCAGGCCGGCGCCTCCCCCCGACCTCCACCAAAGCCTTTATTCTCTGGCTTCCCGTATCATCAGCATCCCACGGCCACGCTGGCCATCCCTGAAACGGGGGCTGTGAAATTTAAAAACCAGACACCGAGATAAAAATAATCGCACGGCGCCCCTTTCCGCAGGAGGCACAGTCGGAGACACGGAGATGCGGGTCCCCAGCCCCGGCCCAGCACCTGCGCGGGCCCCACCCAGCGGCCGCGTCACGCCAGCGCCGAGGCCTGTGCAGGGCAGGGGGTGCAGTGGAGAGGACCCGCCCACGGGGGGCCGCCGGGAGAGGCAAGGAGCACCCCGCCCCAGACAGGGGCGTCTCTGCCGCGGGACCCCCTCCCCTCGGGACGTCACCCCCGACCCGCCCCACGGCCGCCAGGGCGCCCGCGTCCCGGACGCACCGTGCCAGACGCAGCGCAGAGACCCGGCCCCGGGTCCCGGTCCCACCCCGGCCGCTGCTCACCGAGGCTCCCCGCGAGCGACTCTGGGCGGCGTCCGACGGCCCCGATCGGCCATGGCAGAGGCGGCGGGCGGGGGCGCGCGTCACCGTCACCGCGGGCAGGAGCCCCGAACCCGGCCCGCCCCGCCGCCCCCACTCCCGGGCGGTCCCCGCGGCCGCGCTCCTTGCTCGGCGACGGCCCCCGCCGCGATCCTCCCCCACGCAGTCCCGGTCTCCGCGGAGCGGCTGTGCAAGCTCCTGAAACAGGGCGCGGCCTGGCTGAAAATGGCCCGGGGGCCGCGGGGCGCGTGTGGGGAGCCGGGGCCCGGCCCGGCTCGGGTGACGGGCACCGGGCGCCGCGGGCTTAGAGGGACTCACCCGCCGCTCAGGCCGATCCCAGCGCCGTGCGCAGCACGGGGGAGCTGCACGCGTGCGGCCTCACCCTTAACTCTTGGCGTCCCATCCCCGAACGCTGCCTCCCCTGGCCTGTTGCGAGAGAAATGGTTTTTGGAGTCTGGCATTGAGCAAATGAAGCAGCTGCTGCGGATTGAGAGCCACAATCTCAGCGCTGCGCCGGGGCCTGGGATCGCAGCTCACCACGGCCGCGTGCTCCGGGCTGGGACTTCAGGGTAAAGCGGGAGGAAGGTCCGCACCCACTTGTTGGTGTTCAGCCCACATATAATCTCCATCCACGCCACCACGGCCACACTGATGGGCGCTTTGTGAAAGGCTGGGAAAGAGCAGCAGAGCTGGCGACCTCTGCAGAGCTGGGAATCCCCTGAACCACGCCCCCTACCCCCATCATCCCCACCCCCACCCCCACCGAGCTTGCAGGTGCAGGAGCAGCCCTGGGAGCACGCACGTGGAGCACAAGAGCCCCCTCACCTCCAGCCCCCTCCACGCGGTCTGTCGGTCCACATACCTCCTCAACCCCAATCCTCCAAACCTGCGCCTTCTAAGCCCCTGATCATCAACTGTCCCTCCAGGTAAAGGAGAGGATAATCAGGTGAGGCTTGAAGTTTGGCCAGCTGCATGAAATTCCTTTCCACCCCGTCCATCAGGGCCAGCTGGAGCAGGGCTGTGATGCTGAGCCCGGGCCTGCCGCACCAGCCTAGTACGCGGAACCATCTGTACACCAGGCTCCATTGTTCATTCCTCAACTTGGTTTAGGGAACTCCCCATAAAACCAAAAATGCAGGTGGAGGAACAAGGATTGCAGAGGGGGTGGGTGCCTTTGGAGGACGAGCCTCCTGCTCGTGTGGTGTCTCAGGGTGACTTGGATACGCTTGAGGACAGCCTCGTGTCAGTCTGTTGGGGCTGTCATAATGGAAGTGTATTTCTCAGGGCTCTAGAGGCTGGAAGTCCAAGATCAAGGTGCTGATGGGGTTGGTTTCTGCTGAGGCCTCTCTCCTTGCCTCGCAGAGAGCCGCCTTCTCTGCAGGTCCTCACGTGGTCTCTCCTGTGTGTGCTCACGTCTGGTGTCACCCCTTTTCTTATGGACACCAGTCCCATTGGGTCAGGACCCACCCTGATGACCTCACCTAACCTTGATGGTTACCTCACTTCCTTAAAGGTCCTGTCTCCAAACGGGGGCTAGGCCTTCAAAATATGAATTTTGGGGAAACTTTGTTCAGTCCATAACAAACCCCACATGTACCGCCTCCATGTTTATGGCAGTTTTGCTGGACAGGCCCATCTCCATGGCTTGGTGGGTCAGATAACACCAGGTACTGATTGACAGCTTATGTTGCATGATCTTTTAGTGAACTGTAGTGAAATACACGGTCTACTCAACCCATGGGCAAGCCAGCAGCCGTTTCTCAAAAGGGAATGGCGACCTGTTGATGAGGCGATCACTCAACAATACTCATCAATAACCATGATTGCGGTTGTCCTGTCAAGGTTTGCCACAGGCTCCACACAACATTCTTTTAAGAGGTGGGGTCTTACTATGTTGCCCAGGCTGGCCTTGAACTCCCTGCACTCAAGTGATCGACCTGCCGCAGCCTCCCCAAGTGCTGGGACTACAGGTGTGAGCCACCATGTGCCTGGCCCTCCATATGACATTCTCACACTCCTCAGACACTCAGATTGCCGTGGGTTCACCACGTCACAGGGCCAAGTGGAAGGAAGGCTCATCTGGCAGCCTAGTCAGCAGGCCAGCATTTTCTCTTGCTCTGAACCTCACTCAAAGTCACTTGTTAAACAGGAAAGCACGTCCAAATTTTGTATATATGGCCTCTATATTAGTCTGTTCCCACACTGCAATAAAGAAATACCCAAGACTGGGTAATTTATAAAGAAAGGCGGTTCAATGACTCACAGTTCCACATGGCTGGGGAGGCCTCAGGAAACTTACCATCACAGTGGAAGGGGAAGCAGGTGTGTCTCACATGGTGGCAGGTGAGAGAGATGGGAGAACAAAGCGGGAAGAGCCCCTTATAAAACCAGCAAGTCTCGTGAGAATTCACTGACTATCACGAGAACAGCATGGGGGAAAGCACCCCCGTGATCCAGTCACGTCACCTCCCACCAGGTCCTTCCCTCAGCACCTGGGGATTGCAATGCAAGATGAGATTTGGGTGGGGACACAAAGCCTAACCACATCAGCCTCCAATATTCAACGAGGCTTTAATGGTGACACGTACAGGTTATGGCAGACTGCCTCTCCCTCACTTTGGAGGACTTTCTGCCATGTTCGCGTCCTCTGAACCCCAGAAACAATGCTGAGGGGGGACTCGAACTTTCATGGCTATCTTCTCCCCTCACCTGGCACCCATGAGCCTTTAGCCAGGTGTCCAGGGTACTTGCTACTTCCTGTTCATCAGGTCCTGTGGATGTGATGCTTGCAACACAGCTAATCAGCATCATTTCGTGGGGATGACAAAGGCCCCCTGGACTAAACTGTGGCACAGAACAGACTTGGTTACTGTTGAATCAAGACTGTGAAGGTGTACTGATGTCCCCACAGAGTGAAAGTGAACTCTTCCTGGTATTCTGTGATTGCTGGTACAGAGAAAATAAAATGCATCTGCCAGTTCTATAGCCACATAGTAGATGCCGGGAAGTGAACTGATTTGCCCCATCTGCAGTAGCCATTCAATTGAGATCACGACTTGACAAAGCTTAGGCTAACTCACAGTCCTGCCCCATCGTCCATCTGTTTCCACACAGGCCAGAAAGTGAATTAAAGAAATCACCACCCCCAAATGTTTCGAGGTTTTGATGTGGCACTAATCGATGTGATTCTCCCCAGGTAGGCAACAGTGCTTTGGGGTTACTGTTGTGGTGTCAGGGAGGGGTCCCACAGGACCCCAGGAACTTTCCACCTTATGGCCATCTTTCCAGAATCAGGGAGCAGATCTGGGAATCCCATCCATCACTGAATATTTCTGTCTATTCTGACTCTATTCTCAAAAGCAAGGGAACAACCACAGGCTAGAGTCACGGACTGGGCCCCCTGGGAGTTGGACTCACAGCAAAACTTGTGTTCATTCTGCTCGTTATAGACCCTCACTCTTGGCGGACATGGTGACTCACACCTGTAATCCCAGCACTATGGGAGGCAGAGGTGGGCAGATCACCTGAAGTCAGGAGTTTGAGACCAGCCTGGGCAACATGGCAGAACCCTGTCTCTACTAAAAATACAAAACTCAGCCAGGCATGGTGGCACATGCCTGTAGTCCCAGCCACTCGGTGGACTGAGGCAGTAGAATCGCTTGGGGGGCGGAGGTTGCAGTGAGCTGAGATCGCGCCACTACACTCCAGCCTGGGCAACAGAGCAAGACCCTGTCTCAAATAAACAAATAAGTAAATAAACCCTCACTCTGCCCAGCAGGTCACTGAGTTCTGTTTCCTGGGGATCCGTGTTGGTTCCGAGTTAGTGTCCAGTCATCTCCCACAGCTCTGAATATGCCCCTTTCCCCAGTGCCTGGTCTAGGGAACCTGGCTGCAGTTTCTTTAGGAAAAGCTGGAGGAACTTTCTAAAAACATGCTTCTGGTGCTAGCATAGGATCCTTCCCCAGGGACATCAAACCTTTCCCTTACTGAAGGGACTGTGGGTCTGTGAATGGATTCAGGTCCTTGTGTGGACTGAGGAACTGTAACTTCTACACAGTGACTGAAGACTCTGGCTCTGTTTGCTTAACTTAGAGTTTGTTATTTCAATCAAATGTGTCAAATAGGCCAGGTACGGTGGCTCACGCCTGTAATCCCAGCACTTTGGGAGGCCAAGGCGGGTGGATCACCTGAGGTCAGAAGTTCGAGACCAGCCTGGCCAACATGGCGAAACCCTGTCTCTACTAAAAATACAAAAATTAGTGGGGCATGGTGGCGCGCGTCTGTAATCCCAGCTGCTCGGGAGGCTGAGGAAGGAGAATCACTTGAACCTGGGAGGTAGAGGTTGCAGTGAGCCGAGATCATGCCACTGCACTCCAGCCTGAGTGATGGGAGCGAGACTCTATCTCAAAAAAAAAAAAAAGTGTCAAATAGACCCCTAGGGGACTTCCCATCTATTTCACTCTTGGCAACTGCGTGGCAATTTACTACCACAAAACACTCCTGTGGGTCAAGCCGTTCTGATCACCACCCAGTTCTTCTGACAATTAAGGTAACTTCACCTGTGTTGCTTTGGCAGTTAAGAGCTGTTACCTGACCTCTGCCTCCACGGGTCCAACTCTCCATCGAAATCAGGAAGCCCATTTGCAGCAACCCCTCTACCTTGGCCTCCAGAGACAGCCACTGAGGTGCCATCCAGGGATTGAGGCACCTGCCTCACCGATGGGTATCTGATTGTCCTGGGGAGGGGAGTGCCTCTGTGCCCTCCGGGGCAAGTGGGGCTGGCAAGAAATGAATCCACCCCCTCAGCCAGGCACGGTAGTGGTACACACCCATAATCCCAACACTTTGGGAGGCCAAGGCAGGAGGACTGCTTGAGCCCAGGAGGTCAAGTCTACAGTGAGCTATGATCATTCCGCTGAACTCCAGCCTGGGTGTCAGAGCAAATCCCCATCACTATTAAAAAAAGAAGAAAAAATTCAGCCAGGCACAGTGGCTCATGCCTGTAATCCCAGCACTTTGGGAGGCTGAGGCAGGCGGATCACCTGAGGTCAGGAGTTCAAGACCAGCCTGGCCAACACGGCAAAACCCTGTCTCTACTAAAAATACAAAAATTATCTGGGCATGGTGGTGGGCACCTGTAATTCCAGCTACTAGGGAGGCTGCAGTAGGGGAATTGCTTGAGAGGCTGCGGTAGGGGAATTGCTTGAACCCAGGAGGCGGAAGTTGCAGTGAGCCGAGATCGTACCACTTCATTCCAGCCTCAGTGATAGAGCGAAATTCCATCTCAAAAAAAAAAAAAAAAATCCACTTCAATGCGCCTGCGTCCCTAAGCACTCAGAGCCTTTCTCGTACATAAAGGAATTGCTTGCCTCTCAAATGCTTTCCACTTAAGTTACCACTGAGGTCAGACCTCACTGAAACAAATGCCCAGTGGGAACTGCTCCCATTGCCGGAGTTTGTACGTTGAGCGCAGAATCTCCACCTACTCACAAGTGAGCAAACCCCTGTCGAGAAAAATGTGCCCCAAATAACAGCACAAGAAAGAGGAAACAGCACTGAGTGAGAGTCGGCTGAGAAACAGGAGCAGTAGGATACGTCAGTGGCCTCAAAGTGCCTCTTCCCAAGGTGCTTATTGACAGCGAATGGGGATATGGTATATTTACAGAAGGGAAACCTGGCAGGCACCAGTTTAACCGAGAAATTAACATTAACAACATCTGTAAGAGGGCAAATAACTATGAGCCTCAAAAGAGAACTGAGACACAATTTCATTTCTGAGGTATTTTTGCCCAAATTCATACCATGAGCAAACATCTGAAGTTGAGGGACATTGCTGCAAAATAACTGTAGCCCAGCGCTCAGAAAAGTATCAAGATGCTGAAAAACAGGCTGAGGAGCTGCTCTGAATGAAAGGAAACTAAGGAGACACCACAAAAAGGCCAACTCGCCATCCAGGAGTTTGTTTTCCTATAAAAACATTAGTAGAATGTGGGAAAATCTGTTTGGTTTTTGCTTTGGGGTTTTGAGACAGCTCTGTCCCCCAGGCTGAAGTGCAGTGGCACGATCACAGCTCACTGCAGCCTCAGTCTCCTGATTTCAAGTGATCCTCCCACCTCAGCCTCCCGAGTAGCTGGGACTACAGGTGTGCACCACCACGTCCAGCTAATTTTTAAATTTTTTGTAGAGACAGGTCTCCCTGTGTTGCCCAGTTTGGTCTTGAACTCCTGGGCTCCAGGGATCCTCCCACCTCGGCCTCCCAAAGTGCTGGGATTACAGGTGTGAGCCGCTGCACCCAGCCTAGAGACCTCCTGGGCTCAAGTCATGGGAAAATTTGATTAGCAAATATTATATCAATATTAATTTCCTGATTTTAATAGTTTTTCTGTGGTTATATAAGAACATCTCCTTGTTTTTAGGAAATACACAATGAATTATTTGGGGAAAGAGGGCCTCATGTTTATAATTTACTTTCAAATGGTTCTGAAAAAAATTATATGTACATAAAATGGTATAAACACACATCTATACACATGCATAAATACATAGTTATGAAGTAGATGTGGTAAAATATTTGAGGAATCTAAGTGAAGGCTATGTAATAATTATTTGCCCTGTTCTTGCAATCCTCTGGAAGTCTAGATCATGTCAGATTACGTCTTTTTTTTTTCACGTTCTCATCCCTGTCCGTGGTCTGGCACCCTCAGAATCCATTTCCTCATAGGTTCCCCACAATTTTGCCAAAATACATGATCAGCTCCTGCAGCCCCTCTGATGTGTGAGCTTCTCTGCCCAGGTTTGACTTTGTCATTGGTCCCTGCAGCAGGCTGGTCTCTAACCACCCTTCTGGCCCAGAACCACAGAGAAGGTAGGAGAGGGAACTGCCGCCTCCTGGCCTGTGACTACCACAGGTGAGGTTGCCGTGAGTCTTCAAGCAGAGCAGGACCAGTCTCCTCAGGGTGTTCACAGTTACCCAGACCCCGGCAGGGGCCACCATTCCAGTCCAAGACCGTCACACTCCTTGCATTTAGCTCTGTAATATCCTGCGCTACACAGGGGCCACCTGGCCGGCCAAAGCCAGGCCTTCAGCCAACGTGTCTTACCAGGCCACCACGCCGAGGGGCTGCAGATGCCCAACGCTAACCACACGCTATGGTAACCAATGCTGACCACACGCTACGGTGACCCGACGCTGACCACACGCTACGGTGTCCCGACGCTGACCACACGCTACGGTGACCCGACGCTGACCATACGCTGCGGTGACCCGACGCTGACCATACGCTGCGGTGACCCGACGCTGACCATACGCTGCGGTGACCTGACGCTGGCCATAACGAGACAACGATAATCTCCTGTCTTCAAACTCAGCCAGGCAGATACGTCTCAGGCTCCCATCCCTGAGGGTGTGTTGCTTACAGCCACTTGAGGAAATAATACTGCCATAGGTCAAATGCATATGAAGAAACAACACAATTTTTAGCAGAAATAATTTTCAAACAAGAAATTGAGTGCTTATAAAATCATCAAGAGACCAGAAGAATGGGCTCCAGGCTGGGTCTCAGGATGTCACTCCCAGAATAACCCCACAGACACAGCCCAGCAAGGGAACAGCTACTGTGACAAAAACAAGAACTGAGTTTGAAAAAACACAGTTCAAAAAAAGACTGTGTTCCCATCTGGGAAGTGAGGATCGCCTCTGCCCGGCTGCTGTGCAATCCTCCAAGTGTGAAGTGGCAGCCTTATGTGTGATCTTTCTGCCCTCCCCAAGTATGCATTTTTGACATTAAAGTTTACTTTTAAATTAAAAAAAAAAAAAAAAGACTGTGTTCAGAAACCCACTGACCCCACCACTGGCTCCGTGATCACCCAACACCAGCTATACTCCCTCCAGGGGTCAGGAAGGCACCACAAC
The DNA here is from genome assembly GCF_009828535.3 of Hylobates moloch. NCBI lineage: Eukaryota > Metazoa > Chordata > Mammalia > Primates > Hylobatidae > Hylobates > Hylobates moloch. The sequence continues at coordinate 1,522,894 of NW_026652278.1, forward strand.
TTTTGGTCCCAGAAATATGCCACACCCATTAGATCCACAGCAGTAAAATGATGACTCTCACAGCAGAGCCTCTCTTCCCACTTAACCAAATCCTGACCCCAGATCTTGTTCAGTTTCATTTGATTAGTGGAAACTGAATTGCACCTGGAAGCCTAGAGCTTCCAGAGAAACTGACGTTTAACTCTTCAATCTCTACATCCAGGAAGGTGCCAGAAGGAAGTCAAAATAGACAATGAGTCAGGTGATCTGCTATACTGAACCCACAGGTAGAAAAAAACCAGATCCTAAGAGAAGCGTCAGGAAATCCTGCAAGAATGCAGAGGAGAAAACCGCTTATCTGACTACGAGTGTCTGCTCAGAAAGACTTGAATTAAGCTCCAATGAAGGAGCAGTGTTTTTGCAAGAAGAGAAGGAAGAGGGTGAAGCTGGATGAGGGACAGCATGGGTACAGTCACCACTGCTGCCGCTCTTCCATAAATGTGAAACTGTTTCAAAGTCATGCATCTAAAATTACAGATATGAGGACTATATAGAAACAAGATTTTGGTTGGGCACGGCGGTGGCTCACACCTGCAGTCCCAGCACTTTGGGAGGCTGAGGCAGGTGGATCATGAGGTCAGGAGTTTAAGACCAGCCTGGCCAAGATGGTAAAACCCTGTCTCTACTAAAAATACAAACATAAGCCAAGCATGGCTGTGCGCACCTGTAGTCCCAGGTACTCAGGAGGCTGAGGCAGGAGAATCGCTTGAACCTGGGTGGCGGAGGTTGCAGTGAGCTGAGATCATGCCACTGCACTCCAGTCTGGGTGACAGAGCGAGACTCTGTCTCAAAAAACAAAAAGAAAAAAAGAAAGAAAAAAAAGAAAAAGAAAAAAGGTCTTGTGACATAAAATTATATCAGTTCAATGTCTTAGCAGCAAGTAACCAAAAAGGAAGAAAAGAAAAAACCCTGCAACATGCTTAAAGAACAAGTAAATGTATCACCTCACATAGCGAGAAATCCAGAGATAGGGCAGACACCAAGTCTGGCTGATTAAACATCTCCATATCATCATCACCAAAGACACAGGCTCCTTTCCCTCTTACCCCCATCCTCAGCCTAAGGCTGGTTAGCCACATGGTGCCAAGGTGGCTGCAGTGGCTCCACACATCACACTCAGTAATGACAGGGACCAAAAGAAGGGATGAATAGCCTCTTTTCCCCAAATCCCTGGAGCAGGCTTTCCTTCTAAACCGTCTGAACCCTTCTAAGCTATCATTCACGAGAGAGGCAGAATAACCCTGGTCAGCTCAGCTGAGTCATCCATGTGGAATGAATGTTGGGGGTCAATGATGTGACCTTGACATATACTGAGTTTAAAAAGCAGAGAGAAGAGAGAAGAGAGTGTTCATTAAATCCCTGTCATAATATTTGCCTGCATGTGCTAAATGGAAATAGACGTCCATCATTGGAAATGATTGTGTTAGGGTGGTGATTGTGGCGTTATTTTCCTTTTTGCGAAATGTTCACCACTAGTATTTGTGCTTCACTCTTTTCTATAATTCCGAGGTGCCAGGGCGTCAGTGCTGCCATGTGGCGGGCAGTGCCGGTGCTGACAGAGGGCTTCCTTCAGCCTCAACCCCTTTGTCTCACACCTTTGTCTTTGCCTCTGGTTCTCCCAGGTAGTGTGTGGATGTGCAGTCATCGGTGGGCCTCTCCCCGAAGTCTCCGTCCATCTGTCTGTTTTACAGCATGGTCGGCGTGTGTAAAATGTGGATGATGATTCTGTCCTTCCTACCTCCAGAGGTGGTTGTAGGGACAAGGATTTGTAGTAGATACGAAAGGTCAGGCATGGTGGCTCACTTCTGTAATCCCAGCACTTTGGGAGGCCGAAGTGGGCAGATCGCCTGAGGTCAGGAGTTCGAGACCAGCCTGGGCAACATGGCAAAACCCCATCTCTACTAAAAATACAAAAATTAGCCAGGCACCTATAGTCCCAGCTACTGGGGAGGCTGAGGCAGGAGAATCGCTTGAACCCGGGAGGCGGAAGTTACAGTGAGCCAAGATCACACCACTGCACTCCAGCCTGGGCGAAGAGTGAGTGAGACTCTGTCTCAAAAGGCGCGGTGGCTCCCGGCACTTTGGGAGGCCGAGGCAGGCGGATCACGAGGTCAGGAGATCAAGACCATCCTGGCTAACATGGTGAAACCCTGTCTCTACTAAAAAATGCAAAAAAAAAGAAATTTAACCAAGTGTGATGGCGGGCGCCTGTAGTCCCGGCTACTCGAGAGGCTGAGGCAGGAGAATGGCGTGAACCCGGGAGGCGGAGCTTGCAGTGAGCCGAGATTGCGCCACTGCACTCCAGCCTGGGTGACAGAGCCAGACTCCGTCTCAAAAAAAAAAAGAAAAACAAAGACGGTAATAGATGAGAAAGCGCTTGAGCTGTGGAAAACTGTGCAGGAAATAGCCATGCCATCCAAATCTATCCTGGAACCTCCCTGCCCCCTGAAGACGTAGGAAAGGGTGCCTCGAATTCATGCCTCTTGGAAGCACAAAGCGTGCTTCAGCCTTTGTGGTTTCTGAGAATCGTGCGTCTAATGATCACTCTACCACGGGGCTTGTGACTGAGGGTGTGGTCGTGTTGTTGGTTCCACATCACAATCCTTTTCTGATAACCTCATTCCTCTATCGTTTCCAACCCAAATACAGAATTTTCATGGGAAGGAGAGATTTGCTAAGGGTCGGACAGTAATAACTGCACAGGGAATCTTAGGCATCTTTGCTCCTGGAAAGGCCGTTGGCCTCTACCCCACTGTGCATGCATCCCCCTTCCTGCTCCCTCCCACCTCACTTCCTTCTCACCTCTCTCTAAGACCACCCTCTAAAACTCCAAATATTCTGGGTTATATAGAGGAGTGTTTGTGAAACGTGGTCCACACGCCCCAGGTGTTAACGTTAGGTGGGGAGGGTGGTTTGCTTGGTAACCGAAGATGCCAAGACCCCAGGAAAGACCCACGGTCATGATGTGAATATCCGCGGAGTTAACCGGGATCGTTATAAAACTAAACATTTGTCTTACATTTTTGTTAGATTATTTGAACGAACCCTTTCACAGAACGATGAAAATGATGCTAAGGGCAGGGCACGGTGGCTCACGCCTGTAATCCCAGCACTTTGGGAGGCCAAGGCGGGCAGATCACCTGAGGTCGAGAGTTCAGGACCAGCCTGGCCAACACAGCAAAACCCCGACTCTACTAAAAATACAAATATTAGCTGGGTGTGGCGGCGGGTGCCTGTAATCTCAGCTACTCAGGAGCCTGAGGCAGGAGAATCTCTTGAACCCGGGAGACAGAGGCTGTAGTGAGCCAAGATCACGCCATTGTCCTCCAGCCTGGGTGACGACAGAGTGAGACTCCATCTCAAAAAAAAAAAAGAAAATGCTACTAAGATTTTTTAAATCTCCTGAAGCTCATCAGAGAAGTGATGAGACAGCAAGGACTTACTAGGCCAAACATCTAAATCGAAGTGGGAACCAGACGGGTGGGCTGAAGACAGCAGCTCTTTTTACTATGGGGGCATTCGCCTGCCCCAGTTTACTTGAGCATAGGTTTTAATGGTCTTTCAGGGCAAAAGGCACAAGAGTAAAACACAGATCAAGTGAGGAGTGTCAGAGGAAGCCCTCTCTCCCTAAAACTGAGGCCCCCAAAGGCTACACCCTGAGGGTAAGGGTGAATCAGAGGTAACACCCTCCAACCCCACATAATCAAGGGATGGCAAGAAAAGCAGGGCAGGGGCAGGAGAAAACCCTTTTCAGAGAAGACGGAGGCATGAGCCCGCCATGTCCAAAGCTGCATCACACGGGTGACCTGGATCACACGCGTGACCGAGAACACTTTAAGCCTATAATTTAATGTAATTAATGTAAAGTGGTCCCAGATTACCACGGCCCCTGGGTGCCTGGAAGAAGCAAATGCCAGCCTCTTTGGAGGGACAGCTTCGTGTAAGGCTCACAGGACACCTACAAGCAATTTTTCAAGGACAGCTGAAAACAGTCATGACACAGGAAACAAGGTATTATGGGAGTGAATCAGATAATAAGAAAAAAAGGAGAAGAAATAGGAGGGGGTGGGTGGGAAGGAGAAGACAGCTAGACAGACCTAGAAAGACTTCAGATATTCAAACTACCAGACAAAGATATTAAAACTGTGCACACTATGATTAGAGACATGAAAAGCAAGACGAAATTTTCTGGGGAAAGCCAGGAACTGTGTAAAATAGACTAGCATATTTGAAAAGCAACTCAATAGAATTTCTGGAAATGAAAAAACATAATAACCAAAATTAAAAACCAGGTTTAACAACAAATTAGCCACAGCCAAAGAAAGAATTAGTGAACCATAAAACAGGTAGAAGAACCCAGAAGCAACCCAGAGATACAAAAAATTAAAAATCAGAAAGAGAAGTTAAGAGAGATGGAGAAGAGAGTAAAAAAAAAAAAGTTTAATATACGTTCAACTAGTGTTCCAGAAGAGATCAGACAGAAAATAGCCAGAAGCAATATCTGAAGAGGTAACAGTTGAGTCTTTGATGTACTGGTGAAAGAAATGAGCTGGGCGCGGTGGCTCATGCCTGTAATCCCAGCACTTTGGGAGGCTGGGGTGTGCGATCATGAGGTCAGGAGTTCGAGACCAGCCTGGTCAACATGGTGAAACCCTGTCTCTACTAAAAATACAAAAATTGGGCCAGGCATGGTGGCTCACGCCTGTAATCCCAGCACTTTGGGAGGCCGAGGCGGGTGGATCACGAGGTCAGGAGTTCAAGACCAGCCTGACCAACGTACTAAAAATACAAAAATTAGCTGGGCGTGGTGGTGATCCCCCATAGAATCTTCTAGAGACGCAAACCCCATGGCACCGCCTCTGCTGGTAAACCTCCAGTGGTGTCTCATTATCCTCTGGTTTAGTCCAAAATGCTTCCCGAGGCCCACAGGGCCCCCCCGAGACAGCATTTGCTGATTCTGCTCCACAGAAAATGAACGGGTTTCACTTTCTCAAACTCTCCTATTTTTCCGTAGACTCCGGACCCTGGAGCATGTTCCTCACGTGAAGAAGAACGGGCTCCCTCCTGCGTTCTGGACTCAGCGTCGAAGGGGATCCTTGGGGGGATAGGCAGTGACTCAGTGGATGAAGCAGCATTTAGTTGCATTCAGCTTCAGAAAACATGGCACTGTTTCTGGATCAGGCTCTTCAAGGGACACGCACTCCCAAAGCCGCGTGACCAGAGTATCCACAGAGGCGAATGAGTCTCCACCTGGCCCCGCTGCCCCTTCTGGCTAGTCCCTGCCCTTACTCTCCCAGAGGCACCCATTTTTTCTGATGATTTTCCCCATTGATTAGTTGAGGGGAACTTCGCATCCATGCAATCCGTGTGCTGTTCTGTGGAAGGCTTCCAAATGGCCACGCGCATCAGTGGTGTGCTCCTATTTATTGCTGGAGATTGTTCTCTTGTACAAATTTGCCACGGTGTACGTATCTATTCTCCTGTTGAAGGACACCCATCTGCTTTCCAGTTTGGGGCTATTACAAATAAAACGGCTGTAAACATTTTGGCGCACAGCCTCCTGTCCCGGGCACGCTCTTGCTACTTTCAGGTTTCCCAACCGTGGACAGCAGAGGGCGTCGGCGAGCCAGCGAGCGGAAGCCAAGCGTCCAGAGCGCCAGGCTGTCTCGGAAGAGGAAGCTCAGTGACCACCTTCTCAGGAATAGATCCAGGAAGAAAGGTATCAGCATATTCCAAATATTAAGGAACTTTTTTCGATACGACAATTTTTTTTTAGAGACAGGGTCTCCATATGTTGCCCAGGCTGGTCTTGAACCTCTAAGCTCCGATCCACTTGCCATGGCCTCCCAAAGTGCTGGGATCACAGGTGTGCCCCACCATGACTGGCAGACAGTTCTTTTTTTTTTTTTTTTGAGACGGGATCTCGAACTGTCGCCCAGGCTGGAGTGCAGTGGCTTGATCTCGGCTCACTGCAACGTCCGCCTCCCGGGTTCAAGGGATTCTCCTGCCTCAGCCTCCCGAGTAGCTGGGATTACAGGTCCCTGCCATCATGCCCGGCTAATTTTTTGTATTTTTAGTAGAGACAGGGTTTCACCATGTTGGCCAGGCTAGTCTTGAACTCCTGACCTCGTGATCCAGCCACCTCGGCCTCCCAAAGTGCTGGGATCACAGGTGTAAGTCACCGCGCCTGGCCAACAGATCTTAATTATCAGGGAGCTGGTTATTGCAGGAATCATGACCAGTGACCCAAGTGTGGTAGGTTTCATCATCAGCAGAGAGGGCCCACATGCGGGATGTGGTGAGTGACAGGGCAGGGGAGCAGCAGGGGAGGCCCTCACACCCTGCAGCCCTCACTGCTGCTGCCCATGGGGCCACACTCAGAAAACGCCGTGCTGCTGGGCTCCCGCGGCGTCTCTTGCAGGATGCAACCCAGATGCTGTGGTGCAGAGATCCTCTGACACTTTCTTCGTGGTCCACTCTGCAGGGGACATCCTTGGAGATTCGTGACTTGGGCCACCAGCACCGCCCCTTAGCATTCCCACAGCCTCCGGATCTCACCTGGGCCTTGGGTCCTGGGTGTGGCTGTGTCCCTCCCAAGTGTCCTCTGCTGGAAGCCACTTTCGACGCTAAAACGGAAAGCAGAGTGGTGGGCAGGAGGGCATCAGATGCCGACAGACTGGTTCCAGCAAGAGTGGAGTGACTTGGTTCACAGTGCGGCTTCCAGAGTCATCGAAACCTTGTTTAAAATGCGGAGTCCAGCCCCCTCCCCAGTAATCCTGAGGTCTGGGCTGGGACCTGGGAATTGGTCATTTGAACTCGCTGACTAGGCCACATGCAGCAGGTTAGGAAGCTGCAGGTCTGAGCACCTGATGAGTGTGGGTTGGAGAGGGCAGGTGTGGGGTCCTGAGTGACCAAAGGGACCCACAAGGGGACGGGGCGCAGGCGAGGAGTGCCACGTGGGTCGGCCAGGCTGTTCCCACCGAGGCCAGCGCCCAGCACTCACTGTCATAGTCCAGACACACTGCCTGTTGTTCTGGATCCCCCTCCACCAACAGGTCTTCCACCCACCCCACTCACTCCCCGGTGATGAGCACGTGCTAGGCTCACACATGCTGTGTGGGGACATCTCTCCTCCCAGCCCTCCCAGGCCCTGAGCGTCAAGCTCTCCTGCAGCCGCCCCTGTGCACCTGGGCATCTCTCTGCAATGCCTGCCTTTCCCGCACCTGGACCCACACCACACAGCAGCTGTGCAGTCCGTGCCCACAGCACTGCCATGGCGTCCGTCAGAGAGAGGAGGCCCAATGGGATAGACTGAGGAGGGCCAAGTGTGACACCTTAATGACATTTTCATTTCTGGCAGCAGCAGCATCTCAAAGTGCCCTGTAAATGTGGGCGTCAAACCCGAGGCAGGACAGGTAGTCAAGGAAGTGACCAGGTCCTCGGGGCATGGCGACCACGGTGACCATACGGTCAACACAGCAAGCCTCAGCACTGGCAGTGTAATCGAGCTCATTCGAGCACAGCCATCTTCAGTAGGGACCTTCCCCTCTGGAGAGCACGCGCACTGTGAACTTACCTGTCCTCAGACCGACCCTAGCATTGAAGATGCTAGTGAGACAGGCGACGTTATGAACAAGCGTGGACAGCTACTGCGCATGCGCAGCCAGAGGAGCACCCGGAACATGCTTCCTAGCAACGCCTCTCCCACCTCCTCATGCGTAATCATGGAAGACTCCCATAGAGGGAATCTCCCTCCTTCCAGCCTTTGCCGTCTCATCCTCATGAGCAGCCGACCCTGAATCCTCTTTTTCAGGGTGTACTGTCCATTCTGCACCAAACTTTTCTCATATTATTTTTCTTTTGCACTAAATCACTATACATTCCGTCTCCTTTGCCGAGTGTCTCTTGTTTAAACTCCCTTAAATCAAGAAGACAAGAACCGAGGTCTCACAGCAGCCATCAACTGAACTACCCATCGAGTTGGCCCCCAAGGCTGCTGAGCCCTGAGAGAAGCCTCAGGGGAGCACGATGAAGTCTGTCCTGTGAAGACACAAGTCCCTTAGAGAATGCACACACCCAGAAGATCCGTGGTAACAAGGGAGCAGGTGCTCAGTGAGTCTCCAGGCAATGACGGCTGCAGCATCTGGAGGAGGGAGAGAGTCCGGGGTCTGGGCCAGGCTTGGGAGGACTCCGGAGGTAGAGAGAAGAGCCAGGGCATTGGGGCCAGGCTTGGAGACAAGAAGAGCAGGAAGAGCTCGGCAGAAGAGGGCTGCCTAAGAGACGCAGGTGGAGGTTGAGCTCCTGGGTTTTTACCCAGAGGAACTGGAAACATATCCACACAAAACCTGAGCGTGGATGTTTACAGTAACTTTCTTCATACTCACCAAAACTTGGAAGCAGCCGGGATGTCCTTCAGCAGGTGAATGGAAGCATCAGTTGTGGTTCATCCCATCAAGTGTGGTTCAGGGTTAGAGAGAAATGAGCTATCAAGCCAGGAAAAGACATGAAAGACCCTTAAATGCACATTACTGTGTGAAAGAAGTCAATCTGAAAAGGCTACACACAGTATGATCCCAACTCTTTGACATTCTGGAAGAGGCAAAACTATGGAGACAGTAAAAAGATGAGTAGTTGCCAGGGGACGGGAGGGAGGGAGAAACAGGCAGAAGATAGAGGACTTGGGGCAGTGAAAGTGCTCTGCGTGATACTGTCATGGTCGGTACGTGTCATTACACATCCGTCCAAACCCATAGAATGTCCAACACCAAGAGTGGACCCTAACATGGACTCTGAGTGATAGTGATGATGGCAGAGGTAGCCCATCTGGAGTGGTGGCTGCCATCACGCTGGGTACAGTGGGGAGGTGTGGCTGGGGCTGCCTATGGGCTGCATACTCCACAGAGCCAGCAGGAGCCAGGGACAAGTGGGATCCCAGCCCCTTCTGAGTTGATGGGGCAGGAGCTCTGTAGGTATAGCCACAGCCAGCCAAGTTGTGGCTGCAGACCGGGGCCTGCCACTGCAAGGAGCAGACAAGAGCCCTGCCCACCCCCTCAGGCACAGCTGCAGCTGCCCAAGTCATGGCTGCAGACCTGGGCCTCCCTGTGTTCTTAGGGGGGCTGGGAGCAGGCAGGAGCCCTGCGCTCCCAGGCTCAGCTGCAGCCACCCAAGTCACAGCTGTGGACCTGGGCCTCCCACTCCGTGGAGAAGGCAGGAGCCCTGCGACCCCACCCTCCAGGCTCAGTTGCAGCTGCCAAAACCATGGCTGTGGACCCAGGCATCCCTGCACTCTTGGGGGCCCAGGAAGGCATCCCGCTGCCCTCACAGGCTCAGAAGTGCCTGCCCCCACTGCCTGGCTTCTCCCTGCTTTCAGTGTCTACTCCAATCTCAGAGCAAAATTGGGGCCAAGCCCGGGTGCTGTCACAGCCCGATTGGGTGTGCACACACGTGGAGCAGTGCTGACATGCCAACCCCCTGCTGCCTGGCCCCCTCCAGACTTTGGGCATTGACGAGCTTGGGAGGGAAGCCAATGGGGTCTGAGGGCAGGTCGGCGCTGGCCTGCAGGCAGCCCTTGGCACCTACAGCCTGGACACTATGAACAGCAGCAGGAGGCAGACAGGCGCCCGGATGGAAGGGGGTGGGTCCCTGGCGAGAGCCCACCTTTAGGCCAGGGAGGGCCTGAAGGCTAGGGGCAGGGCTGCCAGTCCTGCAGACAAGAGAGGGGACTTGTGGTACCTTTTCCAGGCCTGCCCATGGCCGCTCATGCACCAATTGGTGCGCAATTCCTCCCCTCTGAGGCCCATAAGAGCCTGAGCTCAGCCAGAGCCGAGCAGACATTGGGATGAGTAGCTACAGAGAGGAGCTACTCACTCCAGGGCCTCCTGTGAGCTATTCCGTCACCCTATAAAGCTCCTCTTCACCTTGCTCACCCTCCACTTGTCCACATACCTCTTTCTTCCTTGGACACAGGACGAGAACTCAGGACCTGCTGAATGGCAGAGCTGAAAGAGCTATAACACAAACCCTCCACTTGTCCACATACCTCATTCTTCCTGGACACAGGACAAGAACTCAGGACGTGCTGAATGGCAGAGCTGAAAGAGCTATAACATAAACCCTCCACTTGTCCACATACCTCATTCTTCCTGGACACAGGACAAGAACTCAGGACCTGCTGAATGGCAGAGCTGAAAGAGCTGTAACACAAACAGGGCTGAAACTTGCCCCTTGCTCTCCATGTTGCAGGTGAAGAGAAGGAAACAAGAGCTGTGGCCCTTCAGGGAGCCCAGGCCTTGAAGCTTCCTGAGCCAGGGCTGTAACTCCCTCTTTGGGGCCCTGTGGTTCCTGGAGTCTCCAAGCTTCCAGCACCACTGCATTTCCCAGTGGCAGCCTTGGAAGCTGCTTGCAGTGCACCGGGTCCAGCCACAGCCTCACAGAGAGCCAGCGCCCAGGCCAGAGCCAGGTTGAAGAGAGAGGATTGGTTGAGGCCAGGAGTTCAAGATCACTCCGGGCGACATGACAAGACCCCATCCCTACGCACACACAAAAATAATAAATTAAAGTTTATTAAAAAAAAAAAAAAAAGCAGGTGAGGCCTAGTCACAAATACAGATGAGAGCCCAAGCCCACGTCTCATGTTGAAGATCTGACTTTACCTGCCTTTGGTGTCTAGATAGTTCCTCTCCAGCAGTTTAAGCTGCAAGTGTTTCACGCCTCTAAGGGTCCCACGATGAACAGCATCCCTTTTCCTTGCTTGAGTATTGAACAGAGAGAGAAATAACACAAAAGCAGATGGAGCCCAAAATATTCCCCTTGTTACTGGCAATGGCTAATCTGAGCAGTGGCTGAAAGTCAGAGTTGAACAGGATGGTTAGCCAAACCCCAGAGAGGAAGACAGGTACCTTCCCAGATCCCCGTGGGTCCCCAGCCCTGGGCACCCCTCAGCCCCTCAGGCTTCTCATGCCCCTGAACCCAGCCCAGGCTTCTGAGGTCCCAGGATGGCTCCGTGTACAGCACACTCCCAGGGAAGGAGGCTCAGACGTGGGGGCCCCCTCCCAGGGAAGGAGCCCCAGAAGGATCGCTGGTCATATGGTATTTCTGTTTTAATGTATTTGGGAGCCTCCGTGCTGCTTTGCATAATGGTAGGAATATAGAATGCCATAGCTGTTATGAAAAAGCATTTTTTGTTTTGAGGTATAATCTAAAAACAAATAATGTTTGATCATGGTTCTTCATATGAGGCTGTAAATCTGGTATAAGTCCGGAGAGTTTTCCCACCTTGGGCAAGGATGAGTTTGCTCCTAGTTATCTTTGAGGCAGAAGATTGGCAGAACGTGAGATGGAGGCTGTTGGCAGGATTCAGCATGTCTCAGAAAAATAGAGACATGGAGAGAAAGAGAGAGAGAGAATATGAATCTCATAAGAGGAAAATCCGCTGGATATCAGCATTGGGTTTTCAGTCACAGACACATCTGTATGAGCAAAGAACCATGAAGTCAAGTGAGGAGTGGAGAATATGTCCAGTCCAAAAATCAGCATATTCTCAGAGGCACCCAGTGCCCCATCACACGGGTGAGAAATGTTTGAAACCAGTGACGTGTGAGTGCACAGTAAGTGATAAAGGTATCATGTCTCCATGAACTTTCATGACAAGGATAAGACATGGACTTCTATAGATCACTCATGCACAAATATACAAAATGTGTTTTTGCATTTGTGAATGTTTAGAGAAAAAGGATCTGTTGAGAAGATTTCTTCAGGTTACAGAGAGTCTAGCACTTTCTAAGCATCTGAATAGGAAACATTTGTCATCTACTGTCTCTAAGGGCAGCCACTATGAGGCTTCAGAAGAACCTTGGTCTCCACAATCTTTTATCTTAACCTGAATATTCCCTTTCTGTGGATCCCAGGACTTTAAACAAACTCAACCAATTGTCAACCAGAAGATGTTTAAATTTACCCATAGCCTGGAAGCCCCGCCCCCACTTTGAGTTGTCCGCTTTTCTGGACCCAACCAATGTATTTGATTGATGTCTCATGCCCTCCTGCCCCGTAGAAGGTCTAAAACCAGGCTGCACCCCGACCACCTGTGGTGCAGGTTCTCAGGACCTCCTGAGGGCTGTGTCATGGGCCGTGGTCACTCATGTTTTGGTCAGAATAAATCTCTTCAAATATTTTTCAGAGTTTGACTGTTTTCATTGACAGAAGTAAAGTGAAGGAACAGCTACTCCATAGACAGAGCACGGTGTTCCCAAAATTAAGAGGGGAAATGTGTCCACCCACGGTACAATACTTGTTTATATGCACGATAAAAACAGAGCATGGGGGCCGGGCGCGGTGGCTCACGCTTGTAATCCCAGCACTTTGGGAGGCCGAGGCGGGCAGATCACGAGGTCAGGAGATCGAGACCACGGTGAAACCCCGTCTCTACTAAAAATACAAAAAATTAGCCGGGCGTGGTGGCGGGCGCCTGTAGTCCCAGCTACTCGGAGAGGCTGAGGCAGGAGAATGGCGTGAACCCGGGAGGTGGAGCTTGCAGTGAGCCGAGATTGCGCCACTGCACTCCAGCCTGGGTGACAGAGCAAGACTCCGTCTCAAAAAAAAACAAAAAACAGAGCATGGGGAGATGTGCTCTGCTATGAGGGTTTGTGATGAAGAGTTAATGTTCTTAACTACTGTATTTTGCAAGAATCGATATTATCTTTAAAGCAAAACAGGACTGCTTCTGTTCTCAAGATATCAGGATATCAGGACACTCCTATGTCTGGTCTGCTTAGTAAATGTTGTCAATCTGTTCCCTTAACCATAAACATCCAGAGGCAGGCTGGGCGCGGTGGCTCACGCTTGTAATCCCAGCACTTTGGGAGGCCGAGGCGGGCGGATCATGAGGTCAGGAAATCGAGACCACAGTGAAACCCCGTTTCTACTAAAAATACAAAAAAATTAGCCGGGCGTGGTGGCGGGCGCCTGTAGTCCCAGCTACTGGGAGAGGCTGAGGCAGGCGAATGGCGTGAACCCGGGAGGCGGAGCTTGCAGTGAGCCGAGATCGCGCCACTGCACTCCAGCCTGGGTGACAGAGCAAGACTCCGTCTCAAAAAAAAAAAAACAAAAAAAAACATCCAGAGGCTGGGAATACCTAACTTTCCGGGACTGCAGCCCAGCAAGCCCCAGCCCCCTTTCCCAGCCCTCACGGTAAAAAGTAAAGTAGAGGTTCCTCTTCAAAGACTTTCCTCCCCATCTAATTAGGAATAAATAGTAACTTCTCTTAGAGGCAAAATTTGTCCAAAGACCTGTGCTAACATTCTTAAATATCTGCTAGCTGTAATAAAGAAATCAATGTACTTTATGTTCTTAGCTCCCACAATTTAGCCTAAATATTTGCCCTGGCATGCTTATACTAGTCTGAGCAAGCATTAGGTCAGAGCCTGTTCCTCTTCCTTATTTGAAGGTGTTTTTGCTTTTCTCAGCATTCCACAGGTTACTTCCTCCTTCCTTTATTCTCCTCTGCCTTTGCCTCTTTTAAAAAGTTCTAAGTTGCGGCCGGGCGCAGTGGCCCACGCCTGTAATCCCAGCACTTTGGGAGGCCGAGGCGGGTGGATCACGAAGTCAGGAGTTCGAGACCAGCCTGGCCAACGTGGTGAAACCCTGTCTTTACTAAAAATATATAAATTGGCCGGACATGGTGGCGGGCACCTGTAATTCCAGCTACTCGGGGAGCTGAGGCAGGAGAATCATTTGAACCCAGGAGGAGGAGGTTGCAGTGAGACGAGATCGTGCCACTGCACTCCAGCCTGGGCGACAGAGGGAGACTCCATCTCAAAAAAAAAAAGTTCTAAGTTGCTAGCCAATCGGGACAAATATAGAATGTGAGGTCGTGTTCCAGCCAATGGAAACCAGACACAGAAGTAGGGTGGACACGTCAGCTTATAAATGACCCTGCCTCCTTCGTTCGGTGTACTCTCGTGCCAAAACTGCTGGCAAGTGTACCCTTTCTGCAGAAAGTAAAAAAAAAAAAAAAAAATGGCCTTGCTGAGGAAATTAAATTTATGTTCAAGCGCTGTCTCTTTATGGCACTGGGGAACAAGCATTACGAACACTCACTCGAGAGAGATGCTCTGGTTTGAATGCCTCTGACGTGGGTGTTCATGGTGGAGGGTGTCCAGGTTCTTGGTGTCTTGAACAAAGAATTGGACAAAACCTACAGACAAACAAAGGAAGGGATGAAGGGATTTATTGAAAATGAAAGTACACTCCACAGTGTGGGAGCGGGCCCAAGCATAGGGGCCCAAGGGCCCCGTTACAGAGTTTTTGTGAGTTTAAATACCCTCCACTTGGGGTACGTCCTATGTAAATGAAGAGGATGAAGTAAAGTTACAAAGTCATTTACTCAGCGTATGCCCTATGGAAAGGATATTTCCTGTTATAGCTGAAGTGTGAATCGGCCTCATGTTTCCTGCCTGCAGACCCTATTTTCCTGCCTCATATCCCCCCAAGATGTGATCCCCATAAATCTTTATGGGAGGCAGAGGGACTAATGGTCTTTTTTCTGTAACTGCTTCATGCTGGCTTGGAGCGTAGTCCCTTCCTATTGGGAATCCCAGAACTCTCGCCCTGCTCTAATGGAGGTAGGGTAGCTGCTTGATAGCCAGGGGTGGTGTCTTCACCTGGAACTGGCTGGAACATTTGTTGCATGATCATGTGAGGCTTGATGGTCTCTAGGCGAGAGGAAATAAATTTGGTTAAAAGATTTAATAGGAACTTCGGGGGTGGATACCCATGCAGTCAGGAATGTTTGTGATAGAGATTTGCAGGAGAAAAAAACAAAACCTGGTCTGTTCTAGAATCTATGTGTTTCCATAAAGTCTTGGTACAAGTGACTACATTTGGGTTTGGTTTGGTTTGGTTTGTTGGGGCCTAGTGCATGAGCTTAGTCCAAAACCATGGCCTCCCAGAATTTTGTTTAAAAAATGCCTCCTTTTTGGTCAGGTTCTCACGTAGGTGAGAGAGTGAGCAAAGCTTAGGGGCTTCACGCCACTCTCAGTTACCATCATTTTGGGTTTCCAGTCTCAGCACATCATTTATAGGTTACAGGGCCCTCGTGGTTGCACATTTATTTTAGCTCCTGTTATTTCAGCTGAAGAGAGACCATGTGACATTCTAGAGATAGCTACAGGCACGCATTTACAACCTGAGAGAGAACACGGCGCGCCAGGGAGACTATTATTATGACTATCAGGAGGATAATATCAAGGGTTCGGAGTACGCCCCTTAGCCGGGGCTCTCGTAAACCAAACCTCTTAGAATCAGATAGATCAAAGAAAGAGTTACATAAAAAGCTCACTCACGGCCGGGCGTGGTGGCTCACGCTTGTAATCCCAGCACTTTGGGAGGCCGAGGCAGGCGGATCACGAGTTCAGGAGATCGAGACCACGGTGAAACCCCGTCTCTACTAAAAATACAAAAAATTAGCCAGGCGTGGTGGCAGGCGCCTGTAGTCCCAGCTACTGGGAGAGGCTGAGGCAGGAGAATGGCGTGAACCCGGGAGGCGGAGCTTGCAGTGAGCCGAGATCGCCCCACTGCACTCCAGCCTGGGTGACAGAGCGAGACTCCGTCTCAAAAAAAAAAAAAAAAAGCTCACTCACTTGACTAAGCAATTTCTTCATCCGTCTCCTACCACTGAATTTCTATAATCTTCATTTGCTGTATTTCTCCATAGGCCACAAGTGCCAGCAGCTGCACAGATACTTCTCTGGTCAGCCAATTCTATTATAACTTTCACAAGAGAATTTAAAGTCTGTTGTGTAACTGTAGCCTTTACAGTAGAATCTTCTACAGAGCCTGTCATGAGGGATATATTTCTTTCTTTCCTTTTTTTTTTTTTTTTTTTTGAGATGGAGTCTCGCTCTGTTGCCCAGGCTGGAGTGCAGTGGCGCGATCTCAGCTCACTGCAACCTCCACCTCTAGGGTCCAAGTGATTCTCGTGCCTCAGCCTCCCGAGTAGCTGGGACTACAGGCACACACCACCACGCCTGGCTAATTTTTTGCATTTTTAGTAGAGACGGGGTTTCACCAGGCTGGTCTCAAACTCCTGACCTCATGATCTGCCTGCCTCAGCCTCCCAAGAGGGATACATTTCTAATCATTTCTTCTTTTATTTTAAATCATGGAAAAAGGACCCAACAGATGATGCCCTTTTAGAAGACTGAAGGCCTCCTGGCAATGTTCTCTGTAACCCATGATGTGGGTTCAGAGGAGTGAACCAATGTTTTGTTTTTGATTATGAGGCAACGTGTGTGCCATTGAAGTTTCTTACCTACATTGGGCCTTCATCTTTTATCTATCAAAGTATACGGTTATCCATGTATAAGGCTGGCTGCAAACTCCTTCACAAATAAAAGTATAACCCATAAGTGCACGTAACAGACCCTTTTCTACTTCTAGTGTTTGCAGAGGTATAAGCAAGAAAAAGTATTCAAAGAGAAGAGTTTCATGACAGAAGTCTTAATCTGTGAACTCGGGAAAAGCTGTTCACAACCAGGATGCCATCCTCTTCCTGGGAGAAGTTTCCTTGATTATTTTGACCTTAAGGGTTCCAGTGGGTGCACAGCTCCAAGAGTGTGGGGGGACCCCTCTCAGCTGTAAGATTATAAACCCAAAGTTCAAGATCCCGAAGTTTTGTTGTGGTGTGGATGGCAAGGACAGTCTTTCTCTGATGTTCCCAGAAGATCTGAACCATAAAAAGCTTTTTTCCAACCTGGTGAAAATATACTGTGACAAAATAATCTACTGTTATAACATCAGTCCTCTTGCATGGGAAAGATTTTATACAACCAGAACACACGCATCAAAAATAACAACTGAATGAAATCCCTTTATAAAATGTTTAAATGGCTCACCAGGTGACCAAATGTATCTGAAGCTTTAATTATTTTCCCAGGAATATGGGATCAAGCATTGGTTATAAACTATTCTAATAATTTGTAAGTCACTACACCAATGTATCCAATTTGGATCATTATATCGTTTCTATGATGAGTCATGGAATGCAGAACTTTTGATAGTAAAAGCTTTAAGGACTCGGGAAGGACAAGGGGGCCATCCTGGTTCTCCATGAGCCCATGTGTATATCCTCTTGGAAACCAGTTGTTTTTCCAAATTAGGTGCATTGCACTGACAAGGAAATTTGGTTATTTTTGTGGTTTACAATAAAATAACATAATAACCATAATTATAATTGATGACATACACTTAGACATTAGAATTTGAGAAATCTCATAGGCCGGGCGCAGTGGCTCACGCCTGTAATCCCAGCACTTTGGGAGGCCAAGGTGGGCGGATCACGAGGTCAGGAGATCGAGACCATCCTGGCTAACGCAGTGAAACGCCATCTCTACGAAAAATACAAAAAATTAGCCGGGCGTGGTGGCGGGCGCCTTTAGTCCCAGCTACTCAGGAGGCTGAGGCAGGAGAATGGCGTGAACCCCGGGGGGCGGGGCCTGCAGTAGGCCGGGATGGCACCATTGCACTCCAGCCTGGGCGACAGCGAGACTCTGTCTCAAAAAAAAAAAAAAAGAAATCTCATACAACTTAGGAATATGTATTAGTATTATTCACAAAAATACAACCTAAAGAAGATTGAGCATCATTTTGGCAATCCCATGTACTTAAACACATCAAATAATTCTGTTTACCTCGTTTCTGGATGTTCTCAGGGGCTCTCTGATTTATCCAGAAAGCCAGGCATTAGGAAAGACAATTTTGAAACCGAAGTTTGATTTTTGAAATTCCAGATTACCATTAATTATTTATTTTGTCAAAATGATGACTCAGACATTTTAAAGAAGGAAAAACCTTTTATAACCTTTAAAAAACACACACATGGCTGGCCGCGTGGCTCACACCTGTAATCCCAGCACTTTGGGAGGCCGAGGTGGGCAGATCACCTGAGGTCAGGAGTTCGAGACCAGCCTGACCAATATGATGAAACCCCGTCCCTACTAAAAATACAAAAATTAGCCGGGCATGGTGGCATGTGCCTGTAATCCCAGCTACTCAGGAGGCTGAGACAGGAGAATCACTTGAACCCGGGAGGCAGAGGTTGCAGTGAGCCGAGATCACACCACTGCACTCCAGCCTGGGCAACAAGAGTGAAACTCCATCTCAAAAAACACACACACACACACATAGACACACATATTCTACTGTTCTTACACACTTTGCATGTAAACTGTTTCTAGTAGTCTTACTTGCATGTTATAATGGTGAATTTTAACGTAAGACCTGGTAAGTTATGTTCTGATACAGTTTGACTATTTCCAGCACAGCCATGGGCGTGGCCAACTCCACATGTCCCCAGACCTTACCTGGCTGGAAAGCAAGTCCAACAATTTTCAAAACCCAAAGAAGCAGTTTATGACCTTAAAGCATTTAGCAAACCTAATATTTGAACATACTTTAGACCATACTTTTACATTTTGAAGACATTCGTATTTTACCAATAATCTTTAAAACCATCTTTATTTCCCAAAGATTGCTAAAGTCACATGAACTAAAAGGCATTACACTTTCTACTTTTCTGACAAAATATTTGATTTAAGCTCTTATTAAACCAAGTAATTTAAAACTTCACAGAGGAGATTCACCAGTTTGCAGAGAGAGAAAGAGGCCAGAGACTGACGTTAGAAATTCTTCCCCTTTGCCCGGCACGCCAGGTTTCCGGGTTCTCTCTCCCGGAGCGAGCGGCCCTGGCGGCCCTGCCTGACTGTATGCAAACAAACACATCGCCATGAATTCAGAATATTCACAGATTTAGTTTCCACATTTTGGAGAAACTCAGCAGAGAAAGAAAGATGACTCAAATTCTATTTGTAAGAATATACTCAACACGCTTAAAGTATCAGGAAGCCTAAAATCCCCAAAGTTCATTTAAGGATAAAAAGCTGGTGTACTCCATTAATTCCTGCAGCCTGACAAAGGTAGCTTAGGAATTCCAGATAAATGGAAGGAATGATGACGTCCTAAAAATGCAGAGGAAACAAAATAACTATTCACAGAACTGAGTAAAAGTCTTCACTCGCGTGGTTTTATATATGTGGATACACAAGCAAAGCCAGAGGAGAATCAACAGCAAACGAATGAAAACTAAAAACAAAAACAAATAAAAAGCCAATCCTAAATTCTCATCCTCAATGTTCCCTGGAGGCTATGGTTACCGAGGGCCCCAAAACGCCCACATAATGAATATTCTATTCCTGATACACAATGTAGTGTCCTTAAGTTTCCTAATATCATTATACCTTCTGTGCAATCCAGAAATCCACTGTAGGCACATGACCGATAAGTACTCCAGCACTATCCACGCTAAACAATAACCAGTTTTCCAAAGTGTGAAGCATGTATGTGAAAACTGGCTTCACACTAAATCCAGCTTCATGCTTAACTATATTTAAAAAGACGAAAAGAATTGCCAAGCTGCTGATGCATTTTACAATACTTCTTATTTTACTTTAATCAAGACTAAGAGCTTTCACTGTGAAAATGTTAATTAGCCAAATATCTCCAATTCTCTATCACATTTTAAAGATTTTATTATTTAAACGTTTTCCACATCTTTCTCCCGTACTTAATGGTTCCTTACTACGTTGTTTCATAAATAACTTTTTCAAATCTGTAATTTGAACTAACTTTTAGGTAACTTCTGAGTTAGACAAAATTATTCTTTTTTTTAAAACTAATAACATAACCCTTTCTGGCACATTTTGTATACAGAATTACATGTTAACTAGAATTTTATCCTTAGTAACCTAAAACTTCAGTGAAATCCTAAAAAGCAGGAAATCCTGACTATCAGATATTGGCATTTATAGATAAGAACAATTTCACAATTTCAGAAATATATTTCCCCATATCATAACCCTTTCTTAATTGGAAGTGACCCAGATATTGAATGAACATCAAAAATAACTTTAAAATTTTAATTTACACAAAAAGTTTGCCTAAAACGTTTATTTCATTCACTGTACTTAATTTTTACTTTCAACAAGAGAGACAGGAGATGTCAGTCAACATATCCAAAATGAACGTTGGTTTGGTCCAGAAAGGTGGGACAACTGCAGGCAGGAAGGAGGCTTGGGGGTTTTCAGATCACAGGTGGGAGACAAACAGTTGCATTCTTCTGCGTTTCGGATTAGCCTTTCCAAAGGAAGCAATCAGATATTCATTGATCTCAGTGAGACTCTGAAAAGAATTGGGGGCAGGCTGGCCCCAAGCAGCTGCCAGCTGGAATTAACGCTGACATTTTAATCCAGCAAAGACAAACATCAAATTCAGACAACATGTATGCTGACAGTTTTGAAGGCATTTCTATTTTTATTCCACCACTAATTTTAGAGCTAGCTTGTTTACTAAAGTTATACTTAAGTCATGTGAACTTGAAAATTGCTTAGACTTATTTACTTAATTTATGAGCGCTCTTTTACTTATAAGCCAATTTGGTAGACACAACATATAACAATAAGTGTACATACAAATAAACACATCTAGACATGTACACACACACATAAATGAAGACCCCATAGCTTGGAACCTTAGCTGTGAGATTGCAGTATAAGCCTGCCAGTTTGACTTTGCCCCAGTAGATAATCCAAGGAAGGCTGTGAACCAAAATTTCGGGTAAGGCAGTCTCAACAAAGGCTAAACCTCCCCAGACTCCAAGGAGCACTGGGGCCAAACAGTACCAAAGGAGGGTGTCACGTTAAGAGGCCCCCTGCTTAGAACAGCAGCACAAAAGCCTGGATCCATGCGACACCATCCCACTTTCCCATTAGACGGTTAACTTCAGATTCTAAACAATTTTGGGGCCAAGTAGCATTGCAACTGTGAGACAAAATTCTAAGGATAACTTATTACTAGACCTCAGAACCTCTGCTGAGAATGTCCTCTTTGGAGAGCTTGAGGTCCAGAGGATCCCCTGAAGTGTCCTTCTGTGGGGTCCAATCTTAGAGCTCCAGACATCTCTGGCCTTAGGTGGGCACCTCTGCATGTGTTCCCTCCAGCGCCCACCATGAGCTTTCCTTTGGTACCTGAGTGTAATCCCTGACTTTTAGCACCCTTATAATTTCATAAGGCCATGCTTTTCCATGCTTCCTGTTCCATGAACTTTAAAGAGAGGAACTGGAGGCTGGGTGGGTTTCCTTTGCCCTTTGCCAGTTGAATAGAGGAAGGGACGAATTTTGCATAAGAAAGGTTTTTTTTTTTTTTTTTTTTGAGACAGAGTCTTGCTCTGTTGCCCAGGCTGGAGTGCAGTGGCGAGATCTCGGCTCCCCACAACCTCTGCCTCCCAGGTTCAAGCGATTTTCCTGCCTCAGCCTCCTGAGTAGTTGGGATTACAGGCGCCCACCACTACACCTGGCTAATTTTTGTATTTTCAGTAGAAACGAGGTTTCACTATGTTGACCAGGCTGGTCTCGAACTCCCGACCGTGATCCGCCCGCCTCAGCCTCCCAGAGTGCAGGGATTACAGGCAGGAACCACCCTGCCCAGCCAAGAAAAGGTTTAAGTTGCCTGAAACCCGTGCGAGTTTGCTCCGAGCTGCGTCACACTTAGGGATCAGGGACCACGTGTGGAAAAGATTAAAAAAGTCCTTTCCCCTTAGGGGCAATATTCCCATTCGTTCCTAGGCTCTCAGGCAATATGGAGGAGTGACCCCAGCCAGTTGCCCTCAATTTCCAAGGAGCTACTAGGCAACAGCCGCTGAAAGACTGAAAAAGAAAGACAGGAAGAAAAATGAGAAAGACCCTGGTCCTTTAAGCAAATTGGTGGTGGCGGTCAGGTTTCTACACATGGAAACCCCTTAGTTTCTCTGGCCACCGCCAGAAACCTACAGTTGCTTCCATGTTTAGTGCTACCTACACATGGGTCCCAGTTTGGAAAGGAAGCGAGAGAAAAAGAGATTGCCCTGGATGAAGCGGAAAGGAAAAGGAGAAAAGAAGAATAAATCCCAAACTTTGGGCTCACCTCTTTCTCCTGGCTGGCTCGCCAAGATATGTTAACGGTGGAGCGCGTCCAGGTTCTTGGCGTCTTGAACAAAGAATTGGACAAAACGCACAAACAAAGCAAGGAAGGGATGAAGGGATTTATTGAAAATGAAAGTACACTCCACAGCGTGGGAGCGGGACTGAGCATAGGGGCTCAAGGGCCCCGTTACAGAGTTTTTGTGAGTTTAAATACCCTCTACTTGGGGTACGTCCTAAGTAAATGAAGAGGATGAAGTAAAGTTACAAAGTCATTTGCTCAGTGTATGCCCTATGGAGAGGATATTTCCTGTTATAGCTGAAGTGTGAGTCAGCCTTATGTTCCCTGCAGACCCTGTTTTCCTGTCTCAAGAGGACAGCATCAGCCAGATAAGGTGGCTCACTCCTGTAATCCCAACACTTTGGGAGGCCGGGGCAGGCAGATCACTTGAGGCCGGTTCAAGACCAGCCTGGCCAACATGGTGAAACCCCATCTCTACTAAAAATACAAAAATTAGCCAGCCATGGTGGCGTGTGCCTGTATTGCCAGCTACTCAGGTGGCTGAGGCAGGAGAATCGCTTGAACCCGGGAGGCAGAGGTTGCAATGAGCCAAGATTGTGCCACTGCACTCCAGCCTGGGTGACAGAGTGACACCCTGTCTCAAGAAGAACAAAAGGTGATGACAGCTTTGACTCCCTATAATTTCATCCCTGAACCAACCAATCAGCACTCCCGACTCTGGCTCCCGACTCAATGGCCCCCTACCCACCACATTGTCCTTAAACACTCTGAGTTTTCCGAGAGACTCATCTGAGTAACAATAAAACTCTGGTCTCCCGCACAGCTGGCTCTGTGTAAATCACTCTTTCTCTATTGCAATTCCCCTGTCTGGACAAATCAGCTGTCTAGGCAGTAGGCAAGGTGAAATCCACTGGGCAGTTACAGCAGGTGTTACAGGAAAGCAGTTCCCAATCCAGACTCCAAGAAAAGGTTCTTGGATCTCGCGCAAGAATGAATTCAGGCCAAGTCCACAGTGCAAAGCAAAAGCAAGTTTATTAAGAAAGTGAGGACTAAGCTCTGATTTTCTCATCTTGCCCAAATTCCTATCTCGGGGTCTGGGGAGTCATGCCCTACAAACCATAAATTCTCATCAGATGGGTTTTATTTAACCCTATATATTGTGACTTACTTTCCAACCTGACTCTGGCATAATTTTATGAGACAAGAAAATCAAAATATTTAACCCCAAAACATGTTTCTCTGCCATATCTTGAGATGGCTCTGCAAAGCTGTCCTTCGTAGGGGAAAATGTGCATCTGTGAAGAATCTCTAGTGACATAGCTAGATCTTTTCCTTCCAGGCCCTCCCAATTCTAAAGAGGTTAACTAAGAGTCTAGCACCTTTTGAACATCTGAATAGGAAAAAATTGTCATCTACTGTCTCTAAGGGCAGCCACTATGAGACTTCAAAAGAACCTTGGTCTCCACAATCTTTTATCTTAACATGAATATTTCCTTTCTATGGATCCCAGGACTTTAGACAAACTCAACCAATTGTCAACCAGAAAATGTTTAAATCTACCTATAGCCTGGAAGTGCCCTCTCCCACTCCCACCCTCAGCCCCACCCCCACTTTGAGTGGCCCCGCCTTTCTGGACCAAACCAATGTATTTCTTAAATGTATTTGATTGATGTCTCATGCACCCCCACTCCATCCCACCCACTCCGTGGAAGATGTAAAACCAGACTGTACCCCGACCACCTGTGGCGCAGGTTCTCAGGACCTCCTGAGGGCTGTGTCATGGGCCGTGGTCACTCACGTTTGGGTCAGAATAAATCTCTTCAAATATATTACAGTTTGACTCTTCGTTGACAAAAGTGGTGAAGGAACAGCTACTCCATAGACAGAACAGGGTGTTCCCAAAAGTAAGAGGAGGAATGTGCCCACCCACGGTACAATACTTGTTTATACACACGATAAAAACAGAGCATGGGGAGATGTGCTCTGCTATGAGGGTTTGTGATGAAGAGTTAATGTTCTTAATTACTATATTTTGCAAGAATCGATATTATCTTTAAAGCAAAATTAGGACTGCTTCTGTTCTCAAGATATCGGGATATGAGGACGCTCTTAAGTCTGGGTCTGCTTAGTAAATGTTGTCAATCTGTTCCCTTAACCATAAACATCCAGAGGCTGGGAATACCTAACTTTCCGGGACTGCAGCCCAGCAAGCCCCAGCCTCCTTTCCCAGCCCTCACTCAACATGGAGATGCTCTGGTTTGAACCCCCCTAACATGAGGAGCCCCCTCCCAGGGAAGGAGGCTCAGAAATGGGAACTGTGGCCCCCACTGCCACCCTCAGCCTCTGTCCTCCTCTCAGCGCCTCGGGGCTCAGGAGGACTCTGGGTGACTAAATGGGGCCTGCAGTGCCCCAGTGTAACTGCCCAAGGGTTCACCTGGCCTGCTGCCTAGACAGAGCCCATTTATCAAGACAGGGGAATTGCAATAGAGAAAGAGTAATTCACACACAGCCAGCTGTGCAGGACATCAGCGTTTCATTATTACTCAAATCAGTCTCTCCGAGCATTCAGGGAGCAGAGTTTTTAAGGACAACTTGGTGGGTGGGGGGAAGCCAGTGAGCCAGGAGTGTGATTGGTCAGAGATGAAGTCACAGAGAGTCGGAGCTGTCTTCTTGTGCTGAGTCACTTCCTGGGTGGGGGCTATAAGAGCAGATGAGCCAGTTTATGGATCTGGGTGGTACCAGCTGACCCATCAAGTACAGGTTCTGGAAAATATCTCAAGGGCTCATCTTAGGAGCAGTTTAGGGAGGGTCAGAATCTTGTAGCCTCCTGCTGCGTGACTCCTAAACCATCATTTCTCATCTTGTGGCTAATGTTTGTCCTATAAAGGCCATCTAGTCCCCAGGCAAGAAGGAGGTCAGCTTTGGGAAAGGGCTGTGACCATCTTTGTTTAAACTATAAACTAAGTTCTTCCCAAAGTTAGTTCAGCCTACACCCAGGAATGAACAAGGACAGCTCGAAGGTTAGAAGGAAGATGGAGTTGGTTACGTTAGATCTCTTTCACTGTCTCAGTCATAATTTAGCAAAGGTGGCTTCACCAGGAACGAATAGCAAATCCTACTCCTGGAGTAGCTTGGAGGGAATTTAAAGCAAATATATTAATTATTTTTACCCCTAAGAGGGATCACAGCACACCATAAACGTACGACATTCTTGGCCAGGCATAGTGGCTCACACCTGTCATCCCAGCACTTTGGGAGGCAGAGGCAGAGGGGTTACCAGAGGCCAAGAGTTCGAGACCAACCTGGTCAACATGGTGAAACCTCATCTCTACTAAAAATGCAAAAATTAGCCGGGCACGGCGATGCATGCCTGTAAGCCCAGCTACTCGGGAGGCTGAGGTAGGAGAATCGCTTGAACTCGGAAGGTGGAAGCTGCAGTGAGCTGAGATCGCGCCACTGCACTCCCGCCTGGGTGATAGAGCATGAGTTTGTCTAAAAAAAAAAAATGGCTAAGGTGAATTGGCGCCCTACGCAGATGAGGGGATGCCCTGTGGCCACCCCAAGGCCCTCTCCCTCTTGGTGGAAGTGGGAGGGCTGTAGGGAGAATGGCCTTTGATCCTTTGTTACGGGGTGGGGAGATGTTTTTCCTTTTGATCCAGCGTTGAGAAGTCAGCACAAATTGGCTTCAGATTTCCTGCCCCCAGACCCTGGTGTTTTTCCTTGATTCAGCATGCATCGGCCTTAGGTTCCCTGCCCCCAGACCCTAGTCTCCTGCGCCACCATCAGGTGCGTTACTTTCTGTAATCCTCAGCAAACTCAATGAAGTGGGTTTTAGCATTATCTGCATTTAACAGACGGGAAAAATAAGGCCCATGGGTGGCCTTGGAAATACTGCACACACTCTCTGTACACTTCTCTCCTTCCTTTATCCCATTCCGGCAGGACTGGGCTCTGTGCTCTGCCAGGAGTGACGCAGAGAGAGGGAGCAGAGGACCCACCAGCCTGCACATTTTCCAGATGCTTCTCCCAAAAGCCTGAGGCTCAGGGAAAGGCAAAGAGGGGCTCAGGGCAAAGAGCCTGCCCCGAGGATTGGGGGCTGCGCAGTTAGCCCCTCCGAGACGGCAGCCAAGGGTGGCAGATGCTGGAGCAGCCGGCTGAGGGTGCCTGGGGCGGAGCTGGGCCACCTGCACGGGGCAGCTCCATTCCCAGCCAAGCTTGGGGCAGCAGAGTCCAGGGGACCACAGGGCCACCCGATGGATGCCTGCCAGCAAGCTCTGAAGACCGATAGTCCATTCCCTCTCCAAGGAAGACCACAGCCCCGGGCATACCCCCAGGCAGGACCTTTCAGGGAGGATCAGGGTCACCTTTCCTCCCACCAGCTGAGTGCAGAGGGGGCTCAGAGGCAGATCAAGTAGTTACAGATGACAGGGGGCTATTTCCTGAGGGATAACACCTGGCAGCTGTGAGAGGATTAGGTGAGAATTCACAACTCTGGGTCAGGGAAGGGAACAGAGGGCGGGGCTGTGGGGAAAAGGCGCTCACTAGAGTATGAAGAACTCAGCATCTCTTCTATGCAAGATAGGCTACCTTCCACGAGCTCCTTTATTTTTTTAGAGACGGGGTCTTGCTCTGTTGCCCATTCTGGAGTGCAGTGTCGAGATCATAGCTCACTGTAGCCTTGGCCTCCCAGGCTCAAGTGATCCTCCTGCCTCAGCTTCCTGAACAGCTAAATTTTTTTGTAGAGATGGGATCTCACTTTGCTGCCTGGGCTGTTCTTGAACTCCTGGCCTCAAGTGATCCTCCAGTGTTGGGAGTACAGGAGTGAGCCACCATGCCTGGCCTTTTTCTTTCTTTTGAGGCATTAATGTTGTCGATGAAAAGAGTCGAACTCTGTAAAATATTTGAAGAGATTTATTCTGAGCCAAACATGAGTGACCATGGCCTGTGACACAGCCTCAGGAGGTCCTGAGAACATGTGTCCAAGGTGGTCAGGTGCAGCCTGGTTTTATACCTTCTACAGGGGCATGAGACATCAATCAAATACATTGGTTTGGTCCAGAAAGCTGGCATAACTCAAAGCGGGGCTTCCAGACCATAGGTGAATTTAAACATTTTCTGGTTGACAATTTGGTTGAGTTTGTCTAAAGATCTGGGATAGATAGAAAGGGAATATTCAGGTTAAGATAAAAGATTGTGGAGACCAAGGTTCTTCTGAAGTCTTATAGTGGCTGCTCTTAGAGACAATAGATGACGAATGTTTCCTATTCAGATGTTTAAAAGGTGCTAGACTCTTAATCGTTTTAGGATTGGGAGGGCCCGGAAGAAAAAGATCTAGCTATGTTACTAGAGATGGCAACTTTTCCCCCATGGAGGACAGCTTTGCAGGGCCATTTCAAGACATGGCAAAGAAACAGGTTTTGGGGTAAAATATTTTGACTTTCTCCCTTGTTTCATGAAATTATGCCAGAGTCAGGTTGGAAAATAAGTCACAATATATAGGGTTAAATAAAATCCATCTGATGAGAATTTATGGTTCCCCAGACCTCTTAGTAGGCATTCGGGCAAGATAAAAAAATTAGAGCTTAGCCCTCAATGTCAATGAGCAAAAATGGTGACAGGAGAGGAGAGAATGTGCCCACCTGGGCATCCTGGCCCCCCACCTCTGTGTGGGCAGGGAGGATGGAAGGTGTGCACCTGCGTGGCTGGAGGCAGGACAGCCAGATAAGGTGCAGCCTTGGTGGTGGGTGGGGTATTTGCTAATTCCTGGATGTTGGGAGCAGACATGGGAGAGCTGGTGTCCAGAGCTGCCTTGCGGAAGAGTACACAGAGCCAGTGTCTCTTACCCTCTGAGCAAATTGCAGCCATGGCTTTTCCCAGCAGCTGTGCCAGATAATGCTGTTACTGGTGGAGGGTGTCCAGGTTCTTGGTGTTTTGAACAAAGAAATGGACAAAACACACAAACAAAGCAACCAAAGAAAAGCAGATTTATCGAAACAAAAGCACACTCCACAGAGTAGGAACAGGCCAAGGCAAGAGGCTCAAGATCACGGCTTACAGAATTTTCTGAGGTTTACATACCCCGTAGAGGTTTCCCATTGGTTACTTGGTTTACACCCTATGCAAATGAAGTAGCGGCCTGCAACCATCTGATTGGCTGAGGAAGGTGGCCAATCAGAGGCTGAAGTGAAGTTACAAAGCTACACATGAAGACTTGGCATGAGACCAGTCTAATTGGTTGCAGGAGGGGACCAATCAGAGGCACTTTCATTTTTCATCTGCAAAGCAGAAAAGTGGGCCTTGCAAAGGGAGTAGCCTCTGATCCGTTTGTTACTTGGGTGTGGAGAGATGGGGGTTTTCCTTTTGATTCAGTTCTAGGTAGTCAGTGAGAATCGGCCTTAGGTTCCCTGCCTCCAGACCCTATTCTCCCTGCCTCAACGTTGCTCTCTCCTGGTGACCCTAAGCCTGAGTCCCGCCTGCACCTGGATGTTTATTCCATAGTCACCCCAGGCACAGTGAGCCCCCCTCAAAGCCTCCTTCCCTGCCTTCCCACTTCCCACTGGCTCCTCTTCCTGTAGCTGTGTCTTGGCAAACAGCATGGCCCCCTCTTTAGTCACCTGAGCCAGCCTCATTCTGCCGGCAAGTTTGGCTGTTCTTCAGCTGAGTGTCGACGAAGAGAGTCAGACTCTGAAATATTTGAAGAGATCTATTCTGACCCAAATATGAGCGACCAAGGCCAGTGACACAGCCCTCAGGAGGTCTTGAAAGCATGTGCCCAGCCAGGCATGGTGGCTCATGCCTGTAATCCCTGCACTTTGGGAGGCTGAAGAGGGTGGATCACCTGAGGTCAGAAGTTCGAGACCAGCCTGATCAATATGATGAAACCCTATCTCTACTAAAAATACAAAAAATTAGCTGGGCATGGTGGCGGACGCCTATAATCCCAGCTACTCAGGAGGCTGAGGCAGGAGAATCTCTTGAACCCGGGAGGCGGAGGTTGCAGTGAGCCAAGATCGTGACACTGCACTCCAGCCTGGGCAACAAGAGCAAAATTCCATCTCAAAAAAAAAAAAAAAAAGAAGTATGTGCCCAAGGTGGCCGGGGTGCAGCTTGGTTTTATACATTTTAGGGAAGCATAAGATATCAATCAAATACATTTAAGAAATACATTGGTTTGGTCCAGAAAGGCAAGATAGCTGGGGCGGGGTGGGGGGGGGCAGTGTTCCAGGCTATAGGTAAATTTAAACATTTTCTGGTTGATAATTGGTTGAGTTTGTCTAAAGTCCTGGGATGGATAGAAAGGAAATATTCAGGTTAAGATAAAAGATTGTGGAGACCAAGGTTCTTTTGAATCTCATAGTGGCTGCCCTTAGAGACAGTAGATGACAAATGTTTCCTATGCAGATTTTTTTTTTTTTTTTTGAGATGGAGTGTCACTCTATCACCCAGGCTGGAGCGCAGTGGTGCGATCTCAGCTCACTGCGACCTCTGCCTCGCAGGTTCAAGCCATTCTCCTGCCTCAGCTGCCTGAGTAGCTGGGACTACAGGTGTGTGCCACCATGCCCAGCTAATTTTTGTATTTTTTAGTAGAGACAGGGTTTCACCATATTGGACAGGCTGGTCTTGAACTCCTGACCTCGTGATCTGCCCACCTCTGCCTCCCAAAGTGCTGGGATTACAGGCATGAGCCACCGTGCCCGGCCCTATTCAGATCTTTAAAAGGTGCTAGATTTTTAATCTCTTCAGGATTGGGAGGGCCTGGAAGAAAAAAATGTAGCTCTGTTACTAGATACTCCATTCTTTACAGATGGAGATTTTCCCCCACGAAGGACAGCTTTGCAGGGCCATTTCAAGATATGGCAGAGAAACATGTTTTGAGGTAAAATATTTTTATTTTCTTCTTTGTCTCGTAATGTTATACCAGAGTCAGCTTGGAAAGTAAGTCACGATATATAGGGTTAAATAAAACCCATCCCATGAGAACTCATGGTTTGTAGGGCATGACTCCCCAGACCCCTTAGATAGGAATTTGGGCAAGATGAGAAAAGCAGAGCTTAGTCCTCATGAGTTACTGGTCATCAGGGCCTTCCCTACAAAGCCTGGCCTGGGTCCCCTTGGTGTACCCCGAAAGAGCTCCTCCATTCTCCTTTGACCCAGGGAAAGGGCTCGGCTAGAAGCGCAGGGCTCTTGGAGACAGTGTCTCAGTGCTTGGAACGCGAGCTCTGCCACGCTAGACGCAGCCTGGGGGCTTCCACCGAGGGGCACAGCTGTTGTGCCGGGCTGGGCTTTTGCTGGGGCTCTTGTGGAGGCCAAGGCTCAGCCTCCAGCCAGTGCTCTGTCTTCCACTTGCCCAGCCAGGGGCCCCGAGGCCTGTCACACTGGCATTTTCTGGGTCCCCTTGGAGGGACCACTCTTCCCTCCCTCCTGCCCCCGCTTGGCCCCTCTAGCTGATCACTGATCCTGACTTTTTTTGGTGATGCAACGTGAGATGAGGCCAGCGCTTAGAGCCATGAGGGCCTGTTTCCAAGTCCCAGTTCATGTGGCCATGGACTGGCTGAGCCTCAGTCCCCTCCTGTGTGAGATAAGGAAACCACACCTCCCGTCGCTGGCTATTAGGAGGTAGCAACACAGGGCAGGAGTGTCAGGCACAGGCACCACCCACCAAGCACTGTAACTTGCCAGGCACCAAATGCAGTGCCCTCGTGAACTCACGGAATCATGGCGGCCTCAGAGGGCAGTGCCGTTGTGGTCACCCTCATTTTAAAGATGGGGACCTTCACAGAGGTGAGTCGCTTCTCCACGTGACACAGCTCCTTAGTAGCAGAGCCCAGACACCAGCCCTAGCTGTCCCGTTTTCTGCTCCCCTGCTATCTGCAGACTCTCCCACTGCCTCCTCACACAGTGGCAAAAGCCTGTGTCCTCTTCTCTACTCCCTGCTGGCCTTTCCCCATCGCCACCACGTGTCAGCAAAACTGTGGACTTGTGCTTTGAAAGAGAGAGAGCCGGGTGCAGCGGCTCATGCCTGTAATCCCAACACTTCGGGAGGCCTAGGTGGGAGGATCACTTGAGGCCAGGAGTTTGAGATCAGCCTGGGCAATATAGTGAGAACTTGTTTCTACAAAAAATAAAAAATTAGCCAGGCCCGGTGGCACATGCCTGCAGTCCCAGCTCCTTGGAAAGCTGAGAAGAGGAGGAGGTCAGGGCTGCAGTGAGCTGTGATTGCACCACTGCGTTCCAGCCTAGGAGACAGAGCAAGACCCTGTCTCTAAAAAATAAAAATAAAAAAATGAAAGAGACAGGGTCCACGGGACAGACGAGTGTTAGGCACGTTGGATCCCATGTCACGGTGAAGTGAAACTGACAGGAGGCCACTGGCTTTGGACAGGGCTCCTGCACTAAGCCCAACAGACCAAACCAAAACAGGGTTGTTTGTGCTGAGTTTCCACACCACCAAGTGAAAATTGTTTGAGCTTCTAAGAAATCAGGAGAGAAGCAGATAGTAGCCAAATCCCCAAACAGGCCAGTTTCAGCTAGCACAGTAAGGAAGCCCTCTGCTTGAACCTTTAACTGTGAAAAGACCAACCAGCTTTCTGTTCTGGTTTCTGCTTTCCTCGGCCATTTTCTCTATTTCATAGAATGAGGTGTTGCCCATTCTAGAAGAGCAAACCCAAGCCAGTGAAGGCCTCTGAACTAGATCTGCTGTAACTCTGTCTTCTGACACCACCTTGACTGCTTAGTCCAGCCAGAACATTGTGCAATCTCCTCACGAAGGAGCAACAGAGCTATTGCTTCATGTACCCAAGGACAAATAAACACGCCCGCCCAGCACTCCTGGGATTCCGGCCTGGGGGATCACGTCTGGCCTCCGGCAGGAATGTGACTTGAGTCTAGTGGCTGCTTCCTGTTTTGAAAGTTTTCCAGCAAGCGGTCCAGCCTCTTATCAAAGATCACCCTCTGCTTTCCACTCACCAGCCAAGTACAAGTACACACTCGAGACATACGTGTTTGTGTGCACGCTGTTTACAATGCTGAATATTTCATCATACCAACTGCTAAAAATAGCCCCAGCATAGTACAAATATCATTGTGAATTCATAGAAAAGTGTTTTCCTGCAAGAGGGAGGAAGACAGGACAGTTTGCAGGCACACAGCTGGGTGCTGCAGAGGTGGAAGGATAACCCTCCAGCGCCAGCCCCCTGATGGTTCCCTGTGCATATAGTGTCACTGATGTTTGAAGGTAACAGAAGAATTACATTCATTTGAATAAGCCCCCACCCACTTTGCAGCTTTGAGAGTTATTAATATAAGAGAAACAAGTCACTTGGATTGTTCCTTCCCCCAGTGTTCTTCCCCACCCCACACCCACCACCAGGTGAAAATCTTGCCCCATTTTCATGCCCATTTTCGACTTGGTCTCAGTGAAGTAATTTGTGTGTCCTGGCCAGTGAAACTATCAAAACTCCCAACTTTACTCTGAGTCGAAATGCCTCCTGCTCCAGCCTGGGCTCTGCCCACTTCCTCTCCAGTTGTAGCTCCTGACCCTCTGGGGACAGCCCAAAGGCCAGCGGCAAGGGCTGGGGGTCTTTGCTGCCTACACACTGCTTGGGCTCCCAGGTGACCAAAGCTGACTGCCCCTCTTGGGCCACTTTTTCGGGGTCTGGAGTATCTCTGCCTTCGGGTGAATACTTCCAGCCTCCTTCAGTTTCACTCTTCCAGGTCCCCACTTCAGGCAGATTCTAGACAAGCCCAGCCCCGCTCCCCTTCACATGGGGTCCTCCTGGATCCCAGAAGCCAGGTCCTTGACCTGCCTGCAAAGGTGCAGCTTCCCGCTCTGCTCAGCAACCTTTCATTCAGAGGGGGCAGGCAGTGTGATCCCAGCTCTGCCCTCTCTCTGTGTCAGGACATGAGGACATGTTTGGGTGGTACCAGGCTGGGGAAGTGTAGTAGTCAACAAGTGTCCGCTTGAGCTGGTGGCCATGAATTTAAAATGAAACCAGTCTGCATGGCTGTGTCTCCTCTCTTTCCACTCCCGGCAGCTTGGGTGCAGGCCCGGTGCCCAGCTGGGCTTGGCCAACTGGGTGAGAGGGACAAGGCAGCTGAGGGTGCACTCCAGGGAATGAGCAGATGGAGCTGGACTAAGGCCTGAGGAGCTACAGGCAGCAAGGGGCAATGGAGGGGGAGTAGGCAGGACAGAGACCCCTGAGCTGCCCGTTCCCAGCAGTGAGCACAGCCGGAGAGGAGGAAGGGCTTCGCTGCTTTAGCATGACGTCCCTGGGTCTGCTAAGGCTGCGCGTCTTTTCAGTTCATTGGCCATTTCTCTGTTTTCATGAGGTGCCAGTTCTTTTTCGATTTACCAGATTGTACTGCTGGGGCCGGGTGTGGTGGCTCACGCCTGTAATCCCAGCGCTTTGGGAGGCTGAGGCAGGTGGATCACTTGACTCAGGAGTTTGAGACCAGCCTGGACAAAATGGTGAGACCCTATCTCTACAAAAAAAAAAAAAAAAGAAAAAAGAAAAAAAAAATTAGCTGGGCACGGTAGGGTGCACCTGTAGTCCCAACTACTCAGGTAGCTGAGGTGGGATGGCTGCTTGAGCCCAGGAGAACGAGGTTGCAGTGAGCTGAGATCACATCACTGCATTCCAGCCTGGGCGACAGAGCCAGACCCTGTCTCAAAAACAAGCAAACAAAAAAGATTGTGTTGTTTGTACATTTACTGTGATTTTTAGATCCATTTGCATATTCCATTACTAATCCTTTGCCTATTATATGGGTGGTGGATATCTTTTCAGTTCAGTCACGGAGTGAACGTACAAAAATCCATTTTACTTCAATAAAATGGACGCTCCACTCTGTAAAAAAAGAACAGTATAATTCCTGCCTGCATGAGTCCTGGACAGTGTTAAACGGGTCATTCAATGGCAAGTGCTAGAACATTGTGGGGCCCAGATAAGGCAAGGGAGAAGCTGGGCTATCTTTATGATCACCATTATGATCAGTTTTGTCCTTTAAGAACATGCTATGTCTTATAATCCTTAGTGACGTCTCCTTTTTCTGTTTTTATTTTATTTTTTAATTTTTATTATTTTTTTTTGAGACAGAGTCTTGCTGTCGCCCAGGCTGGAGTGCAGTGGCGCGATCTTGGCTCACTGCAGGCTCCGCCCCCCCAGGGGTTCACGCCAGTCTCCTGCCTCAGCCTCCCGAGTAGCTGGGACTACAGGCACGCCCTGCCACCACGCCTGGCTAATTTTTTGTGTTTTTAGTAGAGACGGGGTTTCACTGTGTTAGCCAGGATGGTCTCGATCTCCTGACCTCGTGATCCGCCCGCCTTGGCCTCCCAAAGTGCTGGGATTACAGGCGTGAGCCACCACGCCCGGCCTTTCTGTTTTTGAAGAAGACCCGGCCAGCTTGGGTAGGACCTGGGTCCCTGAATAGTGTCTGTTATATCTTAACATAAAGTTTTATGATTTTCTTTGTACGTGTCTTGAGTC
This sequence comes from Hylobates moloch, assembly GCF_009828535.3. Lineage (NCBI taxonomy): Eukaryota > Metazoa > Chordata > Mammalia > Primates > Hylobatidae > Hylobates > Hylobates moloch. The sequence continues at coordinate 1,557,447 of NW_026652278.1, forward strand.
TTGAACATTTTTCTTTTTTTGAGACAGGGGTCTCACTCTCTGACTCTGTTGCCCAGGCTGGAGTGCAGTGGTACGATCTTGGCTCACTGCAGCCTCCACCTCCCGGGCTCAGGTGATCCTCTGACCTCGGCCTCCAGGTAGCTGGGACCACAGGCACCTGCCACTACGCCCACCTAATTTTTTGTATAGATGAGTTTTTGCCATGTTGCCTAGGCTTGTCTCAAACTCCTGGGCTCAAAGGATCTTCCCACCTCAGCCGACCAAATCTTTTTTTAAAATTAAAAAAACTTTTATTTTTTACTTTTTCAAGAGATGAGGTCTCTTTATGTTGTCCAGACTGGTTCCAAACTCCTGAGCTTAAGAGATCCTCCCACTTCAGCCTCCTGAGCAACTGGGATGACAGGCACAAGCCTTTCCTTGAACACTTCTTCTTAAATTTATTCTTAGATTTTGTTGTTGTTGCTCTTACAAATGAGGTGGTGTTCATCTCTAAAATGGTCATTGCCAGTATATGAGAAAGCTACTGATTTATATATGCTTACCTCTTAACACATACTTTATTGCATTCTTATTTGTCAAATAGTTTTTCAGTTGATTTTCTTGGATTTTTTAGGTGAACAAGTTTATTATTCTTTGTGAATTTATATTCAGCAAATGTTAACAGAATACCTGCTATATACCAGGTATGGTTCTAGGTGCTCAACGTACAGCAGTAACCCTAAAAGACAAGGATCCATACCCTCATGGAGCTCACATACGGTGGGGACGATAGTGGGCAATAGAGACAGTGTGTCTGTTTGGTATTTAAAAGACTTCATTTCTCCATCCTGCCTTAGGGCATGGCCTAAGCCCCCCAGAACACAGCTGAGTAACAGGGGTGCTGATGACAGCCACTGGCCTGCTGCCCACTGAAATGGAAATCCCACTCATATTTCACAGCCAAGCACGGTGCTCACGACGGACTTCTGGTAAACACCCTTTATCAGGAAAGCTTCTGAGTTGCAAGTAATAGAGACCAGCTCTGGCTGATTGAATTGGAAAAAACCTTTGCTGATAGAGTGTTGGAGGGCTCACAGGTGGCTGGGAGGGCTCAGATTTGAGAACTGGGCAGGAACAAAGAGCAGCCACATGGCCAGGACAGCAGAATCAGCCAGTCCTGCAGGTAAACCACGGCCATTGAGGTAGAGCATGAAGCACAAGCACTACCCCTTCCATGCTGGCACCAGGTGTGGCTCACGCCTATAATCCCAGCACTCCGGAAGGCCCAGATCAGCAGATCACTTGAGCCCAGGAGTTCAAGACTAGCCTGGGCAACATGGGGAAATCCCATCTCTAAAAAAAATACAAAATTTAGCTGCATGGGGTGACATGCACTTGTATTTCCAGCTACTTGGGAGGCTGAGGTGGGAGGATTGCTTGAGCCCAGGAGGTTGAGGCTGCAGTGAGCCAGCTGTGATTGTGCCACTGCACTCCAGCCTGGATGACAGAGTGAAGCCCTGTCTCAAAAAAAAATTTTCCCTGGAGCCTCTGGAGGGAGTGCAGCCCTGCTGGCACCTTGGTTTCTGCCCAGTTAAACTGGTGTTGAACTTCTGGCCTCAAGAACTGTGAGAGAATAACTTTGTGGTAATTTGTTATAGCAGCTACAGAAAACTAATATACTAGGACACAAGAAGCATGAACTATTAAAAAAATCAACAAATTGGACTTTGTAAAAATTGAAAGCTTTGTTTTTCCAAAGACACTTATGAAAAGGCAAACCATAGACTAGGCATAAATGTTTGCAAACACATATCTGACAGAAGGACTTGTATCCAGAATAAACACAGAACTCAGAACTAAATAAGACAACCCAGTTAAAAACTAGGCGAAAGATTTGAACTGACACTTCACTAAGGAAGATATACAAATGGCAAGCAAGGTTTGTGGGTTTGTGAAAAAATGTTACGATAGGGAAATGCAAGTTAAAATCGCGAGACGGCAGCATACACCCATTAGAATGGCTAAAATTAAAAAGCCCGGCTAAATCACAGTTGGAGTGGGTATTCAGCCACTGGCACTCTCCTGCTGGTGGGAATGTAACATGTGCGAGCACTCGATGGCACACCCTTACCATACGACCCAGCCACTGCACCCCAGGGTATTTACCTGCAAGAAATGGAAGAACGTGTAGATACAAACGCTGGCACACGAATGTGAACGTTCACAGCAGCTCGATTTGCCAGCGGCAAGAACTGAAAATATCTCAAATGTCCAACAAGTGAACAGTAAACAAATGGTGGCACATCCATACAATGGATTCTGCTCAGCCATAAAGAGGAACCAACTACTGATAAATGCAGGCATCACCGATGAATCCCAAAGTCATTACACTGAATGAAAGCAGCCAGAGGAGGAACCTTTTGGAGATAACGGGCATGTTCATTGTCCTGATGGTCTTGTGGTGTCTACAGATGTAAATCTCATCAAATTATAACTTTAAATATGAGCGGGTTTTGTACATTAATTACATCTCAATAAAGCTGATTTTAAAATTGCATAATTTTAAGGTCTTACGAAGCCTGAATCTGCTTCTGCTTTTGGACATTCTAGATTGCTTCCTCGTGTGTGTGTGTGTGTGTGTGTGTGTGTGTGTTTAAGAAACAGGTCTCGCTCTGTTGCCTAGGCTGGAGTGCAGTGGCGCGATCATAGCTGACTGCAAGCCTCAAACTCCTAGTCTCCAGTGATCTGCCTGCCTCAGCCTCCCAGAGGGTTAGGATTACAGGTGTGAGTCACCGTGCCCAGCCTTCCTGTGCTCTTTTATATTGTCAGTGTTCCTGTCACTTTGTCTTCTAGATGCTACTAACGCTGGTCCACTGAGGAACCTACTCTAGTTCTCCTCTCCATTGTGGGTTTAATCTCTTGCATTATTTCTTTACTGTCATTTCAATGAGGTCTTGAGGGGAAGGCAAGACTAAAAAATGTGTTCAGTATGCTATAATTCTCACTTAGGCTGTAACACATATTGACTTCATAATCTTTTTTTATTATTGTGAAAAATATCCAACATATACAATAGTAGAATAACATGGACCCATATGTACCTAAGACCCGGTTTCAACAACTGTCAAGTCGCAGCAAATCCTGTTTCATCCATACCCTCAGCCATGGCCCCCCTCTTGTGCTATGTTGAAACAAATCCAAGACATCATTTCATTTTACCCATAAATATTTCAGCAAGCATATAGGTGACACATTAAAAGATAAAAATACCAAAAGAATGCCAAAAAAAGACTACGATACTATTATCACATCTAAAAGTAATAATCTATTTTAAATCTTCAAATGTCACGTGTTCAAATTTCCAATTCCGTTTCTCTCTCCTTTTTTAGTTTGTTTAGATAGGGAACAAATCCATCTCCTATTTTTCCTCTTGCAATGTATTTACTGAAAAACTCATTTATCATACTTCTCCACTTGCTGTATTTTGCTGATTCCAATTCCACAGTATTATTTGTCTATTTATTTTTTGTAGAGATGGGATCTCACTATGTTGGGCAGGCTGATCTCGAACTCCTGGCCTCAAGCAATCCTCCCACCTTGGCCTCAGGCCTGAGCCAACTTACCTGGCCCACAGTGTCATTTAATACATTCCTCTGTCCTGAATTTGGTAGGCAGTTCTAAAGCCTGATCAGGTTCTGGTTCTATTTTGCAGGGAGGATGTGGGAAAAGGACAAAACTATTTTTTTTTTTTTTTTTTTTGAGATGGAGTCTCGTACTGTCATCTAGGCTGGAGTGCAGTGGCGCAATCTCGGCTCACTGCAACCTCCGCCTCCTGGGTTCAAGCGATTCTACTGCCTCAGCCTCCTGAGTAGCTGGGATTACAGGCGCCCACCACCACGCCCAGCTAATTTTTTTGTATTTTCAGTAGAGACGGCGTTTTACCATGTTGGCCAGGCTGGTCTCGAACTCCTAACCTTGTGATTCGCCCGCCTCAGCCTCCCAAAGTGCTGGGATTACAGGTGTGAGCCACCGTGCCCGGCCGGACAAAACTATTTCATAGGCCGTGTTAGGCTCTTCCATCAGGAGGCACAGGATTTCTGTCTGTGTCTTTTTTTGCAGTACTGGCAGTTGTGATTAGTAGTTAGATTCACTGATTCATTAGGTGTTATAAAATGTGATTTTTTTTTTTTTTTGAGACAAGGTCTTGCTTTGTCACCCAGTTTAGAGTGTAGCGGTGTGATCATGGCTTACTACAGCCTTGACCTCCTGGGCTCAAGCGATCATCCCACCATGGCCTCCCAAATAGCTGGCGCCCTGCTAGTTTTAAAATCGTTTTGGTAGAGACAAAGTTTTGCCATGTTGCCCAGGCTGGTCTTGAACTCCTGAGCTCAAGCGATCTGCCTACCTCAGCCTCCCAAAGTGCTGGGACTACAGGTGTGAGCCTCCGTGCCTGGCCCTCTTTCAATTTATATAAGAGTAACTTAGAAGAATTTCTTTTTTTTTTTTTTTGAGATGGAGTCTCACTCTTATCACCCAGGCTGGAGTGCAATGGTGCAATCCCAGCTCACTGCAACCTCCGCCTCCCGGGCTCAGGTGATTCTCCTGCCTCAGCCTCCCGAGTAGCTGGGATTACAGGTGCTTGCCACCACCACGCCCAGCTAATTTTTGTATTTTTAGTAGAGATGGGGGGGGGGTTCCCCATGTTGACCAGGCTGGTCTCGAACTCCTGACCTCAGGTGATCCACCTGCCTCAGCCTCCCAAAGTGCTGGGATTACAGGCATGAGCCACTGCACCTGGCCAGAAGGATTTCATAATTAACAATTGGAATGATTTCTGGCGGGAGGTTTTCTTTTTGCAGATGATGTTGAGAACAATATTGTATTCAGAATGCAGCCTGAATAATTTCTACTTTTGATAATTTGAGGTTTTCTGTTTTAAAAAAGTGATCCAATACATAGCAGATTGGAAAAAAGATCCAAGGGTGTTTGATTTAAATGTGTAGTTTCTGTGTGTTGCTATCAAAATTCATATAGACATGTGAAATCAAGTTTGTTGACTGTTTTATTCATATACGTGCTATTTCCCCTTTCCTATCGCTAGTTTTCTCTTTTTTTCTCAAGTAGTTTGAAAGTTGAGGGCCTAAATCTAGTCTTCTAGTGGTTATCTTTATATATATATATTTTTTTTTTAATTTTTTTTTTGAGATGGAGTCTTGCTCTGTCGCCCAGGCTGGAATGCAGTGGCATGATCTTGGCTCACTGCAACCTCCGCCTCCTGGGTTCCTGCCGTTCTCCTGCCTCAGCCTCCCAAGTAGCTGGGACTACAGGTGCCCGCCACCACACCTGGCTAATTTTTTGTATTTTTAGTAGAGATGGGTTTTCACCGTGTTAACCAGGATGGTCTCGATCTCCTGACCTCATGATCTGCCCACCTCAGCCTCCCAAAGTGCTGGGATTACAGGCTTGAGCCACTGCGCCTGGCCCAGTTATCTTTATATTTTAAGAAACATAGTTCAACTTCTACTTTTTCCATCAACAGATTTAACATATTTCTATACATATCAGTATCTACAGCCTTTTCTTCCTGAATGTCCTGTAATGTACAAGTTCCTTGCCTCTTCCAATTTCTAACTGAAATCCTACGGAATTTTAGTGCAAGATTATATTTTTATTTCATTCTATCTCAGGAATAATTTATTAACAATTACCTTAGGGTTTTCAGCACATTAGCAGCAGTTATTTTCTACTGTGATGGGAGGGCACTGGGGGGTGGATGACACAAGCAAGGAGGGACGCTTCTCCCTTCTGGAAGCTCTCAACTACTCAGTCCAGGAAGTCACTTCTGTTAAAGGGGTCGAAGTTGAGGAGCTGTGAGAAACCTTTCCTTTTTTCCCGTGAAAGGCAAAGAAACCACTTGATCTGGTAACGTTTCTAACTCTCCATCAAGTTCACATTTTCTATCTCCTTTTCTCTTAGTAGACCAGCTGGTCTGGTAGACAATTCCAGGGCCCTCCTCTTCCCCTTTATGTGTCACTGGGGCCTGTGCGGTGGCTCATACTTGTAATCCCAGTACACTGGGAAGCCAAAGCAAGAGGCTCTCTTGAGCCCAGGAGTTAACGACCAGCCTGGGCAATATAGCCAGTCCCTGTCTCTATTTTTCAAAAAATATTTGTCATATGTCCGGTCACAGGTATCTCCCTCTGCTCAGTTCTTACTTTGTGCCTTTCAGGGACTGGGCTTCCCTCTGCTACAGTTTGTACCTCCATTTACATGCTTCATTTTGCTTCAACTAGCTTTTCTTAGAAAGGACTAGAGTCTATAGTAGTTTAAAATAGTAATGTTTGGGCTGGGTGCAGTGACTCACGCCTGTAATCCCAGCACTTTGGGAGGCCAAGGCGGGTGGATCAGCTGAGGTCAGGAGTTTGAGACCAGCCTGACCAACATGGTGAAACCCTGTCTCTACCAAAAATACAAAAATTAGCCGGGCGGGGTGGCAGGTGCCTGTAATCCCAGCTACTCGGGAGGCTGAGGCAGGAGAATCGCTTGAACCTGGGAGGCAGAGGTTGCAGTGAGCCGAGATCGTGTCATTGTACTCCAGCCTGGGGGACAAGAGCTAGACTTCCTCTCAAAAAAAAAAAAACAAAAACAAAAACAAAAAACAGTAATGTTTGTCCTTAAAAACTCTGATCCGGAATGCTCAAATGCTTGAGGAGACTGATTTGAATAATAATAAAACTCCAGTCTCCTGCATAGCCGGCTCTGCATGAACTACTGTTTCTCTATTGCCATTTCCCTGTCTTGATAAACTGGCTCTGTCTAGGCAGCTCCAGCAAGGTGAAACCACTGGGCGGTTACAATATAAGTGGAGTCATATAGTATGTATTCTTTTGTATACGGCTTTTACCTAACGTTTATGAAATTCATCCATGTTGTTACGTGTATCAGTAGTTCTTTTATTGCTGAATTCTATTATATGAATATACTGTAATTTGTTTATCCATTCTCTTGTTCATTGACATTTGTGTTATTTTAGACTTTTGGCTATTATGAATAAGGTAAATCTGTAAATGCCATTTTATGGATATATGTTTTCATTTATCTTGAGAAATACTTGAGAGAATTATTGGATCACGTGTTTACGTAACTTCATGAAAAACTTGCAATCAGTTCTTCAAAATGGCTGTACCACTTTACATTACCACCAGCAATATATGAAAGTTCTTTTTTTACCTTTTATCTTTATTTTTAAAATTATACTTTAAGTTCTAGGGTACATGTGCACAACGTGCAGGTTTGTTACATATGTATCCATGTGCCATGTTGGTGTGCTGCACCCATTAACTCGTCATTTACATTAGGTATATCTCCTAATGCTATCCCTCCCCCCTCTCCCCACCCCACAACAGGCCCTGGTGTGTGATGTTCCCCTTCCTGTGTCCAAGTGTTCTCATTGTTTAATTCCCACCTATGAGTGAGAACATGCAGTGTTTGGTTTTCTGTCCTTGTGATAGTTTGCTGAGAATGATGGTTTCCAGCTTCATCCATGTCCCTACAAAGGACATGAACTCATCCTTTTTTATGGCTGCATAGTATTTCTTGGTGTATATGTGCCACATTTTCTTAATCCAGTCTATCATTGATCAACATTTGGGTTCGTTCCAAGTCTTTGCTATTGTGAATAGTGCTGCAATAAACATATGTGTGCATGTGTCTTTATAGCAGCATGATTTATAATCCTTTGGGTATATACCCAGTAATGGGATGGCTGGGTCAAATGGTATTTCTAGTTTTAGATCCTTGAGGAATCGCCACACTGTCTTCCACAATGGTTGAACTAGTTTACAGTCCCACCAACAGTGTAGAAGTGTTCCTATTTCTCCTCATCCTCTCCAGCACCTGTTGTTTCCTGAGTTTTTAATGATCGCCATTCTAACCGGTGTGAGATGGTATCTCATTGTGGTTTTGATCTGCATTTCTCTGACGGCCAGTGATGTGAGCATTTTTTCATGTGTCTGTTGGCTGCATAAATGTCTTCTTTAGAGAAGTGTCTGTTCATATCTTTTGCCCACTTTTTGATGGGGTTGATTTTTTCTTGTAAATCTGTTTAAGTTCTTTGTAGATTCTGGATATTAGCCCTTCGTCAGGCTGGTCGTTGCTTTGGCTTCCCAATGTACTGGGATTACAAGTATGAGCCACTGCACCGGTAGATTGTAAAATTTTTCTCCCATTCTGTAGGTTGCCTGTTCACTCTAACAGTAGTTTCTTTTGCTGTGCAGAAGCTCTTTAGTTTAACTAGATCCCATTTGTCAAGTTCTTGTTTCTCTATATCCTGGTTAGCATTTGGTATTGTCAGATTTTAAAAAATAATTTTTGTCTATGAAATCATAAAAAAAAAGGAATGTACCACTTGTGATGCCCCCTGCAATCCTGCAGCAGATTTTTTTTTTTTTTGAGACAGAGTTTTGCTTTTGTTGGCCAGGCTGGAGCGCAATGGCGCCATCTTGGGTCACTGCAACCTCAGCCTCCCAGGTTCAAGCACTTCTCTGCCTCAGCCTCCCGAGTAGCTGGGATTACAGGCATGCACCACCACGCCCGGCTAATTTTGTATTTTTAGTAAAGATGGGGTTCCTCCATGTTGGTCAGGCTGGTCTCAAACTCCCGACCTCAGGTGATTTGCCCACCTCGGCCTCCCAAAGTGCTGGGATTACAGGTGTGAGCCACTGTGCCCTGCCAGTTTCTTTAAATATCATCAGCAGGGTACATTTTCTGGTGTATGAGCCTTCACTGGTTAACTTGCAGAAAGTAACTTCTGCTTCTGGCTGCACCCACCTCTCCATTGTTTCCAAATATTCTCCAAATTAGCTCCTTTTGGGATTCCTACATCTGCTTTATCTACCCATAGCTGTACCAAGAAGAAATCTCAAACTCCAAAACTCTGGGGACTCCCTGTCTGCAAACCTAGTCCAGTAATACTGAACACACTTGGCAGCTTTTACAGGGACTAGGCACAGAATCCTCCCAAATACTGGACCATTGAGGGTCTCTCCCACTCCATTCCTGCCTGTAGAACCTGAGTTCTCACCAACTGCCTGCTCCCTGCTATATGCTGTTCTGCCACACATGACAGCTTCATTGTCCACTGATGCTGCCATAAAATAACCCTGTTTTCTTTAAATATCTGCATCAGAGACAGCAGAGGCGATGACAATGGGTGAGTGAATTCAATATTTAAGGACAGAGAGGTTTATTTCACTGAAACAAAGATTCCCTAAAACGAAGCATGTGGATTATTCAGTGCTTGCTGGAGAGCATTGAAGAGAGGCTCCAAGGCCGGGCATGGTGGCTCACGCCTGCAATCCCAGCACTTTGGGAGGCTGATGTGGGTGGATCACTTGAGGTCAGGAGTTAAGAGACCAGCCTGGCCAACATGGCAAAACCTTGTCTCTACTAAAAATACAAAAATTAGCCAGGTGTGGTGGTGGGCACCTGTAATTGCAGCTACTCAGGAGGCTGAGGCTGTAGTGAGCTGAGATCACACCACTGCACTCCAGCCTGGGTGACACAGTGAGACTCCGTCTCTAAAAAAAAAAGGCTCCAGATGGGAGATGGCCTTGGGTGGGGGGAAAACAAGTACATAATTCCCAGAGGACAGTGAGATTCACCCAACAAGCCAAAGTGTGAGAGCTGATGGGTAGGGCTTTGGTGCTCCACCTTCCTGGTCAATTCCCAAGCCCCCCTTTTTTGAATAAGGACTTTAGCCAAGGCTCTTTCTGACGCCTTGCCCCAGTTCTTTCCTAAAAATGTAGATTGGAGGAGAATTCAACAATGTACTCAAAGGTCAGACAAATCTGTGCTTAGATGTTTTGAAGGGTGTGTAAAAACCTTTAAATAATATTCTGGAATGCCTGTTAACCTCCAAGATCATTAGAATGACTCCACATAAATTCCACTTTCCTCAATGGTTTAAGTGAGGGTTTAGTTACCTAAGTTAAAAAGATACCAGCTTAACTGGGTGCATATACAAACCCATAAATTAGTAAGCTATGCAGATCAATTTCCTAAAACGATTCAGAAGGAAGAAAAAAACTAAGGTCTCAAAGATTATGAATTTGCAACTACAAGAACTGACTAACCAAATGAGGCCTTTTAAGAAAACACAGGGCCTCCTTCTAATGATAAAAGGGCTGTCTGCTTCTAGTGTAAAAAGCCTGGCCATTTCAAAAAAGATTGTAGAAAATTTAACAGCAGGACCAATGAAAAAACAGGATCCCACATGATGAACAGGATTGCTCTGAGGATCAAAGGGAGGTGTTCCTATTTCTACTAATGCATTAGGAGAAATGGACATTTCCATAAATGAAGAACGGACACGTGCCCTCAAAGACACTGGAGTCACTCTTTTCGTCCACTTTAAATTGTCTCCTTCCTTGGAGTAATGGAACTGTACAAGTGGTAGGGTTATCTCAACAGCCTATCACTGGATACAAGTCCAAGCCCTTAGAATCCCAGGGCCCTCATTCTTTTCTTCATTCCCCCACCTTCCAGACATCTCTTAGGCAGACATTTTGTGTTGGAACGTCACAATGCATGCATTTCCTCCTCCCAAAAGGAAGAAATGGATTTAGGTTTAGAATGGAAGGAGCAAATGGAAAAACTACAGAATGAGAAACTACTGAAATTATAAAAATACAGATCAAACAACTTTTTTCTAAACTGGGACTAACGACACGGATGGCTTAGGGCAAGCTTTGTTAGACCACTTATGGTCAGAGTCTTGCACTGACATTAGTAAAATATATTCAGCCACTTTCATTAAAGTGGAAGTAAACCTGATTAATCCTTTACCCAAGACGAGACAATATCCTCTATGACCTGAAGCAACTGAAGGAATAAGATCCGTAACAAAAGACTATATTAAAAGGGGTCTAATTATTCCTTGCACCAGCATGTAATACTCCAATCCTTGTAAGGAAGCCGAATGGGAAGAGCTGGTATTCTGTACAAGATTTGAGAACTGTCATCAACACTGTGATCTGGTAGTACCAAAGCCCCATCCTCTTTTGGCAGCTGGAAGTGAGATACTGTGACTGATTTATGTAGTGCCTTCTTTAGTATTCCAGTGGACCTAGAGTGAGTATTTGTTTGCTTTTACTTGGGATGACTGCGAGCATATCTGGCCTATCAGGAAACATTGCTGATGAAACTGCTGCCTCCATCACAGCCCAACAAACAGCTACTGACTGACTAAGGCTGCACTGGACGACTGCACAGCTTTCGATTATTAGCTGAGTAAGCAAGTGTATGTATGGTGGCAAATACCGCTTGATGTGCATACACCCTTTCCACAAAGTAGAAACTCATATGGGAAAAATGACGAGCCACTTGGCTACGCTATTCTAAAGAATTCTCCATTTAATTTTCTTCATAATACTTTTAGTTGACTCCCTAGGTTTTTTTTCATTCTGGCATACACATTCTCTTTTTCATTGTAATCCTTATGTGCACCGTACTTGGTAACATTTTTGTTTTAATAGAGATGGAGTCTTTCTGCGTTGCCCAGGTTGGTATTGAACTATCAGGCTCAAGTGACCCTCCTGCCTTGGCCTCCCCAAATGCTGGGATTACAGACAAGAGCCACTGCCTGGCTAGCATTACAGTTCTACTATCGAAATTATTAATGCTATGCTATGTATCTCTGTTTTTTTTTTTTTTTTAAGACAGGGTCTCACACTGTTGCCCAGGCTGGAGTGTAGTGGCCTGATCATGGCTCACTGTAGCCTCACCTCCTGGTCTCAAGGAATCCTCCCACAGCAGGTGTGACCATACCCAGCTAAGTTTTTTGTATTTTTTGGGGGGAAAGTGTTTCGCCATGTTGCCCAGACTGGTCTCCAACTCCTGGGCTCAAGCGATCCTCCTGCCTCGGCCTCCCAAAGTGCTGAGATGAAAGGCATGCGCCCCACACTGCCCTCCGGATGTTTGTTACTTCTGAGAAAACTAAAATCACGGCACTCCAAAGACTAGAGACTATTCAACAGGCAAGAGCAGTGATGAAATGCACGCAGCGACTGAGGTCTGGCTTCGCGGCTCTGTGACCCCGGTTCAGCTTCTGAGCGCCTGGTTCCTTGGCGGGACGCCTCCTCCTTCCCCGCAAGACCAGACACGGCTGTCTGGGAAGCAGCGTTTCCGGGGCGCACCTTGACACTTGGATTTGGATCAACAATGCTTTCAAGAAGAAAGACTTTTGATCAAAAGCGGGAAATGAGAAAGCGACTTTCCTCTGAAAAGTGCCTCCCAGTCCCGAGGCTGCGAGGCCCCCTTGCCAGGCTGGCTCCCACGGACGCCGGGCACCCACCCGGCCCGACCAAGCGCCACTCCGCCCCGTGACCCGCGGAGGCCCCGGCTCACCCCGGGGACGCCCGCCCCACACCGCGTTTGCACCCCGGAGGCCCCTCGCCGCAGAGGCGGACGGCGCGCGTCTCCCGGGCCCCTGGGGTCCGCGCCTCCCTCGGGCGGACTCTTTCGACTCCGCTCGAGCCTCCGCTTCCTCCTGCGGGCGGACGCCCCAGACACAACGGGACCCGCTGTTCACGCAGGGGCGCCCCGGCGGGGCGGGCAGAGACCCGGGGACGCGGCCCCGTCCCGAGACGCTCAGCTCCGGCCCCACCGCTCGCAGCTCCCGCCCCGGGCGCAGGTCCCGATCCCACGGGCCGTCTCGGAGCCGCAGCGGCCGCTTCCCTGCACGTCCTCACGTCCCCCGCACGGACGCCGCCAGCCCCGCGCCTCAGTTTCCCCACCAGCAGGATGGAAAGACGGGCCCCGCCCCGAAGCGTAGCGGCGTCTCCGTGGTAGCGAGTGCCCAGAGCGTCCGCCGGTCCCACCGCCCCCTTAAAAGAGGACCCGGCCCACCGCCTGCCGCGGCGACGACCGCCCAGCCCACTCGTCACGCGGCCCGCGGCGTCCAGCCCACGGCGGCTCACCTCAGGCGGTCGCTGCCACCCTCGCGCCTGCGCGCCCCTCGCCCCGGCCCTCGCCCCGCCCCTCGCCCCGCCCGCGTCCCGCGCACCGCAGGCCCCTGCCCCTCGCCCATCCCAGGACCCGCCCCGCGCACGCGCCGCACGTGCCACACGCACCCCACGCCTCTGCGCACGCGCAGGCCCCGCGAAGCGGCCAATGGGCGACGCGGCCGCAGATCCGCCCGGCCCCGCCCTGCCCTGTGAGTTCCTCCGGCCGGGCTGCGGGGCTCGGCTCAGTCCCGGAGCGCAGCTGGGCCGCGGCGCTCCTGCCTCCGCTTTCCCACCGCCCGCAGCTGAAGCAAGCCCGCAGCCCGGCGCAGACTGCCATCGCCGCAGTCGCCCTCCGGCGCCATGTCGCAGAACGGAGCGCCCGGGATGCAGGAGGAGAGCCTGCAGGGTGAGGCGGAGGAGGCGGCGCGGGAGCCGAGGGGGCGCGGGGGGGAAGCCTGGGGAAGGCCAGAGGGAGGCCAAGGGGGCGACAAGGGGAGGTTGCCGGGGAGGCCTAGGGGGCATCGCGGGCCGGGCGAGGCTGCGCCATCCTCCCCTCCCGTACCCACCCCTCCTGCGGGCATGCGGAGCCCGGGGCGTGGGGACCTTGCGTACTGCCCGGGGTTCGCGGCCTCGCCGCTCGGGCGGGGGTTGGCTTGGACCCGGGTCGGACCGCACGGGAAAGCCCCGATGCTCCAGCTCCGTGCGAGCTAGAATTCCACCTGGAGGTGAATCTGCGTCTCGCAGTTGGCCCGAACAGCCTCAAAGTCCACGTTGCCCTCCGCGGTCTGTAGTTCAGACCAGTATTGGTTTTAGTGACCAAACACCAAGGCGTGGCAAGTGGCCTGTTATGTGCTTTAATTTTGTTATTAATGTTTATATCCATGGTGACTTAGGATTTCCTGAAGGGTGAACGCGGAGATGGGAGGGGGTCACAGCATTTTTAAAATATGGCATTAAATGGGCATGTTCCAGTTCCACTAGAGGGTCATTCCAAAACAAAGCTTTAAATGACCTACGGGTTAAGAAAACAAGCAAAAGGACGCTGCTCGTGCAGCACTCAGTCGTTATAGCCTGCTTAATGCCCGAGTAGAGGCTCGCTGTGTGCCCTTGGCTAGATTCGCAGGACCATCCGTTCACGCAGCGGGAAACGCAGGCCCGGGGTGCAGGACTTGCCCCACGCACAGCCGGGTGGCGTGGAGACCCACCCCACCCGGTGGGTCCGCGTCAGAGTCCAGACGAGCCTTTGCTCAGGGAAGCGGGCACTGAAGCCGCCTTCCCAGGGTCCCTAGGGCCCAAGCCTCGGAGGAGGGACCTGGTGGCAGCTGACCTTTGTGTTCTTTGAAGCCAGAGTTTACTAAGCAAAATTAGCATGTAAATAAGCTTGGGAAAGCACTGCTGAAACCTCTGACAGTGAACTTTTAATCTTCATTGAGAGTTTTTAAAACCATATATTCTCATAAATTTAGTGAGTTACTAATTTTATTACAAAAAAAAGATTTTACTAGGCAGGACTTAGTTACCGTTTTATGTATATATATATATACATATATACACGTATACACATATATACACATATATATACATACACACATTTGAACACTACAACCATTTTTTTTTAACTTTTTTTTTTTTTAAGAGACGGGGTCTCACTATGTTGCCCAGGCTGGTCTGAACTGGGCTCAAGCGATCCTCCCGCCTCGGCCTCCCGAAGTGCTGAGATTATAGGCCTGAGCTACCAGGCGCGCCTGGCCTAGAACCATATTTTTTAAAATTCTGTAATTCGGATTTTTCCTCTTGAAATTTAAACATTGGCTAATTACTATTTTGAAATAGATTAAGAGATGTTTTCCTGTCTCTTGTCATAAAATAAAATCCAAGGGATGTTTTTATAAACTCTTTGCCATAAAATCACCTATTTTCCGGTTGTGAAGCCGCGTTACTCCTGACATTGTGCGTTTCACTGCCTGGCTGGGATCTGGGCGCTGGGAGGTGGAGGGGGCTCCGGGGGGGCTCGGTCCTCTCTCCAGTATGTAACTTACACAGGCTGCTGAGTCATTGGCAGTGCAAGACGGCCAGCGCCGGAGTTACGAGATTTTTGTTTTTCTGTTTTGTTTATTCTATAAAAAGGTAGTTACCCGCGGGGTGGATCCCATGTAGGCGATTCCTTGGGCCGCCCTGAGTGTCCGCGCGGCAGGACGGGGCCACCCTGGGCTCGGCGTGGGCGGGGTTGGCCGGTCCCACGGGCTCCAGCTGCCTGCAAATCCAGCACAGAGCGGTGGCTCAGGCAGCGCTCACCTCTGCCTGTCCGATTTCACTGCCCCTTGTTTACCTCGGAACAGAGAACTCTGGGAGCCTTGCAGCCAGACCCACAGATGGAAGCAGCAAGCACTCTCTCCTCTGAGTGTACGCTGTGGGGCCAACTGCTTTTCCTAAAGAGTTAATATGGCAAAATGGGCTGGTTCTGTTCCTTTCTATCTCTTGATCATTCTAGCTAAAGTTGTTGACTCGCAGGATGCTCGTATTCGTCTTTTTCCTTTTTATTTTTTACGAGCCCAGTCTTACTCTGTCACCCAGGCTGGAGTACAGCAGCACAATCATTATAGCTCACTGCAGCCGTGAACTTGGCCCTTTTCTCCTAGACATGTCACTGCTAACATGCAGGAGAGGTAGGATTCTGTGATGAGATCGTGTCACGGTTGCGGGGGCATCACTTCCTTGAAGGACCCACTGTCTTCACCAGGAGGGCATCAGTTCAGTAAAGTGCATGCCCATTTACTCTGGAGCGGCCGTGTTTAATGATCCAAGCCCTCACCTCTTCACCCACTGCTGTGTCTGCAACTGGCAGATGGTTCTCTCTTTTGTCAGAGGCAACTCACCATGGGCAAAGTTGTATGAGGGGAAAAGATGTTTCTACTTATTTTGGAGTGGAATTGTAGCATTGTGCGCTTTGAGACCTGAAGGGGTTGCAGACATCTAGATTCTCGTCCAGGACCTGCATTTCAGAGATGGTCACAATGAGGTTCTAGAGGTGGAGTGAAAGATAAGGCTGGCAACAACACTTAAGGAGAAGCCAAAGACTCTGCATTAAGCACCAGTGGGATACCTGGAGCCCAGATGCCTGAGGCTGCGTGCGATAGGCCAGGGTCCTGGAGGAGAGTCCGGCAAGAGGAAGGTGGAGGGAAACGAGCCCCGTTAGAAACCAGGGACCTGATTTACCTACCGGGCTGACTTGATGCTTGAAATCTTTTGTTCCTCTCCCCACTAACCTGAGAAGCTTTTAAAGGTAAAAACAGCAATTTCTTAGAGCCCACCTCCCCTGGGGAAGAAGCCCTTTGTATGGTTTTGGGGGTGCTAGTTCCCTCTGGGGTTCACAGCTCCTCTGCTTCAGGCTATTTTTCTGGGATGCTGCCTCCCTCTGTTCTGACATTTATCCCAGAGCTTTTTCAATCTGTTTGCCTGGATCCCACCCCAGCATCCCAAATAGTCACTTTCATAGTGGGCTGAGGCTAGGCTTTTGGACACAATGAAAAAACACCACAGGTGATTCTCCCTTCATAGCCAGAGTTGAGATTGTCACCCCAGGTTAGGGCATAGAGTGGCCTTGAGAACTTGGCCCTCTGTTTACTCCACGTGGGGCTTATGGCTGTGGCCCGTGAGTCCATGTTGAGGAATGGGACCCAGGGAGTTGACCTGGGACATGCAGAGGGCAGCGAATCGAAGGGATTCCCTGGCGTCTGTCACTGGAGAGAGAACTGCTTTGGGCACCTAGAAAAGCTGGATGTCAGATTTTTTTTTTTTTTTTTTACACAAAGTGAGAATAAATGGATTAAGAACTCGTTGGATTGTATTTTGTCTCTGAGGCAGACCTATCAGTTTTCTTTTTGTAATGTGATATAACTATTTATAGTCTAGACTTTTCAAAATCTCATCTGCCTTGATAGAGGAGGGAGGTAAGATTCACTGGCTGTGTGTCTTGTTAGCAATGTAAATTACAAGTGAGTGAGGAGGGGGAGGAACATAAGGAGAGGGATGTGAAACGAGATTAGGAAGGAGGGCTTTTCTTGCAGCAGTAACAGCAGCACCTTTCTTTCTGGGGCCTAATTATACTACAGTTATTTGAAGTGTAAACTACTTGTGATTATGAGCAAGTTTTCTAAGGTTATTAAGCAACCTTACTGTAACCCCATCTTTCTTCAAAAAGGTGAATGATCTGAGTGGAGAGCTGTAACATGTGAGTAGATACCAGCATGCTGCATTCTCCAGGAAGTGCCTTCCTTTCCTACCCGGTTGCTGTAGGTTAATAATAAAACTCCTGTCGCTTAGTAAATCATTCCTGGGAATACAGCTTTTGGGCCCAAAGTCATTAGCCATGGACAATCTGGAATGGGTTTTTTTTTCCTTGTTTCCTGGATTTTTAGGACCCTTTCTGGGGCGATTTTTAAAAAGCACTGCTTTGGTTCGAATGTGTCCCTCCATGTTGCCAGTGGGATGGTAGTAAAAGGGGGGCCTTTAAGAGGTGGCTTGGCCATGGGGGCTCCTCTCTAGTGAATGGGATTAGTGCTCTAAGGGGCTGGATGGAGGGAGGTGGGTCCCTCTGTAACCTCAATGAAGGGATGAGGCAGGAAGGCCCTCACCCGACACCAGATGTTGGTGCCTGGATCTTGGACTTCCCAGCCTCCAGAACGGAGATCAATTTCTGTTCGTAAATCGCTTAGTCTGTGGGATTCTGTTACAGTAGCACAGACAGAGGAAGACAGAGATACACTTGTCTCTACTTCATCTTCCTCTCCCTGTCGTCTTCAGCTTGCCCCTTGTGTGATAGATACAGTGTTTGGGCTTGACCCTACCTACTTCCTGGTGCAGAGCACCTAAACCCCTGGGGTTTCCTGAGCAGCGTCTTTTTTTTTTGAGACAGAGTTTCGCCCTTGTTGCCCAGGCTGGAATGCAGTGGCATGATCTCAGCTCACTGCAACCTCCACCTCCCAGGTTCAAGATATTTGTCTGCCTCAGCTTCCCGAGTAGCTGGGATTACAGGCGCCCACCACGCTCGGCTAATTTTGTATTTTTAGTAGAGACGGGGTTTCACCATGTTGGTCAGGCTGGTCTCCAACTCCTGACCTCAGGTGATCTGCCCGCCTCGGCCTCCCAAAGTGCTGGGATTACAGGCATGAGCCACTGTGCCAATAAGTGTCTTAAGCATGTTTATTAAGAGAGTAAAAAGGTGGCGACTCCATAGGCAGAGCAGCCTGACCAGTGTGTGCGTTATTCATAAAGTCACCCTATTAGCAGCGTATTCCAAAAGTGCTCCTTGGTTAACCATTTTTGGTGTAAGTTGTAAGGAGCCCCTTCAGAATACACTGCTAATACGGTGGCTCAAGGGCAGCCCCAGGATAGTTATTTGAGGTGGAAATTCCCAGGGCAGCCCCTCCTAGGAGGGGAGGGGACTGGAGATGGAGATGGGGGAGCCATGAGGTGTGGGTAGCATGGTTGGGGTTAGAGTTGGGACGTGTGGGGTGGGTGGGGATCTGGGCTGTATGTCATGGTTGGGGTTAGAGTTGGGGCGTGTGGGGTGGGTGGGGATCTGGGCTGTATGTCATTTCCATTTGTCTGCTCTGAATTGTTCTGGTAAACTGATAAATGTAAGTAAAGTGTTTTTCTGAGTTGTGTGAATTGTCGTAAATTGTTGAACCTGAGGCAGGTGTGTGGGATCCCCTGAGGCACTGGCAGAAATGTGGGTAACCTGGACACCCCATTCTCCACTTGCATCTGTGGGAACAGTCTTGTGGGCCCGACACTAAGTCTAGGTAGATAGAACGGAATTGAATTGTTGGACACCCCGGTGGTGGTGACTTGGTGTCCCACATTTGATGTTAACAGTGGCATCGGAGAAGAGACACCACACCTTCAAGCTCCATTTGTGTTCCATGTCGTCAGATATCTGAACAACACTTTAGTCAAGTAAATTGAAGCGGGCCCAGAACGTGAATACTGTAGATTCAGCGCAGAAAGACAGCTGGCCAATACAGGCCGTGGTGCCATTCTCTCAGGGGCAGGCCGTGGCTAGCTGGCCGCGTGGCATTTGAACCCCAGAGAGGGAAGGAGGGCTAGTGAACATCAGAGTACTTGGCAATACTGTCTGGTCAGATGGGCGGCTTCAGGAATGGTGTGGTCTGTACATCTCGGAAGGCACCACATAGCCTCTGCCGGAGTGTGCGTCAGACTGGCCTGGGCCTTTCTCCTCCATTGAGCTCCAGGCTCCGAGACAGACCCTGGCTTGCCTTCGTATTAGGGATGTGCTTCGTGTGGGCCAGGACATGAGGCAACGTGAGACGCCAAAGAGAAAACCATGGGTTCATGTGAAAATTTGTGATCATTTCGTTAGCAGCTTACTGGGAGACTGTTGATGGTGTAAGCTGCAAATCCACTTTTCCTTCCTGGGCCTTCGGTTTGCTTTTTTCTGGTTAATGTGAAATACACTCTGCAACGAGTGGCGTATTGAGCCCAGGCCAGCCCTCTTTCAGGAGAGATGCCTCGTGTGTGGAAAGCTGTGCACCTGCCTTTGCTTCCAGCGAACAAGACAGATGAAGAGGCTGCTCCGTTCCCCCAGTTGCGTGGTGTTATTAGTGCTGTGTTGGTTTAAGGACAGTCAGCAGCTCAGGGTGATTATTCTGCTTAATAAAATTATAGTGACTGCAAAATGAGATAATTCTGTTGTTCTCGTCCATAAGTTTCTCCGTCTTTTGTGGCCTGCACTTTCTCCCACTGCACTCCATCCTCCATACGCTACCAGAGGAAGCCTCTACCAGATTTGCTTTAAATAAATAAACCTATGACACAAAGTAGAGAAATTATCCTGGGCCCAGAAATAGACATGTGCCTATACGCACGCTTGATTTCTGACAAAGGAAGCAGCCCAGAGCAGAGGGGAGGTGGGAGCTGTCTGCAATAAATGGGACATCCGTATCACATCAATGGAAAAATTAATCCATGTAGATTTTGGATCTAAATGTGACTGTCATAACAGAGCTGTGTGAAAATAATAGAATAGAATATCTCAGCTCAGGAAGGGATTGCTGCATTTGACTGAATTAAAATCAAGAACTTCTGTACATCAGAAGACATGAGAAGTGAAAAGAGCAAGCTACCGAGTGAAAGTTACTTGCAACGTATTTAAATGCAGAAAAACGTGTATCTAGAATACAGAATTATCCCACAATTGCACTTTTAGCAGGAAGGGAACGGGAGCAGCGTTCCAGCCTCAGTTCTATTTATAATGGTGACATGGAAAAAATACTGCTGGATGCCCACAAATAAGAGAAAGACAGATAATAGAAAAGAATAAGAGATCCGAAGAGCCAGTTCAAGAAAGATGCTATCCAGATGGCTAGCAAACTTGTAAAAAAAGCCGTGTTCAACCTCGTTAGAAATTATATAAATGCAAAGTAAGCCACGCAACGCAAGTGATAGAGGCTGGGCATGGTGGCTCACGCCTGTAATCGCAGCACACTGGGAGGCTGAGGTGAGAGGACTGCTTGGGCCCAGAAGTTCGAGACTAGCCTGGGCGATAGAATGAGACCCCATCTCCTAAAAAAAATAGCCAGGAGTAGTGGTACATGCCTGTAGTTCCAGTATTCCGGAGGCATCAGCTAGAGGATGGCCTGAACCTAGGAGTCTGAGATTATAGTGAGTCTTCATTGTGCCACTGCACCCCAGCCTGGGTGACAAAGCGAGACTGTCTCGAAAAGAAACAAAAAATAGAGTTTAAACCTTTTAAAGAAAACTTCAAATCCCTTAAGCTTATGTTGACATTAGTGTTTTTTTTTTTTAAAAGACCTCTTTTTCCAAATAATAGCCTTTTTCTTATAAAAGCTCACTGCAAGGAAGTATTCTAATTGGATTCTGGTGACTCAGCAGAGTTATTGGACATTTGCTTGGTATAAAGGAACTGCAAGAGCGGGACAGATCCGTGGTGTGAGCCCCAGGGAGCTTCCTTCCTGTACCCGGGGAGTGTGTGCGTACAGTCACTGCCATGAGAGTGGGCAGAGGGATGTCTTCAAGTTGGGGTTAAGGGATGGTTCCTGGTGTGTCACCATTGCTAGCTCTTGGAAATGGAAGGGCAGGCTGGTTAGATATTAAGACCAGATTCCAGAGTGGGTAGAAAATTCCATCTGTGCCCCTTTGTTTGTCCCCACCAGGCTCCTGGGTAGAATTGCACTTTAGCAATAATGGGAACGGGAGCAGTGTTCCAGCTTCGGTTTCTATTTATAACGGTGACATGGAAAAAATACTGCTGGACGCACAGCATGAGTCTGGACGGAGCAGCTCCAAGAGTTCTCACTGTGACAGGTAGGTGCATGTCAACAAGTGTGTGTGTTACAGTGCTGATGTCTTCAGTGGGTGAGTCACAGCTGGAAGTGCCCGTGTCACCTCTAGGACAGTGGGCTGCTGCTCCCCTCAGGCCGCGTTCGGGAGTGGCTCCTGCGGCAGTCCGTTCTTACATAGGAGCCTTGCCCTCTTTGGGGATGCAGTGACCTGGGACTTAGTCTGTGGGGAGCCGTGTTCAAGTTGTCAGTAGGCAGCCGTGTTCAAGTTGTCAGTAGGCAGCAGAACAGCCACAAACCCCGCTCTGGGAAACGCACTCACGCGCCTCAGCAGGGCTGTGGTTGCAGGGGAGCCGTTCCTGGTTAGCAGCACTTCTGAGTGACTCCAAGGTAGAGTGGCTGACAGTGGTCAAAGGTCGCGTGCCCTTGAGAGCCGTGCAACAGACCGTGAAGGTGGCAGGTGACAAAGCCAGCTGCTTGCCAGTTGCCCCTGCGTCTTCTCTGGAAGAATGGCTAGCTAACTCCTGTCGTGCTCAGTCGAAAGGGCTGAGGAATAGCTTGGCTCTGGCTGGTGCTGGGTGGAAGGGAAGACGTGTACGCTGACTGGCTAGAGCCCCTCATCACGGAGGCGGTTCACTGCCTTTGGGGTTTGAGCTTCTAATGATAGAATGTTCACATGATGTTGTTTTTCCCATTCTATTCACATTGCCAAGTCCACCTCGCTCACAGACACCACAAGATACCAACAGAGTTTCTGAAACAGATACCCA
The DNA here is from genome assembly GCF_009828535.3 of Hylobates moloch. NCBI lineage: Eukaryota > Metazoa > Chordata > Mammalia > Primates > Hylobatidae > Hylobates > Hylobates moloch. The sequence goes on from NW_026652278.1 coordinate 1,579,521, forward strand.
TAGCATTGGAGAGAAAAACAGCTCACAGGTAAGCTGGAAGGAGAGTGTGCAGTTGTAAAAGTATTTGTGATCTTTTTGTACAGGAAACCGTTTTAAATGTAATTGAGCACCTCAGAGAAAAGTCGGGCTTTAAGGGTGTCTCCTGCTTTAAAAAAAACAAAAACAAAAAGAAACCATAGGTGGGAACATCCACAAGCACATGGGCTGGACACTCAGCTGAGCAGGGGAGGCACCGAGACAGGCAGCAGGGGCCTCCTGTCCCTGCCTGCCATCAGGGATACACCAGAAAGGAGGAAGGGCTCCCTGGTGGCTGCAGCCTAGAGAGGAGGGAGGGACCACTGGAAAGGGTGGCAGTGAGCCAGCTACTGGCTGGTGTTTCCTCGTGGTTGCTGGTTGGACAGTGAGTGGGTTTTAATATTTGCGTGCTGTGTGGGACCCAGGCGTTACCCATGGGGCCATTGAGGCCATTTGGCCACTGTGGCTGTGACTGAGGTGTCTTCATTAGACATTGTCACTGCCTGCCGGAAATTACACCCTGTGCCTTTCCTAGCATTAGTCCTGAGCTAACTGGTGCCTGAGCAGTGTAGCATTAGTGGCTGATCAGCCTGATAATTTAGTGTACGATCATCACTTTTTCTTCTTTTTTGAAAAAGTTTTTTTGTAGAGACGGGGTCTCCCTGGGTTACCCAGGCTGGTCTTGAACTCCAGGGCTCAAGTGATCCTCCCAAAATACTGAGACTAGAGGTGTGAGATACCGTGTCCAGCCTAAGATGACTTTTCTGTTAACAGCTATTTAATGGGCCTTACATACCGGCATTCAGCATTGTTGTGAAAGCAGAGTCTTAGAGGAAAAAGTGTACCTGGGGTTATTGCCTTGGTTTACTGTCATTCTCCCTTCCTACTCCGGCACAGATAGGGTTCGAGGCAGTGATCAGTACCGTCTCGCTCCGTTGTATCTGGTAGTGCCTTACCTTGTTGCAGATGAGATGCGCGATAAATGTTTTCTTGGATGTTTGTTGCTGGTGAGAACTTTAATGATGGACCGTGTGCTGTATTTTGGAAGCTCTGTGAGGAAGCATGGCCTTCCAGGCAGGATTGGTAGCTGGCCCTTCGGTGCTAGCTTCCCTCAAGGCTTCCTTCACCAAGGAAACAAGGAGTCCCTGTTACCCAGGCTTTCTCAGGGCATCCCCCTGGCCCCACTCCGAGGGGCAGCATGATTTCGGGAGCCCCAGGAGCCCTGGCCGTGGGTGTGTGGGTGCAACTAGGGCATGCGGCGTGCTCCTGGGCACTTGGGGCTGTACCCAGCTTGGGTGTACCCAGATGTTTGGTAAGTTTGGGGAGCTATATTCTTGAGTATTTTCAATTTTATTTTTTTGAGACAGGGTCTTGCCGTTTTCACTGTTTTAAACAAAACTTCCCCCTTAGTTTTAAAAGGAATTAGATGTTCAGGTACAGAATCTTGAAAATGCAAAAAAGGAGAGAAAAACACTTATAGACTCTCAGATTTAAAATCCTCTTGAATGTTTCGTGCTGCTGTATAATTCTGAGGATTTGGCCGCAGCTGTGGTCATGTGCACATTTCTGCCTTTTCCCTCCTGCTTACCCCGGAAGCATCTTGGAAACCTGCTCACTATACAGTGTCCGTTTCCTTCGTCATGTCCCTGGTTTTTTTGAGCCATTTTTGGCTGTTTTCATTTTCTTTTGTTATAACCAGTGCTGCAGTCACCATCTTTGCCCTCATGTCACATGACTTCCCTAGGACAGTGTTTGCCGCTGTCAGTGCCCCCAGAATCTCACAGTGAACCAAATGTATTTACGCCCTGAGTGGGGCTCCCCCAGAGGTGATCTGTCCCTGGAGGAGGCGAGCATGCTGTGAGCCGGGAGTGCGGTGCGGCCCGGGGAAGGCCCCCAGCCCCAGGACTCCCCTTGGACCACAGTCCGAGGCAGTGACATGTGCCTCTGGGCACTTGAATTGAGCCTGCGGATCTGAAGTTCGGGTGGGAGCTGGGTGCTTTCCCGTGTCACGTGTGGTACATTAATCTGCATTTAACATTGACTTTATCTTAGTCTGAGGAAGATGATATTGAGAGAAGGAAAGAAGTTGAAAGCATCTTGAAGAAAAACTCAGATTGGATATGGGATTGGTCAAGTCGGCCTGAAAATATTCCCCCCAAGTGAGTGTGTTCTCAGTGTCACGGGGGCACCCCTTGACAGAGGACACATCAGCTGACACGTTTCTTCCCGCCTCAGGGAGTTCCTCTTTAAACACCCGAAGCGCACGGCCACCCTCAGCATGAGGAACACGAGCGTCATGAAGAAAGGGGGCATATTCTCTGCAGAATTTCTGAAAGTTTTCCTTCCATCTCTGCTGCTCTCTCATTTGCTGGCCATCGGATTGGGGTAGGTGATGTGACTGTGACTCCTGTCATGGCGTGTCGTGGGGCGATTCTGGGTCGCGGTGATTTATTCGTAAACTGTTTCCTGAAGTCCAGATCATCAGTTACAGCTTGGTGCATTTTCACACACACACCCACAGTCACTGCTCAGGTCAAGAAACCACCAGCCTGCAGCCCCAGAAGGCCCCAGCACAGGCGCCCCGTGGTGCTGCTGTCTGGCCTGGACGAGTCTGCCTGTTCACTGAATATAAACGGAGCCAAAGCAGGGATTCTTATGTCTGACCTCTTTGTCCTGTGTGTAGTTGAAAGCAGTCTCATTTCTGCATAGTACTGCGTGGTGGGAATGCACCCAGCTGTCGGCTGTAGATGGAGGGTCTCAGTTACTTGCTGTACTTCTCCAGACAGGACTGTTCTAGTTAACTCTCAGCAATAAAGGAACCGATGCGGGCTCTGATTTTTCTGGCTTGAGTTTCGCTCTTGTTGCCCAGGTTGGAGTGCAGTGGCGTGATCTCGGCTCACTGCAGCCTCTGCCTCCCGGGTTCAAGACTCTCCTGCCTTAGCCTCCTGGGTAGCTGGGATTACAGGTGCCCACCACCACGCCTGGTTAATTTTTGTATTTCTAATAGAGATGGGGTTTTGCCACGTTGCCCAGGCTGATCTCGAACTCAAGTGATTGCTCACCTTGGCCTCCAAAGTGCTGGGATTACAGGCGTGAGCCACCGCGCCTGGCCTTTTCTGGCTTCTTATACTAACTCACTCTGCAGAAAACAGAGACCAGGCAGGTGCCGCCGTGGATTCTGAAGAGCTTTAGCTGCGGCAGGGGTGAAGAGCCAGAGTGGGAAGCCGAAACCACTCCTCCTCGGGCTGGTCCCAGCCTCTCAGTGTGGAGGAGGTGTCTCGTCCTGGCGTGCAGACAGTGTTCTGTGGCTGCCGTGTATTGGACAGACTGGAAAGACTGGAATGCCACTGGGGGCAGGTGGGTTAGGTTGGCCAGAGGGCTCACATCTGGCCTTGAAGGAAACAGGATAAAAGCCACTGAGTCTCCTGGGCCGGGACCTGAGCGCTGCCCGTGTCTCCACCTCACCCTCGTGTGTGCATGGTTTTCTCCTAGCTCTTGTACACATTCTCCCATCCACCCCCCACCCCCCATCACCTTTATTTCTGCTGGTGCTTTTTGGAGTCAGACTCACAGACTACATCAGCATCACCAGGCAGTTTGCTTTCTGGAGCCTTTTCCAGAACTGTCAAGCAGACTCTGGGAGCAAGGCCTCGGGATCCTCATTTTAAATATGAGGTTTAGCCTTTCGTTTCAGGATAGATTTCTGCAGCCACTACTTCCCACCTACTGTCCTTTGTCCTGCCCAGGTTTTCAGAGCCCGATGCTGCCACTGGCGACCCACACCCCCTCAGCTGCTTTTCAGAACCGCACAATAAAATCTGCCCCGAAAGCTGCTGCAGCACTGTCCATGCTCACGGTGCCCACACCACTGCCCACAGGCCGGCACTGTCTGTGTTCACGGTGCCCACACCACTGCCCATAGGCCGGCACTGTCTGTGCTCACGGTGCCCACACCACTGCCCACAGGCTGGCACTGTCCGTGCTCACGGTGCCCACACCACTGCCCACAGGCCGGCACTGTCTGTGCTCACGGTGCCCACACCACTGCCCACAGGCCGGCACTGTCTGTGCTCACGGTGCCCACACCACTGCCCACAGGCCGGCACTGTCTGTGCTCACAGTGCCCACCACACCACTGCCCATAGGCCAGGCCAGCGAGGCTTCCGATTCTGCCCTTTCCTGGAGACCCATCCTCCTCCCTCCGGGAGTGATGTTCACTGGTCAGCTGGAGCGAGCCTCTCTATTGCTGAAAAGCCTTTTCTGACACTCCTGCATCTTTAGTTTGGGACATCTCTCCCACTACCAAACTTAAACCACATGAGAGCAGGGGCTTCATTTTTAAGCAGTTGGCTTTGGTGAGACTGGTGGTGATGAACTAGCAACACCATCTTGCCCTGGTAGGTGACTTCCCCCAGCACTGAGTTGGAACAAAGCAGAGGCTTTCTGTGTGGAAACAGCATTCAGTTTGGTGATCCTTCTATGTAAGAATACAATCTGATGTTTTCTAAATTAATTAATACAAAATACATATTGATAAAACACTAGATAAAAGATTACAGATAGATTCATTACAAAATTTTTATAATGGGTGTAAAATCACCAGTCCCCTTGCATAAACTCTAACCACAGTGAGTACCCTGTTTCAGCTGTAACAGTCTCCTGTGAATCACAAGATACATTAACTGCTGATAATTTTTGTTAAGGATCTACATTGGAAGGCGTCTGACAACCTCCACCAGCACCTTTTGATGAAGAACTGGAGTCTGACTTAGTTCGTTAGTGGATTACTTCTGCTTGCAACACAGCTCACTGAAGAGCTGTTAGATCCTGGGGTGGCCGTGTCACTTGTGTTTATTTGTTCTGTAAATGCTGCGTTCCTAATTTAGTAAAAGAATAGACACAAATGTTGATCTATAATTCTACCTATGGGATCATAAGCATGTCAGACTGATTAATGTCTACTGTAAAAATCTGGTAGTGAATTTTCATTTGATATTAGATATAAATATCTGAATATAAATAATTTTAATATACCAGTCATGATGTATGTTGTATTTTAAAAATTATCTGCAACCTTAATTCAGTTGAAGTACTTTATATTTCAAAAGAATGAATAACATTGATAATAAAATCGCTACTTTAAGGGGTTTGTCCAAAATAAATATTGTGGCCTTATATATCACGTTATTGTAGAAAGTATTATTTAATTTAAATGGATGCAGGTTGTCTACTAAAGATTATACATAACTTGCTAATTGTTCGTAATCAACAGAAACCAAGATAGAGCTACAAACTCAGCTGTACAGTTCATACACTAAACTCTTCGGCTTTTGCATTATAAGGAATTAAGTCTCCGATTATTAGGTGATCACCTTGGATGATCAGTTTTCTGCTGAAGGCACCTGCTCAGTATTTTTTCCTCTTACCACTCTGCATTGAATTTAATCTTCTCCTTTGTGCTCAACTTTTGTGTGCTTTTAAAATCAGCTTTATTCTAAGCAAATCTGTGTCTACTTTAAAAAACTGGAAATGGAAAAAAAAATAAATCTTTGCCAAATCCTTCAGATTACTGTATTTACATATGGTTTAAAATCAGACACCATAATAGCTTCTTGATGAAACCAGGACTGGTCCCTGTTTTGACATTATCTTTCCTACAGCAAGCTTTTTAGAAAGGCTGCCTGCCGCCTTGATGTTTCACCTTTCCACGCTTAATTTGGGTGTTAAATCTAACGTTTTCATTTGTAAAAATCTTCGTTGATACTACCTTGGAAGCAGTCATCTCTAAGTCTTACATTTGGAGAAAGTGCATGGCATGACATCAGAATTCCTTTATATAATTTAACCTCAGAATAGTCTGAGATCATTTCGAAGCACGCTGGTCAAGAGAATTCCGTTTTTGTTTTAGAGCAAATATGTTTGCTGTTTGTCTTTCATCACAAACATCAGTGGAGTTTCAGCACCTTACAGAGCTCAGTGAACCCCCTAGTCACCATCAAAGTTAGCACACAACAAAGCCAACCACGTGTCCCCCTCACAGATGACAATGGCTGAACTCTCAGTGAAACCAGCTGTATGGCTGGGCGCAGTGGCTCATGCCTGTAATCCCAGCACTTTGGGAGGTTGAGGTGGGCGGATCACCTGAGGTCAGAAGTTCAAGATTGGCCTGGCCAACATGATGAAACCCCGTCTCTAATAAAAATGCAAAAATTAGCTGGGCGCAGTGGCACGTGCCTGTAATCCCAGCTGCTTGGGAGGTTGAGGCAGGAGAACCGCTGGAACCCAGAAGGCAGAGGTTGCGGTGAGCGGATATCATGCCACTGCACTCCAGCCTGGGAGGGAGAACGAGACTCCATCTCAGAAAAAAAAAAAAACTAGTTGGAGATACTAAGCTCCGGGACTGGGCCAGTGTGATGGCTCCACATCTGTAATCCCAACACTTTGGGAGGCCCAGGTAGGAGGATCACGAGTCCAGAAGTTCGAGACCAGCCTGGGGGAGCATAGCAAGACCGTCTCTACAAAAAATACAAAAATTAGCCTCATGTGGTGTCACACCTGTCGCCCCAGCTACTTGGGAGGATCCCTTGAGCCCAGGAGTTCAAGGCTGCAGTGAACCAGGATAGTGCACGTGGCCTGAGCAAGAGCAAGACCCTGTTTCAAAACAACAACTTTGGGACTGGAGTGCTTTAGACAGATGGGAGACCAAGAATCAAGTTTTCTAGAGGTGTTTTTCATTAGATTGTAACATTAGACATTTTATTAAAAATGAAACAAGTTTGATGTGTGTTACGTGTATCTGAATGTTTTTATCTTTGAGGTAGGATAATGGCAGTAAGCCTTTCTGGATAGCTTTTGTAAATGGCCCTTCTTTTCTACAGTGGTTAATACGAATAACTGCCCATACCACTCATTTTAATCATGAACAAGTTTACAAAATTAACATTATCTAAATGATTTTGATATAAAAACACTGGACACTTGGCCACTATTTACCTAGTATTTACTCCGATGCAGACATTTGCCCATACACATCTGCTTAGGGTGTGGAACGTGACGCCTACACGTTGCTTAGAAGGAATGCACATGGCTGCGAGAGAGAGGAGTCGGCAACACCTCAAAAAACTAGCCATGCATCTATGCTTTGGACGCACAACCCACTTCTAGGAACTCACTCTGGATAGACCTAGAAAATTCTACGTGCACATGCACAAGGATGTAACTAAATACGCAGTATTTATTATAACATGTTTGTATTAAAATATATGAAGCAACTCAGGTGCCCATGCATAGAGACTCGAGAGAGCGACAGTGCTGCCCTGCAGGGCCGGTGCTTGGCCACTCATGCACCAAGGGGAAGAGCCCGCGATGAGAAGGGTTTCCAGGGTACGTGAAGTAAAACACCGTGCAAAAATAGATGTGTCCCTAGCAGAAAGGAAAGAACATTTGGAAGCAGCTCCTTGAAACAGGAAACCTGTAGCAGTTTTAATACAGCCCCCGGCCAGGTGCCGTGGCTCACGTCTGTAATCCCAGCACTTTGGGAGGCTGGGGTGGGTGGATTGCCTGGGCTCAGGAGTTTGCCTGGCCAACACGGTGAAACCCCGTCTCTACTAAAATACAAGAAAATTAGCTGGGTGTGGCGGCGTGCACCTGTAGTCCTAGCTACTTGGGAGGCTGAGGCAGGAGAATTGCTTGAACCCGGGAGGGAGAGGTTGCAGTGACCCAAAATCGTGCCACTGCACTCCAGCCTGGGTGACAGAGCGAGACTCTGTCTCGAAAAAAAAAAAAAGCCCCCTAGTTTTTTTGACAGCCCTTAATGAGTGATGGGGGTCTGTGCCCCTTCGGCTCTGGACTCAGGCCAATGGGATAAGGAGGGAGTGATGCCAGTGGTGCAGCACCACTTTCTGGAACCGCCCAGCCTTAAGAAACTGGCAGCCACCACTTCCTGTCTCTTTGGGGGTGCATGCTCTTGGCGCCCAGCCTCTGCGCTGGGAAGAAGCCACATTGCTCAGTAGAGAGGCCTGGTCAGATAGGATCCAGCAGCTAGCACCCCTGCCAGCCATGTGGCCCCCTCTGTGGATCCTCCAGTGCCAGGAGAGATGCCCTCGCTGACAGTCTGGAGCACAGATGAACTGAACCTGCTGAGCCCCATCCAAACTGCAAATGGGAGGACAAAATACAGGATTATTTAAGTATATATAGTATACTTTCTGTGAAAAAAAGCTAAGAAAAACACATACCTGCTCATTTGTGCCAAAAAATTAGGGTGAATAAGGTAGAATTAAATGAGATTGGTTACCACGGGGTGGAAACAGGTGGAGATGGAAAATGGAAGAGGGTGGAAGGAGTGCAGCTTTTTGTGTAACAGACTTAGAACCACACTAATGCTTCACATGCTGCCAAATTCAATAAATAACTATTTTGGGGGAATCCAAAATGGAATACCTACAGTAAGGGAACCTCACTGTTATATATAATAAAGCCACACTGAAGGGGTGGGCTGGTGAGCTAAATGACCAGAGAACACCATTTGGGGTGGATACTGCAAGGTTAAAGTGACAAAAAAGAACCTAGTATACTCCTGCTAGTGAATTTGCTTTCCATGGGTTGGCAATCCTGAAACCACAGGCATATTAACATTGTGTGATGTTACACATAATGACAGCCTCATTTCCCACTGCTGGACAGTCACAAGGAAGGCTAGCATGAAGCCGTGGGTTTGCTGGGTTTGGTTTAGCAGTGAGTTGCGGTTTGAGCTGCAGCTGTGCATGGGGGAGTGTGTCTTTCCAAGTGCCACTCAACAAAAGGGCCTGGAAGCAATGATCCTCCAACAGCCGTGTACATGGCCAGCCCTGGGTCCCGGTGGTGGTGACGGTTATTTGTCTCAAAAAAATAAATAAATAACAGAAACTCACCATCAGGCAAATACCAGTAAGTGCTGATTTGTCGATGGAAACTAAAGTTAGTGGGTTCTTGAGAGGATATTCTCATTGTGTCCCTGCAAGATACTCATTACACCAAGGAAAACAGTAACTCTACAGTGAAGAGACCTGGCAGACACCACCTACATCCTGATCTGATGCAGAGGAGGCCAGATCTCTTCCGTGTTCTTCCCAGAATACATAATTGCAGTTTAATCACAAGAAAATATCAGGCAAACCAAAATTGAAGGGGAGTCTACAAAATGCCTGCCCACACTTCCCAAGTGCTCGGGTCCTGAAAGACTGCAGCAGAGACTGGAAGACAGGGAGACAACGAAATACAATGTGGGCCCTTTGGGAAGGCCCTGGACAGGAAAAACCGACTCGTGAGACAGCTAGGCGGGTGCCAAGGCAGGTGCAGGTGAGGCCACTCGCCCTGCATGGTGCGAGTCCCCATGAAGCTGCAGGACACACCATTGTTAGGGGGCTGGGTGAAGGCTGCAGGATTTCCAAAACCTGTTCAAAATTATTTCAAAGTACAATACTAAGAAGGAAAATAAATAGAAGATACCTTTTTACTAAAAAAAAAAGAAAAAGTGTGGTCCCTGGACTAGGGGTGTCAGCGTGCTGCCTGGGGGCTTGTTAGAAAGGCAGCGCCTCAGCGCATAGCCCTGTGGCGTCAGAAGCCACGTCCTACATGTGTGGCGACGCCACCGGTGGTGCAGCGGCCGGTGAGGCTTCACGGACGGTGTGGACAGCCTGCCCAGATGCGCGCAGTGAGGACAGCCAGCTGCCCCGCGGCATGCACAGGATGCTACCCAATGTGTAGAAAGGGAAACAGGAGTGAATCTTATTTGTGTTTGTATAAAAACTGGAAGTACCCCCCCCCCCCAAGAAACAAGTATCCAGAATGATCCAGGGGGCCAGAGGCAAGGGCAAGACTTTGACACCCTCCTCTGGGGACTTGTGAATGCTGTACGTATGACCAGTTCACAGCTTCTGTAAGAAAAAACACTTCTAGTAAGAACCAGGGTTACACTGTGTTCAGATATTTCGGTTTGGATAACAAATGTCCCCTGAAAGTTCTTGGAATCATAAATTAGTGTTTCCCATCCTCCTGGAACAGACACACTTAAAAAGATGTCCCAACCTTTTTTTGAGATGGAGTCTCACTCTGTCACCTAGGCTGGAGTACAGCAGCGCAATCTCGGCTCACTGCAACCTCCGCCTCCTGGGTTCAAGTGATTGTCCTGCCTCAGCCTCCCAAGTAGCTGGGATTACAAGCGTCTACCACCACGTCTGGCTAAATTTTTTGTATTTTTAGTAGAGACGGGGTTTCACTATGATGGCCAGGCTGGTCTTGAACTCCTGACCTCGTGATCCACCCGCCTCAGCTTCCCAAAGTGCTGGGATTACAGGCGTGAGCCACCATGCCCAGCCCCAAAGATAATTTTCTAACAACTCCAAGGCAAGCAAGTAAATTGTCTAAGGTCACACAGTCATCTTCAAAGATATAATATTAATAAATGGAAAGTACCACTGATTATGAAACTCGATGTCACGTAGTCGACCCCTTCAAGCAGACGGAGCTCTATCTGGACCTCTGATTGGTGGAAGTGCAGCCCCCTCTCGGCCTTGGCTGGGCTGCGGTTGGGGGTAGAGCCCGGCAGGCAGTCACGTGGTCTGGGCCTGACCATCTGCAGGGTTGGTGCCCAGTGCAGGCAGCCCCTGCCAGTTCTGACTGGGTGGTGCCAGTGTTTTGTTTTTGCATCTACACACCAGTGATGGACGGTCCCTGCAAATCTGCAAGGGACCCAGTCTCTAGCTGAGTTTCAGGTCCAGGAACACAGCCTGTTAGAAATGTCCAAGACACGTCCCAAGGATAAGAAGAAAATGGAGAGCTACAGAGCCTAAGACAATGGGAGTTGCAGAAGCGAAAACTATTACTATCAGAAGCATTTCCCAGCAACCAAAAGGAAAATGAAAACGGAACGTGACTTTAACCACTCACCAGATGGAGACTGTGATTATTAAGGAAATCACAGGTTTCGCCTCTTTGCAATCTTCATCTGGGGAGTGAGTGAAGGTGACTGTGTGGAGCTGGAGAGCTTTCTTAGGACCGTACCGCCCCTCACCCCAACCCTGTTTCCCGTGCGTGATGGTGGTTTCACGAAACGCGGTTCTCACCTCAGCATTCCACTGTCAGGGATCCCGGCCACTGCGAGCCCCGCTGCTCCATCTGGTGTCGATCGCTGGGCAGCTGGTCTTGTATTTTAAGACACCAGTTTGTTATATTAAGAAATACACTAAAAGGCTCTAACTGGAGATATTTATACAAAATCATCGTACAGGCCAGTCTCAGAAGCAGAGTCCTGGGCACCGGTGCTCCCCGGAAGGCAGGGCTGCCCCCTGGCCAGCTGCCTTGCTGGGCTCCCACTTCCAAAACCCCCGCGGGTTCTGACTGGCACAAGGGTGTGTTTATTCAGGAAACGCCTGCAGGAACTCAGGCGGAGGTGCATGAAATTAGGGACAGGTGGGAGCAGATGGGGTGGGAGTCTGTCAGTCCTTAAGATAATGTAAAAAAAACCCTGGAGGACATCAAGTGTGGGTTCCCATCCTGGGTATGACACCACCACCTGCCCTGGCCAGAGGCAAGTCGCAGCCGCCGTGCTCTTGGGACTGGGTGCCGGCGCCAGAGCGCAGAAGGCGGAAGCTGAGGCCCGGTCCAGGACGGCAGCACCTCTGCACCTCTCACAGCTTCGGGGGTGCCACAGTTCCTAAAAGATCAAGGAGCCCTGGGCGTCCTAAGCAGGCGGCCCCGCACTGTCACCAGAGCTCTGAGGGGCGTATGGGGCACAGAGGCACGGAGCTCGAAGCCAAGCCCAGCGTCACCCCAGTGCCCAGCCGGGTGCTGTGGTGTGTGCATCTGTGACCCACGGCCAGGGTGGCTGTAGGGAAAGCCCTGGCTCAGCGCCCGCCTGCAGCAGGCACTCAGGAGGGGTTGCCACCCACACCAGCCAAACCCCACAGCTCTGCAGGGCCTGAGCTGTGACAGCCCCGTGGGGCTGAGGGTGCTGCCCGTACTCACAACTGGTCTACACTCCACCCACCCACACACACCGCCTGCGCGGAGAAGCCCACCGTCGGGGACTGCTGAACTCAGCTTCGGCAGGTAGCCCCCTCGGAGGGTAGGAGCAAGTCCTTCTGCCCAGCACAGGACCCGAGGGAAGAGCGCGGGGCCCGCCAGGCCCCCAGGCCCAGCCCTCTCCCGGGGGTTGGGGAAGCGTCTGCCGCAGGCAGCGTCTGAAGGTGGTCTGTGGGCCCCTTGCAGCTCCACCGGTTTGAGCTGCATTTTCTCCCCACCTGCGGCTGGATTCCTGGCTTGCTGTCTCACCAGCTCACGGACAGCCTCCGACCGACTCCCTTGGTGATCCCGGCACAGCACCGACAGGACAGCTCGCCACAGAAAATGCGGCTCCAGCCCCGCTCAGCACCCCTGGCCCAGCCCAGGGCGAGCAGAGCTGCGCCCTGCATACAGCAGGCACATCCTGTCTCTTTGCCTGCAGCTCTGGGAAGATGCAACCTCTGCTGCCCCGCACAGCCCGGACTCCTGCTGGCTCTGACCTCATTCCCCCACTCCCTGGCTGATGCCAAAGCCGCTGGCCAAGGACAAACAGCACAGGTTTAGGAGAAAGCAAGCTTAAGGCCACCCGGAGAGCCTCCGCAGCCCCAGACCCACTGTTGTCCGAAGCAAGCAAAGGGGTGACGCAGAGCAGCCGGGCCAGGCGGATCCAGGGCCAGCTTCTTCCGGCCGGGAGCAGGACACACACACCAATCCCATGGCACTGGGCTTTGGAAGGCTTCTGGCACTGACAGTGATGATTTGGCTCCACACAGGACAGACAGACATGCACATGCTGCTGCCTCCAGCCCACACCTGCCAGTCGTGTGGCCTCTGAAATCAGAACGAGTCTGTCCACGAGGGCATCACACACTGGTTCATAGGAGCTCCATTTTTCTTTCTTCAAAAAAGGCATGTTAAATCCACATATGAAGAAAGTGTGTTCATGGAATCACCTCCAGGTGAACCACGGGCACAGAATCCTCGTCAATGAAAACTGCTCAGCATTAACCTTCAGAAGCTGATGACACTGTTCTACTTTAAGCAGGAAAGAGGAAAGTTTTAAAACAAGAGAAATGACAGATATTTCCTAAGCTTGAATATAAATAATAAACATAAGTCTGAAAAAGACAGGATTCTTACCTCACTGGGATGGAAAAAGGCTTGAATGGAATCCAAAGTATAAAAGGGAAAAGAACCCAGGAGAAGCTTCCTCCACGCCTGTTGAGGGCACTTCTTTCTCTGAAGTGAATGGATCCTGCTTTTTGCGGACATAGGTGCCTGCAATCGCCAGCGCCTCTCAGAACAAGACTGCACTGGGGAGAACCCACAGAAACGGACAGGACTGCTGGCCAGGTGGCTTCCCTCACAGGCGCCCCAGAGCCAGGTGAGGACACCTTCAGGGAATGTGCGCCTCTACACACGGGACTAGCCTGCGCTGCACCTTCTGCTCTGCCCTGGAGGTGGAGGAGATGGGCTATTTAGTGGGAAATACGTTCTAGAGGAAAGACAGAAAAAGGTGTCCAAATACGCAGTGAAAATCCAGTTAAACATTTAAAATTTATTAAACTTTTTGGTCAAAATAGTTGAACAAATATATACAATCCCATTTTACTAAATTGTCTTAAGGACCAGGGTTGACTAATGCTTAAATAACTCTGTTCCACACCTCAGACTTTGTAAATTGTGTCACAATCAAGATACAGAATATAAATTATTTTTTAGTTAAAATAAAGGTACTTTTAAATTCTCAATTTCTAACTTAATGTGAACTCAAGTTGCACTGTGTTAGCATTAATTCAGGGTAATGACGGACAGCCTGTTCTTGTGCATGTGGATTAGTAATCAGCACACACTTTCATCTCCACAGGGGGATGGGGGATCAGCACACACTTTCATCTCCACAGGGGGATGGGGGATCAGCACACACTTTCATCTCCACAGGGGTACAGGGGATCAGCACACCCCTTCATCTCCACAGGGGGATGGGGGATCAGCACACCCCTTCATCTCCACAGGGAGACAGGGGATCAGCACACCCCTTCATCTCCACAGGGGGACGGGGGATCAGCACGTACCTTCATCTAGACAGGGGCATGAGGAATCAGCACCCACCTTCATCTAGACAGGGGGATGAGATGGGGGATCAGCACACACCTCCATCTCCAGAGGGGCACGAAGGAGCAGCACACACCTCCATCTCCACAGGGCACAGGGGATCAGCACACACCTCCATCTCCACAGGGGCACAGACAATCAGCAAGCACAGACCTTCATCTAGACAGGGGGACGGGGGATCAGCACACACCTCCACCTCCACAGCAGCACGAGGAATCAACACACACCTTCATCTCCATAGGGGGACGGGGGATCAGCACACACTTCCATCTCCACAGGGGCACAAGGAATCAGCACACACCTTCATCTCCACAGGGGAACGGGAGCCCGACTCCTCACTCCCCTTGGGGACATGTAGTGGGCGTGTGTTAAATCCCACGGAAGCAAGCTCTGGTCACTCGGCATTGGCACAGCTCTGTATTATCTGTCTTGGAAAATTTTGATTTCTGGTATCAAAGATCTTACTTTGAAAATAAACCAAGGTACTGGTGGCATCATGTAATTAAAATTGCTTAATTTTGCTGGCTTGAAATGCAGGATGAAATTTAGCACGCATGTAATTTTAGCAATATTTAAAAAGTATACTTCCCCCAAAGTGCTTTTTCAAAAGCCTTAGAAAGAAAGCACATATTTCTTCAACTGTAGTGAATTTGAGGCCACTTTAAACCAGGCTTACTGGATGGCAGCAATTTTGGTTCTTCCTTGCAACTTTCTTTCTCAGAGGTGGCCTCGGTTCTGGCTTTTCCCAGACCTTACCTGGTGTATCCGATGGGTTACTTCTACAGAAACAGAGTGGGTGGCAGCTTGGGGACAGAAATGCTGCACACATACCCCCACGCTGCCAAAGAAGGACACACATTTCGCAAACAGTTAGTTCCAAAGAAGAACCCTGCATAACTTCATTCTATGCAATAAAATTAAATAAAAAGACAATACTTATGTTTGGATTTAAAAACACTTTATAGTGTGTTGTTTTTATTGAGTGCTCACACCCGAAGGGGTGGCGGCGGATGCTGTGGGTGAGTGGGGCCGTCTGAGCCTGCTCTGGCCACATCCACACATCCACGGAGTCCACCAGGACTCGGAGGAAGGCCGAGAGGACACGGACGGTGGCCACGCCACACTGCAGTGAAGGCCCAAGTGCGACGGCAGAGAAAGAGGGAAAGTTGGAGAAAGAGCGATATCTGACAATAACTTCTCTTGGATGTTAACTTTTTGGTCTATAAATTGGAAAGGAAGGCGCGGACTGAAATAAATACGTTTATTCTGAGTAACGGCCTTTTGGGAGCAGTGTCCGTCAACTCTGCTTCGAGAGTGTCTCCACGTGAGCAGCAGCGCCTGTCTGGCACCTCACAGAAGGCAGAACCACACTGGGCCTCCAGCGGAGGCGGCTTTCTCCTGTGTCTGTGAAGGGAAGTAGCAGGTGCGTCACTGTTCTTAATGGAGCGGACAATGATGCCTTTTCTCTGACAGAAAAATGACCGGCTTAACTATGCAAGACAAGACTTGGTCCTCACATTCGCGTCTCTAGTTGATTTTGTCCTGGAATATGTACAAGTTATTGGTGGCAGCCACGGCAATCACATTGTCCGCGGGGTGCCAGGCCGTGTGCAGGATCTTCTTGTTGAAGTCCAGACTGTCCACGCTGATCTCGTCTTTCTTCCGCTTACCCCCTGTACACACCTTCCGGGGTTTGAGGCTGGCGCGTGGTTTGCTGCTCTCTCTCGAGGCCTCCAGGGTCACATCCCTCCGTGTGTCTCTATCAAACATTCTGAAGAAGTTGTTGTAGGACCCGGTCATGATGGCGCTGTTCAAAACAAGAGCAGACAGCAGCATTCCTAAGTGGGGGGAGCGGCAGCAAGGACTCAGACCCCACCCCTGGGGTGCACAGCACACACCACCCTCCCCCACAACCCAATTACTTTCAGAAATCAGGAATGGACAATCACAATAGGTAGAAGAGAAATGCAGTGAAGATGCTTACTGAATTTTATATATAATCATGTCAGTAAGAATAAATGTCACAGGAGAAACAAAATAATGGAGTCACACTTTTAACGACATTAGTATATTTTTTGAAACAACCCCACCTATTTATCTCACTCATGAATAACAGTACCGTTTATTTTTAAGCCTTAAGTTCTGCAATGTCGATAATTCATAACGACCTGAACATAATCCTTATCATGTTCAACAGTTACTAGTCATATCTGTCAACGTTTCTTCAGGGTTAAACTGCTTTTCTATTAATTTCAAAAAGTTTCTTTCAAATGAAGCAACGGATAGAAATAGTAAAAATCCACTGGGCAAAGTGTGGCAGAATTTTGGAACAACTGCATTTCACACACGTTCCAGATAATACAATATCGTCCATGCTTTTGTTTCTTCAAGATCAGCTGTAATGGCTTTCAAATGTCTCTGCTGTTGAAAAATTCTACTAACGCACACATCCTCATGATAAAACTTTATAATATTGGTAAAAACCTCTGCAATCTTACTTTTTCTACAAAAATGACAGAAAAATGGCTGAATGATAGCAAACGCTGCCATGATTTGACCCACGGCTTTATGAGTCCAGTTTCTGATGAAAGATGTGTTCAAACAATGCCCTTCTGGTTTCTCCAGCAGTCCTCGAAGCTCGCCTCCTCTTCCTATTTTGACACTGACCCGCACCCTCACGTCCTGCCCCCATGGTCATTCGTGGTGAGAGGCCTTTCACGCTGGCGCGTCTTCAAGGTGCCATGAGAAAGAAGTGGGCCGTTTCCCTTCCACGGCCCAGCACTGACCCCAGCTGCTGGCAAATATCTAGTGTCTGACTGACCTTGTCTAAAACTTCAAAGCGGGAAAAAAAAAAGACAAACTCAGAGAAGAGAAACTGCATTCAACAATCCACGTTTATTTCCCATCTCCTGCTTCCATCCAGGAGCCCACAGCGCCACAGAGGCGGGAGACACAAGGTGTGCCCCGCGCCCTCCAGCAATGCCAAGCTGTGCATGTGGTCTTGGAACAGGGGTATGCAGCCAAGTTGGCACGTGAGGGCCATTGACTGGGAGTTCCCCAAAGTAGTTTCCACATAGAACACAATGTTTACGAAAGGGTAAGTAATAAGAATGTGTGAATCTGAAGCTTACATTTATGTTATTAAAACTCAACAGCAACCATTATTCAGAACACAGACGACAAAAGATGTATGGCCAACATTGACTGGAATTGCTGGTGCATGGTAATAATGCAAAGCACATCAGCTTTTATACAGATTTATGATCACTTTTAAATTCTTGACAGTGCCAGCCCCAGAGTGGGCGTTTCCACACTGCAAACAAGGGTGCTGCCCAGCAGCCCGGTGCTGGCCCAGGAAGGGAACAGCACAGACACAGACACAGACACAGGCGTAAGCACACAGCTGGTTTTGTGGGGTAACCCAGAACACAAGAAGGCGCTGCCACACGGAGAATCAGGATTGGGCTGAGGCAGCACTGAAACGCCTCACTCCCCTTCATCGCATCCCTCAACAGAAGTTTCCAGGTAGGAAGACAGGCGTGTTTGTGAGAGTGAATGGACCAAGCAAATGTTACTGGGAACGCTTTTAGATGTTCCTGGGAATATGTAATCTAAGGGTATTTTGTAATATTTGAAACATATCAAGAGGAATAAAAAATATAGTGACTATCCATGTACCCGCAAGTCACTAAGACAGTGGAGCCCCCCTCACACCGGCAAGTCACTAAGACAGCGAACCGCCCTGCACACCTGCAAGTCACTAACACAGTGAACCCCCCGCACACCCGCAAGTCACTAAGACAGTGAACCCCCCGCACACCCGCAAGTCACTAA
>NW_026652278.1:1602486-1633064 GCF_009828535.3 Hylobates moloch
CAAGGAGGTCACAGGAAGGGCACTGGGTGAGACCAAGGAGGTCACAGGAAGGGCACTGGGTGAGAGCACTGGTCTCCACCCTCTCCCCCACACCATCATCATTCTGATGGGCATGAAAGGACGTCCCTCTGGCTTTACTTGCTGATCACTAAGAAGGATGAGCATTTCTATTTATTTTTCCATTTCTGCGAAACCCCATTCATGGTTTTTGCTCTTTTCTGAGTTTGTTTGCCACCTTCTTGTTGACTCCTAATTCTGTACCTATTCTGGATACTTAATCTCTGTTCATTATCCTTTTGTGGATTTTGTTTTCACTTTTAATTTCAATATAAAGAAGTTTAAAATTTAATGTAGTTGAATTTCTTAATGTTTTCCTTGGGCTTTTGGGGCCTTCTTAAAGAAGCCCTTGTCTCCAGAGCTCACAAAGATGCCTCAGGCTTAAAAACACTCAGAGCTTATTTATTCATTGTGTGGGGCTGGTGAGGGCTCTAATTTTTCTCCCCCCAACACAGATAACTAAGGCCGCCCAGCTGGCAGAGCTTCACAGTTCGCACTGCTCTTCCCCGCGGGCTGCGTTCCCCTGCCTGTCTGTCTCAGCCCCTTTCTGCAGGGCCACGCTCCCTTTACAGCTTGCTCTACTGAGTTTCCTGTTGTGATACATTGTTTCCCATTTGAAAATGCCTTTATCACAAGCAGATTCTTGAACAAGCATCTATTTCAGAGCTTGATTCTAAGCTGGCAGTAGAGAGTCAGGAGTCCCACTTGCTGGATCTGTCACACGGCTTCTGGCTCCCACTGTGGCCGTGGCAAAGCCGTCTCAGTGTCAGTGTCTGCTCTTGGAGGTAATTTGAGTTTCTTCCTTGGGTGCATTGAAGATATTCTCTCTGCGTTTGGTGTCCTGCAATTTCATTATGAGATGGATGAGCATTTCTGTGCTCCCGATCCTCTGTATTCAGGCTTTCAGAAGTTAGAGAAAATTGCTGGCCACTGTCACTTTAAGCCTCACACCCCCACACTTCGTTTAAACGTGTGCTGTGCCTCACCCTGGCCTCCACGGTTCCTAGTGTCTCTTGTTTTCTGTTTGGCTCTTTAGCCCGCATTTCTTCTGGTTTTCCTTTCCGTCCACTAATACAAGATCTGTTTAGCCAAAATGCACCTGCCGCTAAACCCACACAGTTTCATCTATCATACTTGTCATTTCTAGATGTTCTCTGATTCCTTTCCAGTCTCCAGCTCATGTTTGGCGGTCATGTATCATACTTGTCATTTCTAGATGTTCCCTCTGATTCCTTTCCAGTCTCCAGGTCATGTTTAGCGGTCATGTGGCTCCTGGTTCAAGCTGTTTCCTTCCTCTAGTCTGTGAATATCTCAAGCATTCTTAGTTTATCTTCTTTAACTTGGGATCTCAACAGCTGCCTTCCTGGAGGTTCAGTTCTGCCATGGTTCTGCTGACTTGCTCACGGTGGCTTTTCCTGTATGTGCTTGGTAATTTTCACCTGTGAGCTCATGTTTAGATGATTTTAATGTGAGGAAATCCAGAGAAACCTGGGTGTGTTGGCAGCAGCCACCCAGCACGTGTGCTCTCACGGAGTTTGCCAACGCCATTCTCTCCACCTGGGCCACTTCTCAGGGCTGTGCTTCCAGCAAGCGGCCTTGAGGAATGAGGTCATGTCTCTTCTGGTCAAAGTGCAGGTGTGTTTACTGCCCACTGTGAAAGCAGTGGGGTTCTCCAAGCTCTGTGCATCAGCCACGGCCTCAAGTGTCCACCCGTAGGGAACCCAGGCTCACGCTGCCGGCTGTGCCACGAGGACCTGGGAACCTCATGTCTTCAGTCAACATCCGTGAGATGCTACAGGCTGGCAGGTCAGTCTGCAAACAGAGTAGAAGCCAGAGCTGGAAACACGCCGGTCCCTCACGATGCCCGCACACAGCCCTCGTGGAGGCAGAAGCCCCACAGTGTGAGATTTTATAGATTATGACGTAGCTGGCACAAACCCAAACTGCAAACCCTTGTGAGGGGAGGTTTTGCTTCCACTTCTCAGGGCAGTGCTGGCCACCCCCATGCAAGGCCTCAGACAGACAAACTGCCCTTTGGACCCCATCTGCCAGTGGAGGGACACACCATCCTCAGGGGTCCCTGTTCCCACTCCACACCTCGTGTGGGCCAAGGCTTCAGCTCTTGAAGATTACCAAGCACACACAGGAAAAGCCACCGTGAGCAAGTCACCTCGTGTGGGACAAGGCTTCGGCTTTGCACCACAACCTGCTGTTCACAGAGGCAGTGGTTCCCGCTATGGGCTGATGCCCCTGAGGCCAGCCGGGGCTGCGAGGCTGCTCTCGGAATAGACGCCTTCAGAGGCTGCCATTCTGGTTTCAGCTCCCTCTTAGTTTCTGGCCGTTGTGAGATTTCCCTTGCTCATCTGTGAGCTCAACTATGCACCTGAAGAGACACGTGCTGTATCATATCCAGCATTTCTAGGTGTTCGTGCCAGAGGGTTTTGCAGAATATCCAGTCAGTCACTTACTGCCAGTAGCAGACTCCTCTGTTCTCTTGAATTCTGAACAAAAATTCTATATAAAAATAGTGCAAGATAATCTTCCATCATCTGAAACGTAACATTTGCATAATAAAAAAACGTAACTCTCAACCACACTAATCATAGTATCTTTAAAGAATGTATATAAAATAAATTATCAAGGCACTAGAACCACCACATCATAAATTACATCGGTGTTTCAGACCAGCCATGACCACGCTGTGTCTGGGCACGACGGGCAGTGGCTCTGGGGTGTCTTCATCTACGTCTCTCCAGAAGGAAAGGCAGACTGCAACACGGTCATTCCAGTGAGGTGAATCACTTCCCCACTTCCTTCCTTTTCACTCATCTTCAGCATAATAAAAAGTAATAAACTATCATTCACTAAGCATTTAACGCATAGCCGGCCTGTACCTAGTGCTGTACTTCTTGTCTAAATACAGATGGAATGACAAGCTAGGTGAAAAACTTGCTCAGAGATCCTATTTTCTCTACCTTGATACTATCATCCATCAATCAAAAGGTCTGGAAAACAACACCCTATGAGCGAGGGTCCTCCTCTGACGCTGGAGGACAGCTCGCCTCCCTCACTGACCTTGCACTCTGGGAAACCAGCAAGCTTGGGGCGATGGCTCATCTCCACACGGGCCTTACCTATCCGAACCGTTCCAGCAACACTCAAACTTGTCAAAGATGCAGTCGTTCTCATAGAGAGAGCAGAGCTTGCTGCGCAGGTACTCGTGGACCTGGTGGGTCTCCACCGGCCTGCTCTCCATGTTGAGGTCCCACACCTTCACCGACAGGTAGTCTCTGGTCATCATGTACCGCCCACTATGACTGAATTTTACATCAGATATGGATGAAATTATTTCTGAGAAGAAGGACCTACTGCTGGGATCTTCAGGCTCTTCAAAAACTGAAAAACAAAATAAAATGTTTTCAGCTTCTGTTTAAAAATCAGAGAACAAATCATTTTCAAGTTCAAGTAGGACGTGGCCCCTTCACAGAGACTCTGGAAGGGCTTGGCCTCAACACTAGGTCTTCTGATCTTTCTGATTCTCTAGGTTTTCTGATCTTCTGTGACTTCCGTGGGCAAGAGCTTCGGGTAAGACATTCTAGCACCAGCTATGGACAAGGGACGGGCATCAGAAGCGCAGACACCCAAGTCTCACCCAGACCCTGAATCAGAATCTCTAGGCAAGGTCCTGGGCACTGCAATCTGTGGGAGCTCCTCGGGGTATCCTGATGTGTGCCAGGTTCAGCACCACCGCATTCCTGTAGGAGTGTCTCCGCGTCCTCATGGCACCAGGCCCGAGCACGTGAAATCCTATCACATACACATCATAGGAAGACACAAACAGCATTATATGGTCACGCAGACACAGCGGTCTGTGCCTCTAAGGAACTGCCTGCTCTTTGGAGGGTTGACAGCTTGTGGGTGGGTCTGCAGGAGTGACCACCTTGACTGGCAACGCTGTGGTCCCGATTTTAACCACCAAGATGGTCCCGCCGGTCAAAGCCAGCCAGCAAAGGTTTATCTCCAATACTGAATACTCAAGTTCTACTGTGACAAAACTGGATTCCCAGTTACAGAAAGATTTGGGTGCTTCCTCAGCAGAACTTGCTTTCTCTGCAGTAACTTGACAGAGTTCCCTCTACCTGCACCTGTGGCAGACGGAGGAGCCTGCGGCCCCACTGGGCCACTGACTGCCCTAGCATAGAGTTATGCTTTAAGGTTTTGTAAACTTCAGGCCAGGAGAGATGTGCTTCCTTTCTTTCTTTTTTTTTTTTTTTTTAAGAGACAAGATCTTGCTATGCTGCCCGGGCTGGTCTCAAACTCCCAGGCTCAAGCGATCCTCCCCACTCAGCCTCCAGGGTAGCTGGGACCACAGGTGCGCACCACTGCACCTGGCTTGTGCTTCCTTGACCTTAAGCTGCTTTAGGTTTTTTCTTGATGTAGAAGCATGTGTGTTTGTTGGCGTAGCATCTGCAGTTAACTTGAAGCCAGCTGTGCCAACACCAAGAATTGACTCAAATAAATCACTCTGATGACAAATAGAACTGGAATCTGAAATTATTTACTCAAGAATATTACGCTTAAGATACAGGCCAAATGCTATGAAACACTTAATCTTCACCGCAGCAATTCTAGTACAAATACGAAACTCTTAAAAACACACCTCACCCTCAGGAAAGAGAACAGGCAAAAAGGCTGCTGAGCACAGTCCGTGGGCACAGTCCACCGAGGCACTGGGGGCGCCGCTGCACATGAGCAGCGACTCAGTCTGGTGGGACGGACTGGCGGCTTCCCCGTTAGAGGAAGTCACTGGACCCGTGCCTACCTGCTGGCACTGGAGGAAGGGTCAGCAATGTTTCAGGACCCTGGGACATGCTGACTACAGTGCCCTATAAAGTCAAGCCCATTCTTTATGGCTAAAAATAAAAACAAAACCAGAACCTCCCTCACCTAAAAGGAACTTGAAAGCTCACTGGATTAAAATGCTAGACTTTCAGCTCAGGGAAGTGGCTTCCAATCCAGCCAAGCTCAACATGAACAGAGCTCATTCCAACAGCTGGGAACAGCCTCCTGTGTGCTGGCGGTCTCAGCCCAGGTCTCATGCACAGAGGCAGAGGCAATGGGTGGCTCTTGGTGGGACCCAGTGCTGGCAGCCTCCCAGGAGACGCCCAGGCTCTGGGTAGAAGTGACCCCGCTTCTTAGTAGTGCCAAAAGCGTGCCCACCCTACAGCCATAAGCCTGTGGGAAGCATGACCTTGAGTTCCACTTATTAGCAGCAGCCTCTGACACAGCCACTCTCAGACGGCCCCAGCAAAGGAGGGCTCCCCAGGCGCGCAAAGGTACTTGGGGAACAGGAAGAACCCTCTAAGTCTTTGGAGTGTCTGAAGAACAACTGGCTCTAAATGAGATGCTTTAAAAGACGCCAGGCATGACCGGGTGCGGTGACTCAAGCCTGTAATCCCAGCACTTTGGGAGGCCGAGGGAGGGGAATCACCTGAGGTCAGACCAGTCTGGTCAACATGGTGAAACCCTGTCTGTACTAAAAATACAAAAATTAGCTGGGCATGGTGGCACATGCCTGTAGTCCCAGCTACTTGGGAGGCCGAGGCAGGAGAATCGCTTGAACCCGGGAGGCGGAGCTTGCAGTGAGCCGAGATTGCGTCACTGCACTGCAGCCTGGGCGACGGAGCCAGCCTCAAAAACAAGATGCAGGCACTTACACTTGGAGTGTCTGTCGCACAGGGCCGAGGAGCGCATGTCACACAGTCGGATGGTCCCTTTGCTACTGCTGTAGACGAACACGTTGCACTGGTGTGGGTGGAACTCGGCTGCGGTGATGACTTCGGTCAGCTCCTCCATGTTAGCAGGCTTGATGTCCACGATGTCTGGGAGTGCGTGGTTAAGGCACAGTGCTCAGCTCAGCTGGTTTTTAATTAGTCTACATTCAGTCACGAGAAATAGGACGCCAAATAATCCACGCAGTGAGGTTTAAGGGATTAGCTATTAAGAAGGCCAGTTACACATCCCGAATTCCAAAGGAGCGCCTGGTAAGAGGATTGGCATGAGCACACTCGGACTACAGCAACGCCCGGCCCAGGGGGAGACCCAGACACGTGAACACCGCTTTCATCTTGCTGCTATTATTAATGTTATACAGAAAGCCCTTAATAGCAAGACAGTACATACTTAATCATAGAAATAGGAAAAGCAAGCTAGCACCATCTGTGCAAAATTACACACTCCCATACAAAACTACAACACAAGAATGCCGCCGAATTCCAAGATGCTGCTCTTCCTGACATGAAGAGCTTATTCTGTGTAGTTAGAGCAGATCCAACATAGCAGGCTGCCCTATACAGAAATCCTTCAACTGAAAAAAATAAGAAAGGGCAGAATTCAGCTGTGGGCCAATTCAGACTAGCAGGCCCAGTTTCACCCTTCAAGCTGAAACAACTAAGAAAACCAACATACCACATGGAACCCCAGCTCAAGCCGCTGGACAGCAGAGGGAGGATGGCAGGGACCCTGGAGAGACTGCAGACGAAGCAAGCCCCGTGCTCCCAGCTGCTGGCTGGAAAGGGGCCCATGTGAGGAGGGCTGGGGCCACCCAGACCGTGCACAGCCACGGAAGAAAGCAGGTTCTAACTGGAAGCTGCTGCTCAGATGGGTGATTAAACACTGCTCTAACCTAAGCCAGTATTTTCTATTATCCATTAGCAAATTTAGAAAAATAAAAGAACACATAATGTTGGTTTTTCAAATGCAGCCTATTTAAAACTGCCTCTGATTAAACCAGGCAGGCAGTGGACTTCAGGTAATTCCCATTATACAGATAACTTTTTCCCAAAGGTAGAAAGAAATTTGTATTTTTAGAGACAAACATTTCAAATCACAGAGAACTTGTATCACAGGCCGCTGTGCAGCGATGGTATTTACAAGACTAGACTCTGAGATACACGTGTATAAAGGAACAAGAGAAATTACTATCTAAAGTGCACCCTCGGGAAGACGCCAGTGTCCCTCTGAGGAAGGATACTAAAGCTTCTATCTGTGATTTCTAAGTGCCATAAATTAATTCTGAGGTCATCTGCAGAAAGATATGTTTCATGATCACTATTTACTGAAATGGAATTTATATGATATGTGTGAGCATTTGCAAAAATTCGCCGTGGACTCGCTTCTACCATAAGATCCATGGGCTTCAATATTGGGACCTAAAAATGGAAGGAAATAGGAATTCAAAACAAAGATCACAGCAGCATATAATCAGAATACTTACAGTAGATAACGAAAGAGGACAAGTTTATATTCACGGCTAAGTAATAATTCTGTACGGGCAATACCCCCAAATAACCAATTAGCAGAGTTATGAAAATACGCTACAAAATGGAATACTGTCTATTCCAAGTCTTCCCCCTTGCTTCCATTAGGGAGGTCAACATGTTCCTGCTGAAGAAAAGAAGATCAACTGGCAGGTAACAAACTGCCCAGGCACCGAGGCCTGCGGCTCCCTCTCCTGTGTGTCCTCCAGTGGCCACACTGAGGTGCTGGACAGCAAAGTCCTCCTGGGTGGCTCAGCTGAGCCCCTCCCTTTGTCCTCTCCTTGCAGCTAGATGCACACACCTCCACTCACTGCACTAGGGCTATGCTTCTCGGTGCAAACCCTGCAAGCCTCCACCGGCTCCAGGGACTGGCAGGGTGCACTGCAGGGTGCTGGGGAGCTGAGGATGTTCCATTTCTTGGTCTGGGGCTGGCTACATGGGCATGTCCACTCTACAAACATTCACGGAGCTGGTCACTTATAGGGCAGACGTCTTATTTGGAGGTATGTATTATATATTACACTTCATTTGAGGTTAAAAAGTAAAAGGTACCTCCCGCACCCATCTCTGTGTTGAGTGCTGTGGTCAGGGAGGCTCCTAGGGAAGCCCAATTCACACAGAAATGGAAAGGACAGAGAGGAGAGGGCTCCGGCTGGAGGCTGCCTGTGGTCAGAGGTGAGAGCTCAGGCGTGAGGAACAGCACCACACATGAAAAAAGGAAAAAGGCCTGTGTCTCACTAACATCCAGCTGGAAGAAAAACATAAGCTTTAAAATCAAAACAAAAAATTAATGATAGTATTTTTTGTTATTCTTGTAATTAGAAACCAAAAGGGAGAGCCTTGAAAGCTTAGGGAAAAAAAAATCTCTCAACTGAGTCTTGTCTGGCTGAATTCTGTAAAAAATTAACTTGGAAAAGTGTGTGTAGTGAGACTTCCCTCATTTTAACCCAGTTAGTGCTGACCACACCCTTGGATTCTCTAGAGCAAGAAGAGTCACTTCTAACAAGTTCAGGCTTAAAAACATACACCTGCCACAATCCTCTAACAAGTTTCCCATTAATCAAAACACATGATAGCTGCAATACTTACAAAGATTCCTTCTTTTATTGAAAAAATTTTAATTTGCATATAAAATAATTTGTTTCATTTTTAGAGATGGGGTCTGGCTATGTTGCCCAGGCTGGTCTTGAACTCCTGGGCTCAAGTGATCCTCCCATCTCAGTCTCCCAAAGTGCTGGGATTACAGGTATGAGCCACCGTACCTGGCCAATATTTCTTCTTTCAATTATATCCCTTTTCTGGCACTAAAATAATTTAAGAGCAAAAATTTAAAAATAGCAACATTTCTGACTCTTACCCAGTTAGGCTCAGATACATAAATAGCCCACTCTAAACTGTCAGAGGTGAGATCTCAAATACTGACCTAAGTCAATGTACAGAATTACCTGTCTGTGGTCTCTTCCCCATGCACCGACTAATGAAATAACTACACTTCTCACACGCTTCAGTAGGGCCACCAATTATACCCGTTTTATTCAGGCTAAACCTACAAAAGCAGCCTTGAATAAAACCAAGACTGGGCCTAGTAAAGGCCTGTTCTCCCAAAATGAGCACGTGAGCTCATGGGTTGTGGCAGGGTCTGATCAGGAGGAACAGGGGTTTCTGAGGGTGGGGTGTGCACAGGTAACTGGGTGGGAGGTGGTGTTGGCTGCAGAAGAGATGGACAAGGCTGGAGGGGGTCAAGTGCCCACCCTCGGGGGTCCCATCACACTTCTACTTTAGGATCAGCAGTTTCATGATGATGGAACTGCACAACTCGTGTTACTGTCACTAAAAGTGATTTACACTAATTCAGGGGTGCAAAGGCAGCAGCACTGTGTATCAGACATCACCAACATTTTGGATCAAAACATCTTGGTTCAAATTAGGACCCTATAAACTAGATTTTCAGCAAATGCCATAGCCTTTCTCGCTTTGATGACCTCATAGGAAATACGGTGATAACATCGATGTGAGAAGTCTGAGAACACTCCTCCTGGGGAATGCACGACCCCAGGTGCAGCCACCCCGCACGGCAAAGCTGGAGAAATGGCATCAGAACAGACCCAGCATCACTCCCAGGGGCACGTGTGTTAGGGAAAGGCTTCTGCGGTACAGTGTCCTTCTCTGTAGCACTCTCAAAGACTAATGTGGAATGGGCTTACTCACTGTCTTCACTTGATAAACAATAGTGTAACGGGGGCTGAAATCTCATTAAAAACCAACCAAACCACCCAACTCAACCACCCACCCACCCACCCCCTGCAATCAAACCACCCAACCAATTAACCAATTAACCAACCAACCAACCAACCAACCAACGGTTTTCAAATCTAGTAACAGCACTCCCTTGGGACCAGGCAGGGTTTCCTTCCAGGGGACACACCTTTGCACAGGTGCTGGTTTCTCACCAAGACACACCCGGGCTCGAGCCCAGTTTGCCGGACACCCTTCACCATGTTCCATCTAATTTAAGACAACATCTGTGGTGCGTAGCACCAGGCCAATTATAAGACACTGAGGTTTTAAGTTTTACCCGATTTCATAAATGTTAAAGTATGAAAAGATGTAGGCATCAGAACTGATGAAATATGATTTCATGCTGCAGGATGGGGGGGTAAGCGGGTACCAACAATGGAGCAAACAATTGAACAATGAAAAAGGAACGATGCTCCTGGACGGACAGGTGAAGAGTTCTGAACCATCAGCATCTGCCTAAACCAACCCCAGAGAAACTCCACGAGAAGCATCCTGAATGTACCTTGGTGGCCCACAGCTCATCTTTCCATCTGCAACCTGTGCTATTTCACCTGTGAAGTGTTCTGAATTTCATCTGAACTTCAACCTCCCAGGTGCTGTTCTGAACCTTCAGAGAGAAGGGTGGTTGGTATGTCCACAAAGATTTCTGCTGTAGAATTAAATATGAGTTTTCCCCTTAGTATTGCTGTATTTTCTAAGGACCACATGTGACTTTTTGCCTTTGTGAAAATAGGAGAAAGACCTTGCTTTTAAACACACACACACGAGTGCAAATGACTTTCATGAATCATGAGGCAGACCTCACAGTACTCCACTGAGCAGTACTCTCCAAACAGCAGACTTCAACGTTTACTCTTAATTTCTGAACAGCATTGGATAAAGAAAAGGCAACGTATACCCGTAGTGCTGTGATTCTAAATGGATCTCGAAGTCTTCCATCTTCGTCTTTCAGGTTATAACCTTCTGCTCTTTTATCCCGTTCACTTATTTTCCATAATTTTATAGTTTTATCTGAAAATAAAAACCTCATTCTCCATATGAAAAGAAAAACTATAACATGCATCACTATTGAGTATTGTATTCGAAAGCGGTGTGGTCCTATATTGGTTTATAAGCTATCGGGTCTTTGAACATGAATATTTCCAATTGGAGGTGTTTTGTACAATAAATAAAGATGTGAAGACGTGCACAGTAACATCATAGTAAAGTGCACGTGTGGTTTTTGTTGCATACTTTGAATTTTCAACCTATCACTTGCTACCCTAGATAACTTACCCTCCCCCCAAAAATTTAAAGCAGGAATAACTTCTAAAATAAAAAGGAATCTACACACACAAAAATTAAAAATAAAACACTAAATCAAACAGCCACTTAGAAAACAATTCTTACCATTTGTAGACAGCAGAAAATGAGCAGCATTCTGTTGTGGTAACCACCTAATTTTATTAATTTTTTCCTCAATTTCTAGACTTTTCAAATAGTCAAACTCTGGTTCATGACTTTGAAAGGTGCTGTAAACATTATATTCTCCCCTAGAATGAGGGCGGCTTTTATTCTGCAAGGAAACATGAGAGCTGTTTTAATGAACAAAGCAGAGTGCAGAGAAAATTTCAGTATATAAATTTGAATATCAAATGACCATACATATTTTTCAAAGCTAAAAAATCCTGGCTCAAAAAAATCTCAAACAGATGGAACTCAGGGAGAAAAACGAGAAAGAAAGAACTTGATTGCCAACTCTTTGACTCCACTTCTAGGTATGCATCTGGAGCAGGTCTGCCAAATGCAGCCTGCCGTATTTTCTGGAGCAGGTCTGCCGAATGCATCCTGCCGTATTTTCTGGAGCAGGTCTGCCGAATGCATCCTGCCATATTTTCTGGAGCAGGTCTACCGAATGCAGCCTACTGCATTTTCTGGAGCAGGTCTGCCAAATGCAGCCTGCCGTATTTTCTGGAGCAGGTCTGCCGAATGCAGCCTGCCGTATTTTCTGGAGCAGGTCTGCCGAATGCAGCCTGCCGTATTTTCTGGAGCAGGTCTGCCGAATGCAGCCTGCCATGTTTTCTGGAGCAGGTCTGCCGAATGCAGCCTGCCGTATTTAAGGCAAGTGTTAGTGGAACACAGTCAAGCCCATGTGTGCACATACTGTCTCTGGCTGCTTCTGCACCATCTGGGTAGAGGTGAGTGGCTGTGAAAAGGCCGCATGAGCTACAGAGGCAACGATGTTTGCAATCTGGCCCTGGAGAGAAAGCGTCTGCTGCATCTGCTCTAGAGGAGAGCTAGCACGGGCCCGAGGAGCATGACACAGCGATGTGGCGGCTCCAACACAGTGGTAGTGAACCAGACGCCACACACACGTCAACCAGAGGCGAAGGGCAACAGTAAGCCACAGAGCCATGCAGGGACCCAGGGATCACTACGAAGCTGCTGAGATAAACCAGCCAGCACAGACAATTGCACAGTGCTGTGCAAGTGAAGCAGGCCGCACAGGCGCCCAGAGTGAGGCGCTGCTGATGTACGTACAGAACAATTCTGTTACAGAAGTGGAGAAACATGCTTGGGAAGATATATACCATCTTCAAAATCATTAGCAACTCTGGGAAGGTAGAGGGAGAGTGAAAAAGACTGGGAGGAAAGTAGCAGGATGAAACGGGAGGGGACAACAGGAGCTTCGTCTGTATCCCGAGCATTCTCTTTCCTTTGATGAAGGGACAACCTCTGGGTGGTGGGTTTGCAGGTACATCTGTATTAACCTCTGAATCTTCTGTATGCCCTAAGTAAAATTTTCTATTAACTATTAAATATTTCATAATTCAAAATCAAGGAAAGGACGCCAGTATTTTCACTCTTGCTCTATAACCAGTATCTAATATCTTGGGCGTTTAACACTTTAGTACATACGCTAAAGGAACGGAACTAAACAAACTTTTAAGTCTAAACAGATGTTCCTTGATATTTCCAATCTGATCAAATATCAGAAGACATCCCAGGAAGCTACCCACACCCGCATCGCTGCAGAGTCCGATGCGCGGGGCATTCCTTCAACTGAAGCCTCCACGTGTAGGAGCTGAGCGCCTCGCCTGCCCCGCATCACTGCACTGAGTCCGATGCGCAGGACATTCCTTTGACAGAAGCCTCCGTGGGCAGGAGCTGAGCACTCCGCCTGCCCCGCATTGCTGCACTGAGTCTGATATGCAGGACGTTCCTTCAACCGAAGCCTCCACGGGCAGGAGCTGAGCGCCTCGCCGCTGACTGTCCCGTGTGTGCTGCACAGGGCAGATGTTGAAACTGCTCTCCTTTGACCCTCTCCTACCACTCTACAAAAAAGCACAGCCCCTCAACAGACAGTTCTATTTCAAAGGAGAAAAGTGGAACCAAATTATTTAAAAAGAAAAATCTGTAAAACTAAATTAGTTCTATGCCCAAGACATTCATCTACCAAGAAAAAACAGTGGAACAGAAGCAAAAAAAATAAAACGTCCAAGTCAAAGTGCTGCCTGCGCTGCCCTGGCCTTTCTCCCAAGAGCCTGAACAAGAATGGTCCCTAGGCTGCAGGCTTGTCTCTCTGCCATGAACTGGTTCCAACTCCCATCCCAGTTACCTCAAACCCAAGCAACCCCTCAGCCTTCTCCAACACTCCGAGATCTCATGGAGTGCCACTCTGCTAGGGAGAGGAATTCTAAAGGAAGCCTCACGGGGACAGAGGCAAGAGAGCAGGGAGTAACACACAGGAAAAGGAGGAGGAAGCAAGCACCTTCTCTTTTTGGACATGCTCATTTCTGATTTAACCTGATTCCTGGGGGCTAGAGCTGAGCCTGGAGGGCAGGGGGCTGCACAGCCACACCCATAAATTCTGTGTGCCTTAGTTTTACTGGCTGGGCCTTCCTGGAAGACTTAATCTGCACAGAAAAATAAGAAAAGCTTGAAACTCAAGGTGCTGACTATGCTTCCTACCTCGTCTTCTGCACAGCCAGAGCTTCCCAACAGGCCTCTATGGATCTGACTCCTGAATCTCAGGCCCTGCACCTTCCACAGTCTGGTGCTCACTCACAAGCCTTCCGAATCCTCCATGCTCCTTCGATTCTAAGACGCACACCTGGACACCTGTGAACCTCGCTGCAGCTTCTAACTGGGAGCTGGGGTCGCTTAATGGGCAGCAGCTTCATCCTCTTGGCGGCTGCAACACCATCCGCGGCCTCTCTGACCATGGATGAAAATGTGCACTGCCACTCTTACCCACACAGACATACTGAAGTCCACAGTGAAGGTCACATGTGGAAACCAGCGAAATGTTCTAAAAATAGATGGAATATGAAAGCCTTTCAGATGTTAACCAAAATACGAAGAAAAAGAAAAAAACCTGCCTGGGGTTTATCAGGTTGCAGGTGACTAAACAACTTTAGTAGGGACTTGCTCCTGTGTAAATCTGTCACTCACATAACAACTTAACACACCTTAAATAAGCACTTAAAACTCTGTAATACCCAACATATTTTAGAACAAGATGCTTGACTTTTATCATGGTCTGTTTTATATTTGAGACTACTATTATTTAGGTTAAGCAATGATTCACACAAACAAGAGAAATTCCATTTTCTATCCTAAAATCTGTTAGGCAGGGATGAGGCATCTTCCCTAAGGCTATCGCTACAATGACAGACTTTTTAAGCAAAAGCTATAAGTGAAGTCTTCCATTAAGATAGCCATGACTCAACAATTTGTGAAAAAATCCTCCTGCTGGCCAGGCGCGGTGGCCCATGCCCGTAATCCCAGCACTTTGGGAGGCCGAGGTGGGCGGATCACCTGAGGTCAGAAGTTCAAGACCAACCTGGCCAACATGGTGAAACCCCATCTCTACTAAAAATACAAAAATTAGCCGGGAGTGGTGGTGCATGCCTGTAATCCCAGCAACTTGGGAGGCTGAGGCAGGGAGAACCACTTAAACCCAGGAGACAGAGGTTGCAGTGAGCCGAGATCACGCCATTGCACTCCAGCCTGGGTGACAGAGCAAGACTCCGTCTCAAAAACAAAAACAAAAACAAAAACTCCTCCTGCCTTAAAAGTAACATTTAAACACCACAACCCACACTCTTGCTGCCCAGGCTGGAGTGCAATGGCGTGATCCTGGCTCACCGCAACCTCCGCCTCCTGGGTTCAAGCGATTCTCCTGCCTCAGCCTCCCAAGTAGCTGGAATTACACGCATGTGCCACCACACCTGGCTAATTTTGTATTTTTCGTAGAGGCAGGGTTTCTCCATGTTGGTCAGGCTAGTCTTGAACTCCCGACCTCAGGTGATCAGCCCACCTCGGCCTCCCAAAGTGCTGGGATTACAGGTGTGAGCCACTGCGCCTGGCCAAGGTATATGGTTCTTAAGTAGCATTGTGTGATATTCTACTTCTGAGATAAAAATGCAAAATTATAAATGTATCAAACTGTGAAGATTTAGAAAGATTAATAACATACTTATTATTCACAAAAGGATTTCTTACCATCCCAAATCAGAGAAAACAGGATTTAAAAAAATCTTTCCCTAGACATAATCAAAATAAAGCTGCAACAGGTATGCTTTGATAATGAAATTGGTCAGCACCTGTCAATTTTCCCCATGTGGCCCAGGGACAGTCCTCCTCCAGGCTCCCCTTCCTGGGCGCAGGGCCAGCGCTTCCTGTGTGCAGATCTGCAGAGAGGGGAACCAGGGCCCACCAACCTCTAAACCAAAGTTCGCCACACAAATTTAGAGACCAGACTTTGGAGATGATAAACTGTCCCTTTCATCTGTTAGGAAACTCAGAGACAGGAAGGGCAAGGGGCTGTATTTACCCTCTGGTAAGGAAAAGGCAGGACAAATATTTCAGACCCCAGGCTTGGCTGCACCGAGCCAAGGTTCCTGCCCGGAATCCTTAACCACCAAATCATGATCTCGCTTCCTTTAACATTGCTCATTAGAACCTCTGAGGAGGCTCAACAGAAAGAAGAGGGAGGGGGCTGGCAAGGCATCAGTGAAAAGGAAGTGCCGTGACCGGGAAGCCAGCGCTTGCTTATGAGCTATGGGCTCCTCCAAGGCCCACACTCTGAAGGTTCCCTTCCCTCCGGACAGGTGAAGTCTTCAAGGGGGCATGGAGGAGTGAGTGCTGCTCACCTCTCCCTGAAGGGAAGAGAGAATTCACACCCCTGCCAGACTTCTCTGCAGGAAGTGCTGAGAAAGCTGCTCACACCTCATGGCAGGGCAGGACGGCGGGGCTGGGCCAGTACCTGCACAGGCGTATAAAGGGATTTTCAGAGAGAGCCGTGTGAGTTCTTACAGAATGAAAGCACATAAATGCACCTCACCACCACCCTGCATCCTTCATGGGGTCCCCAGCGGAATCTCCTCTCTACTCTGAAGACAAAGGCCTTGGAGACTTCACCGGGGCTCAGCAGCTCAGGCCAGAACTAAGATAATTTCTGAAAGGAGATTCTGTATGGCTAAGGTGATGGAACTGAATCTTAATGAAATGAGACAATGAGAAAATAATTTTGCTTCCTCCCTGCTAAGTTATATGCGAAAGGTTGAATAACTGCATTTGATTTGTGGACTGAAAATTACTGACCTCTTGTTCACGCTGAAAAATAACAACTCTGCCGCCCTTGTCTCCTGTCGCAAGAAGATCTCCAGAGTAATTAAACTCAACGGTGGAAATGATGTCCGCTGTCAACAAAATACAGAAGCGATTTACCAGATGCGGTTTTGGGGAGGAGTCACAATACCAAAAAACTAATAAAAAGGAGCAAAAGAAAGATAAACACATACAACTTTCTCTGAGAATAAAGCAAAACTGTCACGGCAAACTTGTAATTACCAGGCGGCCACTTACTGGTTCTGGTGCAGAGAACCTGCCTGCACATGTGAATGGGTGAGTTTTACCCCACCTCCATGCCTGAGCCCCTGGAGCACCAGGATTTATCTAGACTGGGTTGTCTTGATAAAAGGATAAAGGGTAGAAATTTAGAAAATTCATTTGTAAAAGAAAAAAACAGAGGAAAAAAATGGGTCCTGAAGAATGTTGCCTAATTTTATAATGCAAACCTAATGTTAACTTTTAAAATAAATCTGATTCTTATACAATAGTAATAAAAATGTTGTAATATTCTCTGCAATAACTTTTGTTGGCTTCTGTACAATGTGATATTCCAGACAGTAGGAGTTCCATGTCATTGTCTGGATACAGTTACCACCACTGATAATGATGACATCATTACCAAGCGAGACAGCTGTCAGGGAGGCCTTGAGATCTCTGACACCGTAACAAAGACCCCAGACACCAGTTCAACAGAGGCCAAGACCCCGGGGCAGAAGGACCACCACCACTAAGCAGTGAGAAAGTCCTCAGGTGTCCTGAGGCTAACCCTTTGGGTTGGGAAGGGAGTGTCTGGATTTATGACTGACTATTAAATTAAAAAAAAAAAAAAATCCCAGGTCTGTGACTTGGACAAAGATTTTCTATTTTCAGGGAGCAGTTCCATGATGGACTCTGGAGGAAGCTGGCTTCTCTGCAGTGCTGCTGTGTCGCGTGCGGACTGACAAGGGTAAGGCCTGGTGTGGCCTCCCGAGGGGCTGTCGGAGCTTGTCCTACGGCCACAGCGGGACTCCTTGCCTTACCCTGCAGTGTGGGGGAGTCTCAGGAACAGCTAGAACACAAGCTCGCCTCCCTGCTGGGCACCAACTCAAGGGCTCACAGTGACCTGGGCACACCCAGGGCCCACGGTATCTTTATAGTAGGAAGTAACAAAACAACTAAATGGCTATTGTAAACAACCTACTTACTAAGAAGAAATGGGCCCTAAAGCTGAAGCGACTCAAACAGCTCCCTCCAAAAGTGGCTAGAATGCAATTCTGAAAGGTCTGCAAAGGTGTTTTAATCGTGTTAGTGAAGGATTTCCACCAACATCTGCACAGTGAGCTCCCGCGGCTGGCACTGTTCGTCGGCCTCACATGGGAATCCCTGGCCTGGGAGTTCTTTCTTTTTAAAATCTTCAGACTTTGGAAGAAGGATTGGGTTGCTTCTTAGAAGTGTCACTATTAAATTACTGAAAATAACCTAACTTGCTTAAATGAAACTAAAATATTATGTATTGGATTAAAAAGGTCTCAATCTATGTCATTTATACCCAGAGGGTGTATAAAATTACGTAATTAATGGTATTCTAGCTCTGTCAGTGATTTTCAAACTTAATTATAATGGACTGAGTCTTTTAAAAGAGAAACTCCCGTAACTGTCAGTGCTGGGAAGTTTCACTAAGCTACGCAAACACGCGTGAACCTAAAATTAGAAACACTGCAGTGCTCAATCTCTAAACCCAAACTAAATACACAAAATTACAAAACCAACAACGTTTAAATTATCAACATCAAATTAATCTGATGGAGATAGTTTTTAAAAACCAGACTGATGCTGAAGGCATAAATATGGTGCTGAAGGCATAAATATGATACTAAAGGCACCAAGTTAGGTTTTTTTTTGTTTTTTTGTTTTTTTTTGAGACAGTCTAGAGTGCAGTGGCGCGACCTTGGCTCACCGCAACCTCCATCTCCAGGGTGCAAGTGATTCTCATGTCTCAGCCTCCTGAGTCGCTGGGATTACAGGCGTGCGCCACCACACCCAGCTAATTTTTGTATTTTTAGTAGAGACAGGCTTTTGCCATGTTGACCAGAATTGTCTCGAATTCCTGGCCTCACGTCATCAACCCGCCTCAGTCTCAAGTGATCAACTTGCCTCAGCTTCCCAAAGTGAGTTAGGTATTTTAAACTACCATAAACGTGGCTGCGTTTATGCCTCCGTAACTGCGTTCTGCCTCCATCTCCCTGCTGGGGTAGGGGAGAGCTTCTGCCCACGGTACAGCCTGGCACCTCCTGGCCATCCCATGGAGACATCGGGTCTCTTCTCAGCCAGACAGGCTCCACTGTGGTGTCACACTCTGCCTGCCGTGGCACTGCTGCCAGCTGGCTGGCTGGCTGTGCAATCCTCACTCAACATCCGGGTCACATCAAATCCGCAAGGTGTCTGCAGCCACCTCGAGTCTTCTCAGACCTCCCGCTGAACACGGTGGGCCATGCGCGTGTGTTCATCTCCTTTACCCTCCCACCCCCGCCCAGGTGTCAGAAGAAAGCAGAAAAAGCATCTATGTGAGCAGCTTTAACAAACGTGGGGGCAGCAAGGGGCTGGCACAGAGATGCAGAAAGTCTTCACGGAGCTGCTTGGTCCCCAGGTCGCCCCCCATTCACCCTGCCAGGTGGGAGCACACAGCTACTCCGGTTTCTTGTTCCTCAGACACTGGCTACCGGCTGCCATCTCCAGGGGTGCCCTCCGAAATACTCCAGCCCTGGGGAAAGGGCCTCAATATTCAAACATTTGGGTTTTACAAGGACATGGCCAGCCACAGTGAAGCTGCCAGCTGAAAAGCCCACGCCCACAGAAACAGCAGCCTCGCTCCACTCAGAAATAGAAACCAACAGCCATGACCTGCAGAGCCTCAAGAAGTCACCAAAACAAAGATGGGTGGGGCCAGGCACAGTGGCTCATGCCTGTAATCCCAGCACTTTGGGAGGCTGAGGCGGGCGGATCACCTGGGGTCAGGAGTTCGAGACCAGCCTGGCCAACATGGCAAAGCCCCATCTCTACTAAAAAGCCCCATCTCTACTAAAAACACAAAAATCAGCCAGGCATGGTGGTGTGTGTCTATAATCACAGCTACTCGGGAGGCTGAGGCAGGAGAATCGCTTGAACCCGGGAGGTGGGGGTTGCAGGGAGCCGAGATGACGCCACTGCACTCCAGCCTGGGCAACAGAGCAAGATTTCAGCTGAGTAAAAAATAACAAAAAAACAAAAACAAGGATGGAATCTGAACAAAGAGAGACAGGAAAGCCCAATTCATGTTCTGGAGATCTGCTAACTACTACCAGACGTTACAGTCCCAGGGTTTGGTTGAGTGCTTACTAGGAGCCAGGTGCTATTCTAACCACGCACAAGCCCTGTACTAACGCAGCCAGGCCTCTAAGAGCCTCAAGAAGCAGGGCTATCATCACCCCCGCCTGATGGAGGGGAGAGGAGAGGGAGGCTGGACGTGGGACCCTGCGTGCTTGAGGTGGCAAGCCCCTGCGGGTGAGTGGGGCAGGACACCTGGGCTGGTCACAGCCAGGACACCCAGCAGGGCCCCCGGGAGAGGAAGAATATGCTCAAGAAGGAAAGAGGAGAAAGTGCCATGTGAAATCCAAAGGGCAACAGTAATCATCAAAACCTTCAGATCTCCTCCAAAGGGCAGAGTGGAAAGGCAGGCATGGGCGACAGGAAGGATAAGACAATCAGAGGATCAGTTTCGGTGGCCCACCTCCCAGCTGACGAGTTCTAGAAACACAACAGAGAAAGCAAGGGAGAAGCACCCAAGGCCCCGTTCCCAGGCTCAGAGGCCCTACATGGCTGACAGCAGACCCAGGCCACGCACATCTCAACACCAGGGATAAAAACGAGATTCTAAAAATTTCCAGCGCAAATGAACAGGTCACATGCGGAGAGGAAGGGAGTTAGATGGCATCACACAGGTTGCAGGAAACGTGGTGGATGAAACCTCAAACCACCCTCAAAATTCTGGGAGAAAACAATTTTCAACCTGAAATGCTAGACCTAGTCAAGTTTTCAATCAAATCTGAGGGAGCAGTAAAAATGTTTTCGAATATGCAAAGAGCCAAAACAAACAAACGCTTTCTCAGGAAACTGCTGCGAGAGCAATTTGGCAAAATGAGAGAAAAAGCCAAGAGAAGGAAGATCAGGGATCTGACTTCCAAAAAATGGTGAGGAGAATCTCAGGACATGAGACAGGCGGCCAGCAGGCCTCAGAGTGGCCGTCCAGGCCAGGGAGACTGGTTTGCGGACAAGAAGAGCTGAGAGCTGATCTGATGTGTTGGTATTTGATAGACCTGCTGAAGTGTTTGCTAAAAAAAAAAAAAAAATGCACTAAAGACACACGTAACTAAGCATATGAGAAAATCAGGCAATCATTAGATCTAGGAAAGTGAAAACGTGTGAAAAAGAAAAGGCACAGTTCAGTAATACACAATATTTACCTGTTAACAGAATACTATGTAACAAAAACTTGCAATAGATTTCTTTCAACCTCTTTTTTTGCGGGGAGTGGGGATACACGTCGGCTGAAGGTGGTATCAGTAAAAGGCGGAATCATCAGTTGCCATACAGGAGGTTGGCACTTAAGGTTCGAAATCACGGAATGAAAAGTGAGCAGTCCCAGCACGGGAGTTAGAACCCCGGCGGCTTAGGTGGCAAGAGAGGAGGGGCAGGTGACGAGGAATGAGGTCCCAGGTTTAAAGGACATTTGGGTGCTATGAGGAAGCAGACTAAGGAGCCGTGGATGGGGAAGGGGAAACGGAGTCAGTGGGATCTGTAAAAGATGGCCTAGAAGTCAGGACCATGTGCCCCAGGGACAGTCAGCCGCCGGTGGCGGGGAGGGAGGCACTGAGCACAGCCGGGAGCTGCTGTGAGAATGGAGAGGGCAGGTGTGGGGGGCAGAGCACAGCCCCTGAGGCTGCACTATTTCCATGAGGCATGAGGGAGGGTCATCTGCTAGGAGTGAAAGAGAGGGGACACAGGCGATGTGGGGAGCCTGTGGCGGAAGTCCCCTCAAAAGAGAGAAGAGTGACGAGTCTTGAGAAACGCAGGCCTGCCTCGCAGGATCCACGCCCACTTCACACCTGAGGCCAGCAGCTTATCTTTTTAAGCTGATCCTACATCTGAGTGGCTCTAAACCAAGCACTGCGTGGGTGGCCTCAAGACAACACAAAGCCTGTCTTCACGTGGCTTACGCTTTAGTGAATGAAACACTAAGGGCAACACCAGACCACCCAGCACAGTTCCCACGATGGCATTTCCAGCCTGCCCAGTGGCTGGGAGGAGGCAGAGGCTCAGAGGATCAGGAGGGGGTGCCTGAGCAGGGCAGGGACGCCCAGGTCTGAGCCCCAGGAGGGACAATGGTGTGGAGGAAGCTGGTGTGGGGAGCAGGGCCACTCTGTGGGAAGCACAGGAGACAGGAATCCGAGGGGGTGCCTGAAACCAAGATTTCCGAGGTAGTGCAGGGGGAAATGACAAGGCCGTCTGGGGTCATCAGCCTTCAGGAGATCCAGAAACTGCGTCTGGAAAGAAACACAACGAAGGCAGACACACAACTCCAGGGGTGAGTTCTGGGGTTGAGGACAGAGGCGCCTGTTGTATTATTTATTCTACTTTTCTTTTATACGTACATCATTTCTAACTACTTCATTTAACTGGTCTGTCAAATACGAATGCATCAGATCAGCTCTCAGCTCTTCTTGTCCCGAGAGACAATGTCTCCTGACCCGTCTCCCCTGCCTGGACGGTCATTTGGAGGCCTGCTGGCTGCATGGCTCATATCCTGAGACTTTCCCTAACTTAATAGTTTTTGAAAACCCACTAGGTTTTTCAAAACAAAATAAAAATGTGACTATTTCACTTCTCTACTTCTCTGGATCTTCACTGCCGCCAGCCTCCGCCCACGGCACCCACCACCTCTGCTGGAGGGTTGCCGCAGCCTTCAAGGGGTTCCCCCATTTCCTCTCCTGAGCCTCAGAGCCCAGTGTCCAGAAAGCAGCGGGAGGAAGCTCTTGAAAAGCATAAAGATAACATTACCAGCCTGAAAAAACCCTGTCAATACCCAAGTACCACAATCAGTCTATT
Source organism: Hylobates moloch (assembly GCF_009828535.3). NCBI lineage: Eukaryota > Metazoa > Chordata > Mammalia > Primates > Hylobatidae > Hylobates > Hylobates moloch. The sequence goes on from NW_026652278.1 coordinate 1,624,899, forward strand.
ACCAAAAAAGATACAGTACTTAAAATGCATCACCTAAAATTACTGAGTCATTGTTAAAACAAAAGGGATCCATGACAGACATGATATGAAAGTTTCCTGCAGGTCCTCTTCGGCTAGTTCTGGAGTGGGTCATTTCAACACACTTCCTGGCACATAACCACAGACCAGGTGCTGCTCGCAAGACCACTGCCCCTTCCCGATGGTCTCCACCTGGCCACCAGGAACTGAGGTAGCCTAGCAGCCCAAGAGGTGGTTATAAAGAAAACCAGCGCCTTACTGGAGGCACTAGCAAATCGGGCCCTAGGCTGGTAGGTAGATGAACTGGTGTCCACTCTCCCTAGCCGTCAGGAAAGGGCCAGTACAAGCCACCCTGGAATGTCACACTCTCACATACCAGCTGAAATGAGACTGACCTTTCCAGATATCCACGGCAGCTCTCGCAGACAGCTCCTGGAGCAAACATGGGTACAGCAACTCTGAAAACCATCGGGCAATATCCACTAAGGCGAAACATGCATATCCTGTGACCCAGAAACTCCACTCCAGACACACAGCCCCCAGAACTACATATGTGCATCACTGAACCACTTACGAGAATGTTCACAGCACGTTCACAAAAGAATCAACTCAAATGTCCGTCAACAGTAGAAAAGATGCATAAACTGTGGCATATTCATACAACAGAACACCACGCAGCAATGAAAACAATCAAAGGACCATCGCGTAACACCACAGGTTAGTTACTGAAAGCCAAACACTGCAGAGGACTTATGGTGCAATTCCACTTATACCACGTTCAAGAACGGGGGTGTCCGATGTGCGATGCCAGCTGGGGTAGGAGCTGCCTCGGAGGGAGGGAGGGAGGGCCTGGCGTCCTGGCAATGTGCTCCTGGTGCAGCTGGGTATTTACTGGGGGTCTTTGCTGGGCGACAGTCAGTACTGCATGCCTGGGACCTGTGCCCTCTGCAGGTATCCCATTCTGCAGCAAACAACATCCCTCTGATTTCAGGCCCAAGCAGCTATCCGTCTTCACTCGGACTCTCACCGCCTCCGAGCTCTGTGCCTCCCGTACTCCGACCCACGCACCCGTCTGACCCGCGCACCCGCCCTCTCTGAAGACTCCTTCATCCTTAGTCTGAAACTTGCAATCCCTGACAGCAGCTTCTCCCAGGCCCTCTCCGTGGGGCTCTCTGTTCTCTCACACCCCACTCCCCGGGGGGAGAGTTTCTCCTTCCTTCATTTGATGCTCCCAGACCACAGCTCCTCCCTCCTCAAAATGACTGTCTCACACCTCTCCTCTCCCCTCAAACTTTCAGCACCCCAGCCACTCACCCCACTTCCCATTAATGAATCTGCTTATTTCATGAAAAACAGAAAACCCCAAAAGAGAACAGCCATAATCTCCCGATCGAAGACACCCCCTGCAATGGAAGAAGCCACTGCTTCCAGCAGAGACCACCTGGATCGGGAAGACACAAGCTGGGCAGCTCTTTGGACTCGTGGTCACCACACCCTCTCCTCCCAGTCCTTCATGAACTCGCTGTAGCGAGCACTCTGCTACCCTGACTCAGCAAGTTCACCCATTTCAACGCACCCCTACTCTGGCAACCAGTTCGTTTCCTACCATTACCCACCCCATCACTTTTCTCCTCTACACGCTGGGCAGAGGCAAGGTGCCGGGCGAGGCCATTTGTTTCCTGCTCTGCAGCACCTGGCAGAGATGTGCGCATACTGCAGGGACTCAAACAATGACACACAACAGTCAAAAAACACATCCAGCCAGAGAGTTTTCGGAAATCACAACTCCTTCACATAAAACTTCTCTAAGAAGAATTTAGTATGTATGCAGAAAGAGGAGTAGAGCTGCTCTCCAAGGATGCAGAGTTTACCGAGGCTGCCAGGCAGTGAGCTCAGCAACAGGGCACTCTGGATACGACAAATTGACAGACAAGAAAAGTGGGAAATTGTCTACCTTTTTTAATGTTTTGTGGAACCAGGGTCTCACTATGTTGTCCAGGCTGGTCACGAACTCCTGGGATCAAGCGATCCTGCTGCCTCAGCCTCCCAGAGTACTGAATTACAGGCGTAAGCCACTGCGCTCAGCTGGAAGTAAGAAATTTTCTACAAGCAGACACAGACGTACGCACGCACACACACACATACACACACACGTTTCTATGTCTTTTCAAAGAAGCTCACCCAAAGGCAAAAAGTCCGTTCTGTTCAAAAACCAGACATAAACTAATAGAAGTGAATTATAAGCCTCTACCATATATTAAAAAAATGGAAAACTATTTATGTCCGAGACCCAGTAAGACCCTAGAGACACTATAATCTAAAAGCATCCAAAACTGAGTTTATCTGAATTACTGATAGAGGCAGGAGACAGCCAAATGCAATACATAGGCAAACAGGGAAAGGTCCTGGGAGAATCTCTGCCCTGCCCAGGTCACTGTGCATGGGGTGGGGAAGTCGCCTAAACACGCTCACATTGAAAAATCCCATCCCTTAACACATGTCCAGTAAGAGAAATAAATCAATGTGGAGTGGCTCAGACTAAGGGCCTGTGTACGTGCTGAAGAACGGGGCGGAGCCACTAGGAATATGCATCTTATGCTGGGGAGGGGCCTGGCCTCTTCAACCTGTGTGGTGGCCTCGTATTCCATTTGTGAGGGGGAAACCTGCTTGGAGAATCCCTCTCTTTGCTGAGAGCTTTCCTTTTGCTTAATAAATTCTGCCCTCCTCACCCTTCAATGTGTCCGCATGCCTGATTTTTCCTGGTTGCAAGACAAGAACCTGAATTTAGCTGAACTAAGGAGCAAAAAAAATCTTGCATCATTATGACTAGACTGGATAAAATGTGACAAAGTAGAAAATTCTGCATATTACTTTCTAGTCACTTAAGCACTAAAAAAAAGTTTGTGGCAAATTATTCTAAAATACAGAAGTCAGAAAGAACAACTAAAACTTAATTTCTCTGCTACAGGAACAAACAATATTTTTGAAATATGAGAAGTATACCATATCCTAGGAGTGCAAGGTTGGTTTAACATACAAAAACAAATCAACATAATACACCATACTATTTAACATTAAAGGACAAAGACCACATGGTCATCTCAATAAATGCAGATAAAGCATTTAACAAATCCAACACCTTTTCATGATAAAAACACTCAACCAACTAAGAATAAAATGCAACTTCCTCAACTTGACAAAGAGCACCTACAAAGACCACAGCTAACATCACACTTAATGATGAGTCTGAAGGCTTTTCCCCTAAAAGCAGGAACAAGACAAGGATGTTTGATTTGCTAACTTCTAGTAAACATTCTACTGGAAATTCTAGCTGGGGCAGTTAAGCAAAGAAAAGAAATAAAAGGCATCCAGATTAAAAACGAATAACATATCTCTATTCACAGATGGCATTATATTGCATATAGGAAATCCTAAGGAATCCACAAACACAAAACCTATCAGAGCTAATAAACAGGTTTAGCAAGGACACAGGATGCAAGGCCAATAAAGGCAACTGCATTTCTACACCTAGCAATGAAAAATTCAGAAATAAAACCAAGAAAACAACTCTGTTTACAATATCATCAAAAAGAATAAATATTTAGGAATAAATTTAATCAAAGAATGACAAGATTTGTACATTGAAAATTGCAAAATATTGTAGAAAAAAATTAAAGACCTGAATATACAGAAAGTTATCCTGTGTCACGATTGGAAAACTTAAGAAAGTATCTCCAAACTGTTCTACAATAGTCAAGGTATTAACCCTATCAAAATCCCAGCTGCTTTTTTTTTTTTTTTTTTGGAAAATTGCCAAACTAATTCTAGAATCACACGGAAGTGCAAGAGACTCAGAACAGCCAAAATGATCTTTAAAAAGAGCAGGGGTGGAAGACGGACACTTCCTGATTTCGAAACTTACCATAAAGCTATAGTAACCAAGACAGTATGGTATTGGCATGAGGACAGACATACAGACCAATGGGTCAGAGGTCAGAGTCTAGAAGGACACTTATGGTCAACTGATTTTCAACAAGTGCACCAGGACAATTAAAGGGAAAAGAATACTATTTCAACAATGACGCCAGGACATCTAAATATCCACATGCAAAAGAAAAAAGCTGAACCCTTGCAGCACATATAAAAATTATACGTAAATATAATTCATTGCACATAAATTATATATATAATGATATATAAATATGAATCAGAGACCTAAATGTAAGAGCTAAAGGAATAAATCTTCACAATCTTGGATTAGACAGTGGTCTCTTACATATAATACCAAAAACACAAACTTCTGAAAGAAAAAAATAAGGTGGACATCCTCAAAATTAAAAATTCTTGTGCATCTAAGGACACCATCAAGAGACTGAAAACACAACTCATGGAATGGGAGGAACTGTTTGCAAATTATGTATCCGATAAGGGACTTGTATCCAGAATACCTGAAGAACTCTTACAACAATAAAAAGACAGGCCCGGGCATGGTGGCTAACACCTGTAACCCCAGGAATTCAAGACCAGCCTGGGCAACATAGCAAGACCCAATCTCTACCAAAAATTTTTTTAAAGTTAGCCGGCTGTGGTAGTGGGTATCTGCAGTCCCAGCTACTTGGGAGGCTGAGGCAGGAGGATCGCTTGAGCTCAGGAGTTAACAGTGAGCTATGACAGCACCACTGCACTCTAGTCTGGGTGACAGAGCAAGACTCTGTCTCTAAAATAAATAAAATAAAAAGACAAGCCAATTGAAAATGTAATTTTCCAAAAAAATATATATATAAATGTCCAAATAAGCACAGGAAATGCTCAACACCATTAATCACTAGAGAAATACAAATCAAAACCACCAGATACCAGTTCACAACTATCAGGATGGCTAAAATTAGACAGACAATAACAAGCGTAGGTGAAGAAAAACTGTTCATACATTGACAGCGGGATTCTAAAATGTTGCAGCCACCTTGGGAAACTGTTTGGCAGTTCCTCAAAAACATTAAACACAGTTGCCATATGACCACACTCCATTCCCAGGAATATACCCAAGAGCACAGAAAACACATGTATACACAAAAACATGTACAAGAATGGCCACAGGTGCATTTGAAAGAGCCAAAAACTAGGAACAACCCATCAACTAACGGATAAACAAAAATGGAAAACTGTTTGACCAGGAAAGGAGGGAGGACTGACGCATGCTGCAGGATACGCCTGACAGCATCACGCTGGGGAGAAGCGGCGGGAGCAGAGGGACACGTGGGCCATGACTCCATTTACATGACTGTGGAGAACAGACAAAGTAATCAGTGGTTACCTGAGGGCAGAGGGTGGAGGGAATGGGAGGGACTGCTAGTGGGTTTCTTTGGGGGGGGGGGTGATGGAAAGGTTCTAGAATTGGATAGTGCAGAAGGCCACACAACTCTGAATATTCACCCGCACACTTCACAAAGGATGAGCTTTGTGCTCAATGAAATACGGCTCAAAAGCTGTTATAAGTAAAACTACTCCATAAAAACAAATGGATCAAGTCACTAAAAGGGCCTCACAACTTGTAACCATTCTCAAATACACTCTAAAAGTAGACTAAATTATTACAAGTTTTAAAAATAACCAACAAACAAAAATCTGATATAAATTTGTTTTCCACAAATTACTAAACTCATTTGCCTATTTAAACCTAAAGGGATTTTGTTTTCTTTTTGGCTACCTTCCAATTTTTTTTAAGAAAAAAACTGACAATGGCCGGGCGCAGTAGCTCATGCCCATAATCCCGGCACTTTGGGAGGCCGAGGCGGGCGGATCACAAGGTCAGGAGTTCAAGACCAGCCTGGTCTTGAAGACGGAGTGAAACTCCGTCTCTACTAAAAATACAAAAAATTATCCAGGTGTGGTGGTGTGCACCTGTAATCCCAGCTACTCAGGGGGCTGAGGCAGGAGAATCGTGTGCACCCGGGAGGCAGAGGCTGCAGTGAGCTGAGATCAAGCCACTGCACTCCAGCCCGGGTGATGGTGTGAGATTCCGTCTCAAAAAAAAAAAAAAAAAAAAAGACAGATAACGTATGTATGTATTATGTACAATATGATGTCTAAAGTATACACACATTGTGGAACAATTAAATTTAGCTAATTAACAAATGTATTACCCCGCATAACTCATTTTTGTGATGAGGAATACTTAACACCCACTCTTTATTTTTCAAGAATACAGCAGCATTGACAATAGTTACCTTACTGTAAATACAGCTACTTTACTTCTCACAGGCACAGACATAAGTAAATGACATCAGAGAGAAACGGTCACTCTTTTATTGTGTTTTACTCGGAAAATTAGTGTCTGCGTCATGCTGTGATCATAAGTCTTGCTTTGTCTAACAAGTTTCAGAAGACTTCAGAATTTGGGAACCATATTAAACCACTGCCATTGAAGCCTATGAGAGGTAGGACCACTCTTTTCAAGGAAAATCTGATTTGTTAAGAATATTCAAAAAAAAAAAAAAAAGAATATTCCAGTCTATTTCCCCCATGCCATGCTGAAAAATGAGAACGTCTTTATCCAAAAGGCTGTCTGATTGAGTATATTAACCTTTCTCTCAAACATATTAAGCAACTTGAATTACTACTAGGTAATTTTATGCTCAATTTCATGCTTAGTTCTTTTTGCAAATAAGAACTGTGTGAGCCACGGTAGACTCTGATTTACAGGCAAATCAAAAGCACTCTATAACCACCAACGACAGGCCAGGGGCTCTGACACAATCACCAACATAGTCACTTTGGAAAATTAAAAATACACTCTCCCCAGCTGAGCAAAAACGGATTCCAGCCCACCTCCGCACACTGCAGCCAGTGAGTTCTATTTTTTAAACTCAAATCCAACCATGCTGTTTTGAATCCTCACTGCCCTTAGTAAAGACCAAAATGCTCATCTTACTCCCTCTTTGCTTTCACACCCCATTGCCCCAGCCTGTCCTTCTCCCCTGTCAAGTCCTCCCACCCTCTCTTCCCTTTGCAGGCTCCTCCCATCCCTCATCCTGGTCCAGGCCCATCCCTCATTTGTATCTGAGCTCAAGGGTTCCTTGTTCAGGGAAGTCTTTTGACTCCTAGAGCCCTCATCAAATGGCAACGGATGAACTACTTAACTGCCGAAGCCTTAGGACCCTGTGTGCTGTGGGGCAGCGACATCCCCCCGGTCACTCCCTGCATGTCAGCAAAGCCTCTCTGGCCTCTCCCCTGTGGCAGATCTAGACATGCAACAACAAATACAACTATCTTTAAGTATTTCAGAGTCAGTCAAACTAGCAAGAAGGCAGTGACAAGTATTTCCCTTGCCTATACAGAAAAGATCATCACTCTGAGAACTGGTATTAACAGGGGAAAAACACATCTCAAACTTTAGGAAATGATCCTTGAACCTAGCCCATCATATTAGCAAAACAAAGCTGCTAATGTTTCTCTCCTAATAACTTGTTCCTGAAATTCATCTTCTATTCACATTTATTAGAAACATACACAATCCTCAGATTCCTGTTTTATTTTTTGTAAAGACAGGGTCTCGCTATGTTGCCCAGGCTGGAGCACAGTGGCGCAATCTTGGCTCACCGCAACCTCCTCCACCTCTCGGATTCAAGTGATTCTCCTGCCTCAGCCTCCGGAGTAGCTGAGATTACAGGTATGCACCACTGTGCCCAGCTAATTTTTGTATTTTTAGTAGCAATAGGGTTTCACCATGTTGGCGAGGCTGGTCTCGAACTCCTGACCTCAGGTGATCCACCCACCTCAGCCTCCCAAAGTGCTGGGATTACAGGCGTGAGATACTGTGCCCAGCAATAATTTTTTAAATAAACAAAAGTAGGTTAGAAACGTATTTCCTACTTCAAAAATCCACATCTAATTCTGCCATAAAAAGGAATGAAATTCTGACATATGCTACAATATGGCTGAGCCTTCAAAACATCATGTGTAGTGAAATAAGCCAGATACAAGTGGACAAACACTATGTCATTATGTCATTCCACTCGCGTGAGGTCCCTACAAACACTGTGTCATTCCACCCGCGTGAGGTCCCTACAAACACTGTGTCATTCCACCCGCGTGAGGTCCCTACAAACACTGTCATTCCACCCGCGTGAGGTCCCTACAAACACTGTG
>NW_026652278.1:1638064-1657887 GCF_009828535.3 Hylobates moloch
TCCACCCGCGTGAGGTCCCTACAAACACTGTCATTCCACCCGTGTGAGGTCCCTAGACTGGGCAAATTCAGAGACAGAAAGTAGAATGGTGGTTGCCAGGGGCTGGGGGAGGGGCGAAGGGGAGTTACTGTTTAATAGGACAAAGCTGTGTTGGTAATGATGAAGTTGTTTTGGGAACAGGTAGTGGTGATAGCTACACAACACTAAGTGCATTCAACACCACTGAACTGTACACTTACGAACGGCTAAAATGATAAACATTGTGCCATGTATATTTTACCACAATTAAGAAAATATTCCTAGACCTCAAAAAAAAAAAAAATCCCAATCTATGCCAACCTGGGTGTCACATTTCTCTCTGTAGGTCAAGTGAAACACGGCCCAAACCACCCTAAGTTGCTGAGCTACAGATGTGAACTGCACAGAGCCCGCCTGTGGGTGGTGTGTGCGCCTCCACCACAGCCTGTCCTGTGGGGAACACCGAGGTTATCAGTGCGCATGGCCAGAGAGAGGTTCCATCTACTTTTCAAATAACCCAGCAGCAGACGTTTAATGGATTTCTACGGTTACTATTTTACCTACTACATATTTTACTGTGATCAGTACTTTAGGGAGTATGCAGAAAGCACTATGCTGATACCTTCATAATCCAAATAGATGACGCCTTTTACTACTGAATTCTTTAATGAACAGTAAGTAAATTGAGAATGGTTAAAGTAAAAACTTTCTCATTCTCTCCATTTTAAGATCATTATTACACACCTGAACTTAACCGGGGCTCTATGGCAGAGGAGATTAATAATTTTGGTTAATACCACTTCAAGGATTATCTAATATTTCAGATGCCTTTAACAACATCTATCTGTTACCATAAACGACGTCAAAATCTAAGAAATGTGACCTGTGACATTCAACTAGATCTCCAGGGTCTGACAAAATTGCAGGGAGCTGGAGAAGTGCGGCCACGGCGGAGCTGCAATTCACCATCGGCCTCTGTCTGATAAAAGGCAACCCGTGATCTATTTGGATAAACACTCAAGAGCAGGGACAGGCTATGAACCAATTTCACAGACACTGACTCCAGTGAGGAAGGAGTGCGGGCAACGGAGTTGGGGAGTTAAAACGGAGATGGAGAGCCTCAACGTGACCGTAGCCTTCACCTCTTCAAAACCCCAAAACAAGATGGACCGTTGTTAGGTGTGGAGTACGTGGGTGTTTATTCATAGTATGCTAATAATACATAATTATTTCTTCTAAAAGCAACCTATAGGTCTATCCAAATGTGAGGTGGCCAACAATGGAGCCTCCCGCACACAGGTTACTGCAAAGGACAGGAACAAAGCTGAGACGCAGCCTTCAATGCTTACGAAAGCCAGGAACGTTTACAAATGCACTGGTACACGTAAGGCACGAATCCCCACTTTTCAATCATTATCATTAGCCAAGTTTTTGTTTTGCTTTCTTTTAAATCTAGTTATGTACTAGAGCTTTTGTAATGAATACTCTTTTAGGGATACTACTTTGCCATTCTAGATTCTGGAACAGAACTATTGAAACGAAAAAAAAAAAAGTTTAAGGTATTTTCAAACATGAAGTAATGGCAGCCTAAAACCGTTAAAATTCCAGAAAACCGGAGCACAACAGAAGGTGGGGTGATAAGCAGTGCCGACTCATTATTAGGGGCGCACGGAGAGAAAAACCTTCCCCCTCCGAGTTGCTACAACTCCCTCTTTACCTTTTCTTAAGGGCACTTTTCTCCTTATATCTACAAAACAACGCATTCTTGGTGTGGAACATAAAACAATACAGAAATGTGCAGAACAAAAGCCAAAGTCTCTGTCCAGTGAGGCGTGCTCACCCTTTCCCCACAGGCACCCTGACGTCGCCCCTGGATATCTGCTTTCCAGAGCAGCGTTTACAACCACACGCAGCGTCGCCTGGGGTCACCGTTCTTCTGCAAAAGCTGCTGTTTTTCACCCAATGTGTCAGAGACTGCTCTCCGAGGGGCACAGAACACTCTCACTCCACAAAGTGTGTGTTCTAACACATTTAACCGCCTCACTACTTTTAGGCATTTAGTGTTTTCAACGTTGTATCACTGCAGTGCACATCTTTCTGAAATGCTGGCCTATTTCCTGTAGGATTCCTACAAGTGGAACCTTGGGGTCCTAACCCTTGTGTTAAGTTTGAGAGAGAAATGTCAAATTACCCTCCAAAAAATGAGTGTACAGACACTCTTTCCAGAAATGACTAAGAAAAATGGAACATTATTGTTGCTTTAATTAGAATGTCTTTGCTTATTTGAGACAGGGTCTACTCTGTTCCCAGGCTGGAATGCAGTAGTGTGATCACAGCTCACAGCAGCCTTGACCTCCTGGGCTCAAGGGATCCTCCTGCCTTGGCCTCCCAAAGTGCTGGGATTACAGGCGTGAGGCCGGTCGTATCTTGGCTCATTAATACCATCTCTATGATGATTTATGTTAACTCTTTTACTCACCACCCACTTAAAACAAATCAGCCATTAGATGTGCTTAAACATGCAGACCTATTGTCTGTGTTTTTTCACTCAAATGTTGCTAATTATCAGTGAACCTGCTGCCCCTTTCAGGCAGGTATGGTGACTCACCCAAGAATTCATAAAAGCCCTTCCTGTGTGCCGGTGCAGTGCTAGGTGCCGCGCACGATACAGAAAAAGATCAGCACAGCCTGTGTCTTCACACGGTTGCATTCCTATTTTAGTTGTGGTTTGATCATCTCTGGAGATCCAGATAAAATAAGCTCAAGTCTGTTTCACGCTCTGCGGTATCTAACATCATTAGCAAGACTTCTGTGACTACTCCAGGACTGCCTGTTTTCACGGTCGCCCCTGCCTCTGAGCTCTCAACTCCCGACAGTCCACACCTGCCACGGCGCTCCCACGAGATAATAATGGAGTCCTGTAACGGAGTGAGCCCTGCCACCTGGGCTTGGTAAGTGTACTCTCAGATGCTCGCATGCCAAAACTGCCTAATGACACATTGCTCAGAAAATATCCACCCCCATCATTAAGCCTCGCATAGTATTTCAGTTCAGTTCACCAATCGCCTTTTGTCCCACACATTATTCCTCTTCCACCCCATTACTGACCCAAACATGGATCTCAGCTCTTTTTCTTCATTTCCAGAGTAGCAACAGCAATAAAAAAAATCTAGCCAAAGACACATGTATAATAAATTCAACTGTACTCGGAGAGGAGAGTGCGGAATGGGGGCAAAAGAATTAAAAGTCAAGGTCAACAATTTTTAAAAACTCAGAAGACTAACATTCATAATGTATAAAGAACTTCTACAAGCTGGGTGCGGTGGCTCACAACTGTAATCCCAGCACTCTGGGAGGCCGAGGTGGGCGGATCACTTGAGCTCATGAGTTTGAGACCAGCCTGAAACAGTCAAGAAATGTGCACAGCCTCTGACACCGTGTACCCACTCCTGGGTGTCTGCCACCCAGGAAGGGCAAAAGGATGGACGAGACTCTCCTGCACTGTCATTAGAACCACTGGACTAAATAAGTAAGGGAATACTATGCAGCAATCAAAAAGGATAAAATGAGTCACATAAAAAGGCAGCCTGGTTAAAAATTTAAGTATGGGCTCTGGACTCAGAATGTCTGCATGCAAATAACGAGTATAGCACCTATTAGCTCTGAGACCTTCACCAACTAACTTCATCTTCCTGATACTTGATCGTCTCATGTGTATGATGAAGGCAACACAGTAGTACTTACATCTCAAGGGGCTGTGGCCGGGGGTCAAATGAGCTCGAGTATGGCTGAGCAGAAAATCTGGTTCCCTGTAAGATCTCCAATTACAGACTCTTAATGAAAAAAGGCAAGTGGCAGCTGCGTGCCATGGCTCGTGCTTGTATTCCCTGCATTTTGGGAGGCCGAGGTGGGAGGATCACTTGAGTCCAGGAGTTCAAGACCATCCTGGGCAACACAGCAAAACCCTGTCTCCACAAAAAAATAGAAAAAAGCTGGGCATGGCAGTGCACACCTATAGTTCCAGCTACTCGGGAGGCTGAACAGGGAGAGACTGCTTGAGCCTGATCAGGCTGCAGTGAGCTCTGATCGCACCACTGCACTCCAGCCTGGGCGACAGAGGAGTCTAAGACCCTATTTCCAAAAAAGGAAAGGAAGGAAAAGAAGTAGCAAAAAAACAATACTGACTAATACAGAAAATCTTATTCAACGTCTAGAATAAGGTTCCACATCTGTGGATTAAAAAAGATTTGCTTATACATAAACTAGGTTTCAAAACATAAATAAATACACACATAGAAAACGATCTACAAAGACAGTTAAGAGCAGTGGGCTCTGAGGAAGACTCAGGACAGCAGCGGGATGAAGAGGAACTTTTGCTCTCTGCTCTTGATCCAACTGTTCTCAGCTGTTCTATCATTTGATTTTCTTTACATAATAAACACTCTATTTTTGTATTTTGAGACAAAACCAGTACAAGCTGGTAAAGATGAGAAAGGACAGTTAAGTCTGCCCTGTCCTTGACACTCCTACTGCTAATAGCTTGCATTCAAGCAGCAGTTCTCAAAGTGTGGTCTGTGGGCCCTTGAGGGTGCAACGGTCTTCAAAAACCTCTCAGAGGGTCCATGAGGTCAAGACTATTTTCATCATAATCCTTGTACGTCATCTGCCGTTTTCACGCTGTTGTCATTTCCACGGATGAGCAAAGCCAAGGGCAGGTGGAGCTGCTGGTGGCTCAGCACGATCTGTGGCAGCAGCCCCAAGCTCTCCTCTCCACGCCCTGCACAGGCAGGGAAAAAGGGAAAGAAGAAGGAAGAAGGCCAGTTTTGCTTAGCTTATTCCCTGATGAACAGTTAAAATAATTCGCCACTTTATTCAATTCCAACCCTGTGATAAAATGTGCCACAAAAGAACTTTTGCTGCATCCCCAAGTACAACTGTCTCAAGAAAAAGTACATGGTACAGTTGTTTGTGTTGAAAAACAAAAAACAAAATTCAGTTTCTCCCATCACATCCTCACCGCACACTTAGGACACCAGATGTGTGGGGACCTCTCCCCATCAGAAAGGAAGCAATCAATTCTGCAGCCGGACACTGGCTGGGGTCCCCTGATTCCCTTAAATCTTGATGCTGGGAGAAAGCATCAAATCCCACAGGTTGAGTGCTCTGTCCCACAAGACTGCCTCCCCACTTCAAGAGCCAACAGCAAGCCTCAGGTTGTGTTACTTGTGCTTCTGACTGACTGGCCATCAATCAGAGCGTCCACAACCCTCACTGAGCACGCACATCTCAGGGAAACACTTTAGTTTAGCGGTTTATTATAAAGGAGACTATAAAGGACACAGAGGCGATGCATAGGGCGACGGATGGTGGCTGAGAGGCAGAGCTCCCATGCCCTCTCTGGGTGGGCCCCCTCCAGAAACATCTGGAAGCTATCTTCAAACCCAGTCCACACATAGGCAAGACTGTTTAAATCACTGGCCACTGGTGATCAGCTTAACCTTCAGCTCCCCCGTCCCTCACCACTCCCCAAGGTTGGGGATCGGGGCTGAAAGTCCCAACCTTCTAATCCTGCCTACGTCTTTCTGGTGACCAGCCCCCGTTCTGAAGCTACCCAGGGGTTGCCGGCCCTTAGCCAACTCATTACGAAGACATCACTGATGAGCCCGAGAATTTTAGGAGTTGTGTACTACGGAAGACCAAATACATATTCCACGGTATCACACAAGCTCAACTAGCCCTTTTTTTCATGGAACGCCATTTTTATTTGAAAGAACAACTGACCAACTTTGGTTATTAAGAATTTGGTATCTGGCAGAAATTTACTTGAAAATGAACACAGTGAGCCTCTCACTTCACAGAAAAAAACTGCCAGTATTTGTTACCAATGATAAAATCCAAGCTTTCAAGAGAAAATTAGAATTTTGGAAAACTTTTATCTACTACTGCTAATTTGACAGTTTCTCACTTTTTCTTCTGATGAGATCAGTGGTGACGTTAAAAAATATGATTTTCTTCAATTTTACATAACGGAATGTGTCAACATTTAGAAAAAAACAACAACTCCATGTAACAGTATTTCCATACGACCCCCGTGTGATGTTACCAAACCATGTCCATGAGCAAAAGACCCACTCTGAGCACAAGACAGACCTCAGGGTTCTGATGGAAGAGAGTACAGAAACGTCACTGACCCCAAAGGGCCAGCACACTCAAACAAGCTGCCACCTGGCGAGTTACAGTGCATCGCTAAGAGCCTCTGGGATGTCCCCTCCTCTGCCCACATGGAAGCGTGAGGCCACATTTTCTTTACACATTTCAATAAAGCAACTGGAACACACTGAATGCAGAAGCAGGTCTGAGAATCCAGCCGTCACCTCTTAAGCCACTTATTTTAAAAAGATGTACAAAAGTATAAAACAACACTGTTCTTCCTGCTTAACCTTTTTGTTTTTGAAAAGTTGTTTCTCGTTAAAAATGTTGTTAACATGTAGTAGATTATTTTAAAGTAAAATAAATATTTTAAGTTGTTCTGTTTTAATTTCAAATATAGAAAACATCAACAGCTATAACCAGCACAAACAAAGGCTCTCTGGATCCTCAATATAACTATTAAGAGTATATAAAATTATTCCAGTACCAAAAGACTTTGCGAACCAACTCTAGGTCAGGGTTTAGCAAACCACAACCTGGGCGACATCTGGCCAGCTGCCTGTTTCTGTAGGCATGCTCGTGTGAAAGCAGGGCACAGAGCCACGCCTATCCTCCTCTGCAGGGTCTATGGCTGTCTTCCTGCTAAAGGCAGAGTTGAATTCAGTCGTTGCAACAGGGACAGTATGGCCTCAAAGTCTAGAATACTTACCATTTGGCCCTTTACAAAAAAGCTTGCCCACCCCGAAACCAGAGTAAGCCCATTTTCCCAACCTTTATTATTGCAGTAACTTCCTATCTCCATTCTTACCCACCACCATCCATTCTCCAAAGGGCAGAGTGACCTTGTTGAAAACATAGCTGATGTCACTCCTCTGCTTAGGATCTGAAAAGCTCACAATCACTCAGAGTCCTGAGCACAGTATTCAAGTCCTTTATTCATTATCCTGTGGCCCCAGCCAGCCTCCTGCTCATCACAGCCACTCCCTTTTCTGCCAGAAGACCATGCCAAGCACTGACCTCTCAGAACATACCATGCTCTGTCCCACCTCCACACCAAGCCCTCTCCACTTGGAATATTCTTCTCCCCCTCCCTTCCTCCCTCTTCTTATACCCTGATGTCCTCCCCTCCACTCCCTACCCAAGTCTGTGTACTGTGTACTTCTTCACATTGCCTCAGTGTGCCCTGGTCCAGCCATGGTGCAAGGAACCACCTGCTTGTCTGTGTCCGAACAGAGTTTCCTGAAGGCAAGAACTGAGTTTCTATTTCCAACAGCCAGCACTAGCAGCCCTTTGGTACGCTGTTGTGAACTTTTCAGATGTGCCAAGCTGAAAGCTGGCCCCTGCATTACCCTTCGTTTTTCTTAAACTGGCTCCCTGAAGTGACAGAGTCAGCTATTCTCCTATGCAAGAGGGTCTCTTAAGACAACAGCCTCTAAACAGTTACCAGTTAACGTGTTTGTTTGCCAGAGCTTTCCATACATTTTCTGGAATCTTCACAGCAACCCTGTAATGGTCACAAGTAATAGTACCCGTTTAACAGATGAGAAAAGAGTAAGTAACTTGCCAAGTTAACACAAAGCCTGAAGAGGGGGAAAAAGGGATGTGTACCAAATTCCACGTGCACAATGCCTCTCCATCACCTGGTAATATCGTGGCATTCCATACGCTGACTGACATCCAGTGGGAGAGACAAGCCTAATGACACACGTGATAAAACGAGGGAACCACAAGCAGGACACAGCCAATTGCTAAACAACATGGAACATGGTGTGAAAGTGAAGCCTGGAGTCTAAGACGACACTGAACGCTGAGGGGAACTGGAGCAGGGACTCGCCAAGTGGGATTGGAGGTGGATTTAGAAGGATCAGCAGGGCTTACAGAGTGGACAGGAAGCAAAATAAATACTCTAGGCGGAGAAAGAAACAGGAGCAAAGATCAAGGGATGGGAATAATCACTGAATAATAATGTAAACATGAAGAGGCCAGGCCCAGTGGAGAGGGATCTGGGCAGATGGAGATCAAACAGGTGAGGAAAAACAAGGAACTGCTGTTTTGTGTTTAAACATAGCTAAAACCAAGCCCCAATACCTTAAAATACAAGAGAATTAACAGTTGTATCTAACACTTGAAAAGCACTTTTCAAGTTGCAAAAGCACTGCACATTGTTTGATCTTAACAAAAAGCTTCCGATTTAACTTCTAGATAAGCGAGCTGAAGCTCAGAAAGGGGTCCTCAGAGTTGAAAACAGCGGACACAAACCCAACCTGGAACTTCCTATCAGAACGGTAGACTGCTTAAAATCAGGGAACATGGAAATTACCAGGTATGATTCAATACCACCACGTATCTTGTAAACGTAACTTCACAATGTAACGACGACCAGGCCAGCCTCCTGAGTGTTAAGATATGGCTGTACTAAGCAGGATGAGTCTGTGAATCTTTTTTTTTTTTTTTTGATATGGAGTCTCACTCCGCTGCCCAGGCTGGAGTGCAGTGGTGCGATCTCGGCTCACTGCAAGCTCCGCCTCCCAGGTTCGCGCCATTCTCCTGCCTCAGCCTCCCAAATAGCTAGCTGGGACTACAGGTGCCCGCGACCACAACCAGCTAATTTTTTGTATTTTTTTTAGTAGAGGCGGGGTTTCACCATGTTAGCCAGGATGGTCTCAATCTCCTGACCTTGTGATCCACCCGCCTCGGCCTCCCAAAGTGCTGGGATTACAGGCATGAGCCACTGCGCCCGGCGAGTCTGTGAATCTTAAGGCATACAACCGATTTCCTAAAGGCAGAGGCTTCCTATGAAACTCTCGTAAGTCAAACTGCACAATATTACTAGACTGTTTCCTCGTTTGATGGCCTTCCCCAGAGGATGCTTTCCTGAAGGTTCTCTTCAACGGCACAGATATAAATATTAAGTAAATGAAAATTCTACAATGGAATATAGAAATCAGACCGGAAATAATTCAAATAAGCAGACACCATGTCCCATTAAGACAAAAAAAAAAAAAAGATAAATACCAAATGCCCATTTTCTATACACAGAAGTAGTCAATAAATATGACTGACAAGTTTTGCATTCACCAACACTGTATTTCATTGATTCTAAGTACATTTCCCCACATCTTAGTATCTCTGAAATTAGATGTAGATTTTATATATACATATAAAAGACATTATAGACTATATATAAAAGATACACCTAATTTCAAAGATTTTATATATATACATATATAATTATTATTATTTTTTCTTTTTTCTGAGACAAGGTCTCACTCTATTGCCCAGGCTGGAGTGCAGTGGTGCAATCGTAGCTTATTGCAGCCTCAACCTCCCTGGCTCAAGCGATCCCCCAACCTCAGCCTCCTGAGTAGCTGGGACTACAGGTGTGTACTACCATACCTGGTAAACGTTTTGAATTTCTTTTTTTTTTTTTGGTAGAGACAAGATGTTGCCCAGGCTGGTCTCAAATTGCTGGGCTCAAGGGATCCTCCCGCCTCGGCCTCCTGAAGTGCTGAGTCTACAGGCGTGAGCCATCGAGCCAGACATCATCTTACATTCAATGAAACACAGTAACTTTCTGGTACTGATGCTCAAGTTACCTTAATTTTTGTTACCTTTCTGTGATTTAAAGTGTTTCTTTCAAAGTACCAATGTAAACTCCCTTGGAAAGGCTATCCTACCAGATTAACCAGATATCCATGTTACTTACATAACTCCCCAGACTCAAGCTCGACTTAAGCAAACAAACCTTTAGTTTTGTTTAGTGTATCTCTTTAGAAACAGGTTAATGTCTAATTCAAAGCAATAGATCATGGATTAAGAAACTGATTAAAGCAAAATCAACAAATAAAACCCCAATACACTTAAAACTGCAAATGCTAAGAAAGGAAGCAGCTGTTATCAAGCTAGAAAGCTATATAAAACCAGGTTCAATATAAGACCCTCCTCCCCCAACCCCTCGTCATGGTTTCTCCACAGGAGCAATTTGTGTAATACATAAAGGAGCAAGCCCCAAAGCTTCCCTGCAGGTAAGCAGGCTGCAGTCACGTGGAAAGTGGCGTCGTAGGCAAAAGTGCTGCAGCACTTGCTTGACGTGCAGGTGTTTCACTTACTTACTGTCTCTGCGGTATCTACTCTTCAAAGAGTTTGAGAATTGGTTGGAAACTGATGCTATTCTTGAATCCTTGTTACTAATCTTCTATCATTTTGATACGCACTTCCTTTAAAGGCATTCCATTTTCATTTGCCTTCAAAAGCATTTTCACATGCCTCTTGGTAGTAAGATTTTTACCGAGCTTTAGAAGAACAGCTCCATCCCAAGGCTGGACGGCCACATGCCACAGTGGGAGTACTGTGCTGGCTGCAAATGGTCGCTGAAGCAATACAGCACTCCATGGCTCTGCGGCCAGTTGGCATGGCTTCAAACCCTGGCCCTGCCATATACTCGCTTTGTGACCCAAGTTAATTGCTCCCGCACCTTGGATTCTGCATCTGAGACTGGGAAGAACAATATTTCCTCCCTTCTTGGGTTGTGTGAAGATTAATTGACATGGGAAAAGCACTGCGAGCACTCTCTAGCACAGAATGACCACTCAGCAACTGTCACCTATCATGACCTTCGTGCTGGGTCCTCTACAAGGGCTGGGGTGGGAAGGGGGATAGCCAGCCTTCAAGCTTGAGGAGCTCAGTCTACCAGAGAGAGAAGCAAAGGATGAAATACCATGTGACATTGCAAAACACATCACATGCTGAATGAAGTATGTTCCAGGAGAGGGAGCAGGGGCTGGGTGAAGGTGATTCCATAACATGCAGAAAAAATCTGCACAACAGTTAACAATTTCCAGAAAGGAGCCACCGTCTAGAACCGAAACATTGTGGAGGTAGAAGCTAACAAAAACTTTTCTACTTGCTTCCTGCTGGAAGCCCCCCGGTTTTACTATTTTAACTCTTGGGCACCTCAGCATATAAACTCACCTAGTCCCACCTTCCAGCAAAGGGAGGAGAGGCAAGTCACCACTGACTGCTGCTCATACACCTGCTCATCAGCAGGACACTTAATAACTTCCTTGTGAGCTCAGCTCTACTCCTACCTGCAGGGGGATGGGAAGTCTGATGACCCAGTGGGATCACAACTCTTAGCAAAATGACCTGACCCATAGCTAAACCCAATTCTTTAAAAGAAAAAGGTGAGGGGGAACATCAAATTTTACACAGGCCAACACTTTCACCGTAGGTTATGATTCTGATCCCCAGCCCAAAACTATTAGTCTTAAAAACAAAACAGATATCAAAACAAAAACCAAAGGCTTTCCTACATTACTCACTTCATGACCTCCAAAGTCAGGAGTGCCTACTCTTACCCCTGCACCACTTCCTGTGCACTGGACACCACCCCACTGAAGTCAGGAGAGGACCCAGGCCTTAATCTCTAAGGCTCTTTCTCCTTACCCATTGCAGAGAGGGCAGAAAGGTGGCCAGAGTGCAGGGCTGTAGTAGAGCTCTACAGAGCTGAACTTGGCCCAGAACAAAACCTTCAAGAACAAAATGCCTCACAAGCCACAAATCTAAACAAATAAAATCTGCTATACCTTAAGTTCTACAGCCTGAGCAGCAGTGCACGATAAAAACCCCTGTGAACTGCCCATCTCTCTTTTCTGTTTTTGAGATGGAGTCTCGCTCTGACGTCCAGGCTGGAGTGCAATGGCACCATCTCGCCTCACTGCAACCTCCACCTCCCAGGTTTAAGCGATCCTCCTGCCTCAGCCTCCTGAGGAGCTGGAATTACAGGCGGGCCCCGCCACGCCTGGCTAATTTTTGTATTTTTAGTAGAGACGGGGTTTTGTCATGTTGGCCAGGCTAGTCTCGAACTCCTGACCTCAAGTGATCCACCTGCTTCAGCCTCCCAGAGTGCTGGAGTTACAGGTGTGAGTCACCGTACCCGGCCACCCATCTCTTCTCTCTCACCAACATCTCTCCCTCAGGGTTGCGTTTGGGCACGACCAGCTTCTTGATACTTGCTGCTCAGCAATCCCTGGTGACTAACGACTACACTTCCCTTCATCATCACTGACTCTCTGGTCTTAATACAAACAAACAACTATGGGACAAATCGATCGTGACTTATAAATGTGTTAATCTGGATGGGTTACTATGGCCAAAGCATACATGGATTAAAATAGACAGCTCTGAATACATACAATAACCAAAACACATGCGGATAATTACCGCAAAGCAATGTTACAAAAAAAAAAAAACCACGACAACTCGAAGTATCAAACTTTTGGATTTACTCAAAATTTAACTTAAAATGGGGATTTAAAACTGAAAAAAGTTCCCATCAGTTTAATTCAGAGAACAAAGTATTTGTCAATTTTTTTTTTTTTTTGAGATGGAGCCTTGTTCTATTGCCCAGGCCGGAGGGCAATGGCACGATCTCCACTCACTGCAACCTCCACCACCCGGGTTCAAGTGATTCTCCTGCCTCAGCCTCCCAAGTAGCTGGGATTACAGGCATGTGCCACCACGCCCGGCTAACTTTTGTATTTTCAGCAGAGACGGGGTTTCACTGTGTTGGCCAGGCTGGTCTCAAACTCCTGACCTCAAGTGATCTGTCCACCTTGGCCTCCCAAAGTGCTGGAATTATAGGCATGAGCCACAACACCCAGCCCAAGATTTTTTTTTAAAGAAAGAATGCTATTTTCATATGTGTAAAGTCACATTTAAAATACACTACCTTAGTTATACTTAAATTTTAATTCATTCAGCTTATCAATAATTTTTTTTTTTTAAAGTAAAGAAACCAGGCAGGTGCAGTGGCTCACGCCTATAATCTCAGCACCTTGGGAGACTGACGTGGGCAGACCACTTGAGCCCAGGAGTTCAAGACCAGCCTGGGCAACATGGCGAAATCCCCTACAACAATACAAAAATTAGCCTGGTGTGGTGGCGCACGCGTGTCTGTGGTCCTAGCTACTCCAGAGGCTGAGGTGGGCGAATCGCTTGAGCCTAGGAGACAGAGGTTGCAGTGAGCCCAGATCGCACCACTGCACTCCATCCAGCCTGGGCTACAAAGTGAGACCCTGTCTCCAAAAAAGAAAATAAAGAGTTAACAGAAATTAAGGCAAGCATTAAGCCCTCTCACCTTCCTACTCCCAAACAAGTTTTGCTTTACTTGCGATAGAAGGCACACTTGAGTAAGGCTGAACTGTCACTTGCTTAGCACATGCAAAATCAAACAAAAACAGTAACGTATTTAAAGAAATAAAATCAATAAACTTTTTAGATCACATAAAATGCACCTAGTTTTAATCTCAAACCATATACATTACGCATTTCTTAGAGCCAGTTTCACCTGCTTAATAACCTAGGCCCTGTTTGTCCCAGGGGGCCCAGAATCTCCAGATGTCCTCACGGGTCATGCGCCAAACCAGACACTGCCAGGGAGAGATACAGGGTAGGGAAGAGGGAGTAAAAGTTCACGGGATGAGGGTGCCGAGATGCAGGGAAGTGAACAGAACGTCTGACAAGGGGCTTTTAGTAACTTGAGGCAGGGAAGGTGTATTTGGTGCAAACACCGATCATTTTTAAGAAAAGGTTAAAGGTTTACAATGTTCAGTAAGATGTATGAACAACAAAAAAGTCACTACCATTCTGAATCTGAAATATCAATCAAACTTCTAAGACTCGACCAAGTTCTCCATTCAATGGTGAAGGAGAAAAGCTACATAGTTTTTTAACTTTCAGGTGACAGGTAAGCTTCATGGGAAGCTGGGGTGGGAGGCACTCCCCAGTTCCCTCACATCACCCTAAAACTTTGTGCCTGGGCCAATTTGAGGGTATGATTTAAGGAAAAGACCAGCTAACTTCAAGTAATACCATAAAGTTCAAGATTAAAATGTGGAGTAGAGACCTTAAAATAAATCAGTGGAGAAAGTAGCAATACTTCACAGTAAAATTCAAGGATTTTAGAACCTCAGAAAGCAGACCTTAAGAATCAGGGAGCCCAGCTCTCTTGTTAAGGGTGGACAAACCGAGGCAACCAGCCTAGCTCAAGAGCGCACCGGCGATGAAACGCAGAGCCCGGTGGGGGCCGAGGCTCCGACCCAGCCCTAGGCGCGTTCCCAGCCTCTGGGCCATTGTGCCGCGCTGCCCGAGCGCAGGATCTGGACTCCGTTCCCGTCCCCGGCTCCGCAGCGATCTCCTCAGTTCCGCCCCGGGCAGGAGGCAGCCCCGGGCTTCGGTTCCGCCCCGGGCAGGAGGCACCCCCAGGCGCTGGGTTCGGAGGGCCCGGCAGCCCGTGACCTTGGTGACTTACATAAGCCCCGCCGCGGGCCCGGCGCCTCCACCCGTGCCCCGCGGGCAGGGACAGCGGACGGCCGCCCCCCGACCACGGCCCCCAGCTCGGCCCCCGGCCCCTGCCCCGCCCGGCCCCCATCCTCCTGCTTCCACGGACGCTTGGGGCCCGGAGGCCGCGGCCGGGCTGGGAGCTGTCCGCGAGGGTCCCGGGGCGGGGCGCGGCGCGGGCCTCACCTTCGGCCACGTCCTCGTCGATGGCCCCCTTGACCTGCGAGAAGCACCACTGGAAGTCGTTACCGCCCGCGGGGCAGCCGCCGCCTCCGGCTCCTGCAAACACAACGGGGCGGTCAGGCCGGCCGCGGCCCCCGCCCGCCCCCGTGGCCCCCGCCGGCCCGCGCAGGCCCCCTCACCTGCCATGGCAGCCGGCGACGGGACGGGCGGGGACCGCGGCAGACCAGGGAGACGGCCTCCGCGCCGCTGCAGCCGAGCGCTCAGCTCCGGCTGCCACCGCCGCCGCCGCCGCCGCCGGGGAGGGATTTTTTTCCCTTTTCAAAATGGCGCCCAATGCCCGTCGCCCCGCTGGATGACGTCATCGCCCTCCGCCTCCCCGGACGGGCAGCGGACGGGGCGGGCCGCGGGGGCTGCCAGGGGCGCCCAATGCGCCTGCGCCCGTCGACCCCGGCCCCGGGCCCGGCACCGCTCGGCTGTGGGGGGAAGGGATGCCTGGGCGACTGCGGAGGGAAGCCGGGGTCGGCGGGCGCAGGCCAGCCCCTCGGCCCTCGGCCCTAGGCCTCTCGCAGTGGGCCGGTGTGCACCCGGCGCTCCGCAGAAGACTAGCGCCGCCGCCCGCCCCTACTCTCCGGGGACTCCCGGAGAGCCTCGGCGGCAGCCGGACACGCCTTCAGGGCGCCGCTGGGCCGGACACGCCCTCATCCCGCATCGGCCAATGGAAGCGTGGGTTCTCCGCGGAACCGCCAATGGAGGGCGCGCTTGGCGGCGGTGGGCGGGCATGTGGGCCGGCCTCATCTGAGCGCGCCGCACCTGAACGCTGCCTCCAGCCCACTGCCCCCGACGCGGAGTCTCGCTCTGTACCCCGGGCTGGAGTGCGGGGGCGCGATCTCGGCTCCCTAAAGCCTCGACCTCCTGGGCTCAATCCATCCTACTGCTTCAGCCTCGGAAGTGGCTGCGAGCACAGGCACGCGCCGTCAGGCTCGCTAATTTTTAATTTTTTTGTAGAGACGGCGGTCTGTGTTGCTCAGGCTGGTCTCGAACTCTTGGGCTCGAGCCATCTGCCGGCCTCGGCCTCCCAACCCTGTCCACCTCCCTTTCGGAGCGCACCGTGCTCACCAGATGGCTACCTTACGGGTTCTTGAAGCTCCCAGTGCAGTCTTAGGGAAACAGGGCCGATCGTTTCTTCATTTGCGGGTGGTTTTCTCTGGCATACTGAGCGATCATGGGTGCTCCTCGACTTACAGTGGGGCTACCCTCACTGCCAATAAGCCCTTCCTAAGTCAAAAATGCATCTAATACCCAATCTACCCATCGTAAAGTTGAAAAATCTGAAGTCGAGCTGTATCATCAGGGAGACTGTCCCTATGGGGTTGATGTCCGGAATCAGAGCTTCTTTCAGGATAGCTGCGGTGAGCACTGATGGTATTGCACCACTAAAAGACAGTCGCTGCAAATCAGGAACATTTGTCCACTCCACTAATATTATTTACTGACAGCTCCTGCCACGTGCGGCACACTCCACAGCCCTGGGGATGAGAGGTTAACAGAGCAGAGAAATCTCAGCCCTGGTGGAGCTTACCTTTCAGTGGGGGAGACAGACAATAAGGAAATAAATACATAATAAGTCGGAGCTGGAGAGAAAAATCAGGGAAGAAGGAAATGTGTATGGGGAGAGTTGGAGTCTTGCACGGGGTGACTGGAGAAGACTCAAGAATAAACAGCAAAGCATGCAGGCGTCTAGGAAAGCTTGGCCAGGAGGGGAGACCACCAAGTGCCAGGACAGGAAGGAGGGCCATGCCTGGCATGGGCAGGAGGCAGCCAGAAGCCGCGTGGGTGCAGAGTGAGTGGAGGGGAGGCCAGGGGTTGGAGTCAAGGCAGGGAGGTGAGTGGAGGAGGATGGACAGTGGGCAGGCCTTTTAGGGGACTTGGACTGTGAGTGAGATGGGCTCATGAACAGAAGAGGATCGTGATGGACTTGGACTTTCACAGAGCCACTGTGGATGCTCTGCTGAGAATAGCTTGTGGGGAACCAACGAGGGGAAGCAGGGAGACCAATCAGGTGGCCAGCTGGGCTGACCAGGCACGGGGATGAGGACAGAGTGGTGGACATGGGGTGGGGTGGTGAGAACCAGTCAGATTTCAGAGAAACGTGCTTCAACAGCAGAGTCCCTGGGATTTGCTGATGGAAAAGATGCGGTGTGAGAGGAAGCAGGGACTTAGGAACGCCTGCTCTCGGGTCGTCTGAGCACCCGGAACGATGAGTTTCTGCAGCAGAAGGGCTGCAAAAGGCACAGCTGGGTAGGGGCGGTGCAGCCCGACCAGAGGTTCGCTGTCAACACATAGCACTGTTGCACAGACAAGCCAGGAGCACACAGGGAAGTCAGAGCCAGAGCATCAAGGTGAGAGCACTTAGAGGTCATTTCAAGTCAGGAAACTGGGTGAGGTCACTCCAGGAAGGAGGACAGATGGGGGTCAGGACCAAGGACAGAGCCCTGAAGGGATGAGGACTGGGAGGATGAGTGAGCAGCCTGCGAGGAGGGCTCCTGGAGAACCCACCACCAGGATCCATTGAAGACAGGAGGGAGTGGCTGCTCTGTGATGCTATGTGATGAGTATACAGGAGGGACCATTTGGTTGTAGCGACTGGGAGGCCGTTGCTGACTTGGATGGACCAGTGGCTATGGAATGGACTCGGATCACAAGTTTGCAGAGGGCTCTGGGGACAGTGGCAGGAGAGGAACTAGAGGCAGTGAATACTTCCTCTGTTGAAGAGAAGAAGAGCAGAAAAATGGGGCTGTAATCTTCTTTTTAAAATGTAGATTTAGCCTATCTGCCCAGGAAGGCACTTGAAAAACTGAGTTAATGACCAGATCTCTTTTATGTGTTAACTTAAAAACCCGACAATTTATAAATTTAGAAAAAGAGGAACTTTATTTCTTATAAATGGTTACAGCCAGCAAGGCGGCCATCCCCCAGGCCAAGATGGGAGATGGCTCTTCGAAGGAGGAGGGGTTAGGGCAGGAGGTCTATGCTGGAGAGGTTGGCGAAACAGACATTGTCAACAGGCTTTGGGAGGAGCTATGAATACTCAGGAAGGGGGTCCTGACACGTGTATTATGTAACATAGGACCCAATCTCACTCTATGGGGGAGACTAAATATTTGAATATATTACGACTGTAATCCCAGCATTTTGGGAGGCCGAGTCTGGCAGATTACCTGAGGTCAGGAGTTCGAGATCAGTCTGTCCAACATGGCGAAACCCCCTCTCTACTAAAAATACAAAAATTAGCCGGGCGTGGTGACGTGTATCTGTACTCCTAGCTACTTGGGAGGCTGAGGCAGGAGAATCCCTCGAACCCGGGAAGCGGAGGTTGCAGTGAGCCAAGATCACGCCATTACACTCCAGCCTGGGCAACAGAGCGACAGTCTGTCTCTGAATAAATAAATAAATAAATAAATAAATAAATAAATAAATAAATAAATAAAGACAGACAGACTAAGCCCTGTACCTCAAGAGGTCTTTTCAGGACAGGAAGGCATGCAGATGTGCAGCCTCTGTAAACCGGCCAGAACCGGTCCAAGGTCAGTGGTTTCTTATCAGGAGAAAGTTACAGTCTTCCGTCCAATGAAAGCTGTAGTTAGGCTGCTGGAGCAGGGCTGGGGGCCACTTAGTGGCTGGTGGAGCTGCAGTTGCCTAATGTTGCTCATCTCAAGGCCAGTGCTTCTGTAGCTGCTGGAGGGAAGGAAAACCCAATGGCAGTGGGAATGACGTTTTCTCTGTATGTGTGCAGGGCGTGGCTTCACCCTCCCCCCGCACGGCCTTAGGCCCTGTTTATAATTTGGCATCTTACTGCCACAGAGCCTGTTCTGTCAGTTTTATGGTCTCTAGCTTAACGTTAACGCTGGTCTGTTGTGTCTCAACCACAAAAGAGAGGGAGTATCAGGAGGCCTGTCTGACCTCCCATCCTCCATTATTTAGCCTCAGTGTTAAGGTTTTCCTGGGGCCCCCCTGGCCACAGGGGGGTTCGTTCAGCCAGTGGGGGACGTAGGATTTTATTTTTCGTTCATATGTAATTGCTTTAATGTGTGTTAAGTATGTCTTGTGGAGTGATGACAAGATAATTAGTTTTTGTTTAGAATGTATTTTCTGGTTAATTAGCTCCCATTAAATTAAACTGTAAGAACAAGATGTAGCCACAGAAGTAACATATTCCCGAGACTGGTGGGCTGCCTCCCTGCATCCCACTGTGCCTCAGCTGACCAGCAAGAGATTTTTAACTATTCTTCTTATGATGCTAAAAACTTAAAATGTTTGGCTAAACCACAATTACTTTTGCACCAACCTAATAGCTCAGTGAATTTCTCTGTTTGGATTCTAACTGGTGTTTACAAGTTTCTGAGTATTGACAGCAATTTCATTTTTTAAAATTGTTTTTCAGATCTCACAGCTGAATTGAAAATGCCTGGTGTGTATTAGAATCTAGCCTGTTGCAATCATAGAAGGCAGTACTATTCAGTAACAAAAAGGCATGAGCTACTACTGATACAAACAGCAGTCCCAAATGAGTCCCTGAAATATTATGAAAATGAAAGGAGCCAGACACGGAGGCGTGCAAGCTGCATGCGCCCCTTTATTTTATCATACTTAGTCTCATGTGTCAACATAGCAAGGGTATAGTATCTAGTTATTTCATCAAAACTAAGCCAAGTATTGCCACGAGGGTGTTTTGTGGATGTGGTTAACACCCACAGGCAGTTGACTTTGAGAAAAGGAGATTACCCTTGATAATATGAATGAGCCTCATCCAATCAATCAAAGGCCTTCAGAACAAATACTGAGGTTTCTTGGAGAACAAATTCTGCCTCCAGGCTGCTGCATCAGCCCTTGCCTGAGCTAGCCTGCTGGCCTGCCCTGCTCACCCTGTGCACCCTTTGTTTTTGAACTTGTCAGCCTCCACAATCGTGTGAGCAAGTTCCTGAAAATAAAGCTCATTCCATACACGGTTTCTCTGAAGAATCCTGAAGTTCTAGAACAGGTGAGACTGCTCTACAGTGATTTAAAAAATGGCGTGGGGGCCGGGCATGGTGGCTCACACCTGTAATCCCAGCACTTTGGGAGGCCGAGGTGGG
>NW_026652278.1:1672887-1842889 GCF_009828535.3 Hylobates moloch
ACACCACACATACTGAAAACTATATACACACACACTACACACACACACGGCACCCATCACACTCCCCACCACACACTGCACGTGTGCGCACACACACACTCACACTCACATATACCACAACACTCAAAGGCACGGGCTGGTGCCAATGTGCCAGCCCCACAGGTGCCTGCCCCCTGGGATGAGTGTGCCCTGGAAGGAGGCAGGGAGATATGGGTGGGCACCCCTGTGACTCTGCACAGTGTTTGGGGCTGCCAGGGGCTGGCAGGGGAATGGGGAGCAGGATCCTGGCTAGGCCCTCCAGCCCCACACTGACTTCGCAGGCCATCTTGGCCATTTCTAGCAGGGTCCATGTGGCATGGCTACAGATTTTGGGCCACTCACCATGCCGGGCATGGCCAGCTCATTGCCTTCCAGCCTTAGGGAATGCTCCAAGAAGTGGGCTGCAGGGAGCCCTTGTTCTTCCTGTTGTCAGACCAGACAGGTGTAGCCCATGTGGTAGTTGGTGTGCATGGTGCTTGGTGAGTGTGGTATTTGGTGAGCATGGTACCAGGTGTGCATAGTACTTGGTGAGCCTGGTACTTGGTGTGCATAGTACTTGGTGAGCCTGGTACTTGGTGTGCATGGTACTTGGTGAGCCTGGTACTTGGTGTGCATGGTACTTGGTGAGCCTGGTACTTGGTGTGCATGGTACTTGGTGAGCCTGGTACTTGGTGTGCATGGTACTTGGTGTGCATGGTACTTGGTGAGCCTGGTACTTGGTATGCATAGTACTTGGTGAGCATGGTACTTGGTGTGCATAGTACTTGGTGAGCGTGATACTTGGTGTACGTGGTATTTGGTGAGAGTGATACTTTGCATGGTACTTGGTGAGTGTGATACATGGTGTGCCTGGTACTTGGTGAGTATGGTACTTGGTGTGCATGGTACTTGGTGAACATGGTACTTGGTGTGCATGGTATTTGGTGAGTGTGGTACTTGGTGAGCATGGTACTTGGTGAGGGTGGTACTTGGTGTGCCTGGTACTTGGTGAGCATGGTACTTGGTGTGCATAGTATTTGGTGAGTGTGGTATTTGCTGTATGTGGTACTTGGTGTGCTTAGTACTTGGTGTGTATGGTACTTGGGTACTTGGGGTGCATGGCACTTGGTGAGCATGGTACTTGGTAAGCATGGTACTTGGTGTGCCTGGTACTTGGTATGCATGGTACTTGGTGAGTGGGACGGGCCACTGTCCTGCCAGCCTTGGACTGGGCTGGATGTGGAGGAAGTCTGCTGTATCTTACAGCAACGATTCTTCCCATTGAGGAGATGGGCCATTTCTCTTACTGTCTCCTGTCTCCAAAGAAAAGAAGGAAGTAAAAACTGAAAAATAGCAGACTGATCAGCGCCACTGGTCAGGCCTGAAGGTTAAAGATTAACCCCCACCCTAAATCGCTTGTGCTATCTATAGATCACAGACAATGGTATGGAGAAATGCTTCCCTTGCTTACCCCCACCTAGTCACGTACCCCATGCTTGCTCCATCTATCACGACCCTGTCACGTGGACCCGTTAGAGTTATAAGCCCTTAAAAGGGCCAGGAACTCTTTCTTTGGGAGCTCAGTTCTTGAGACACAAGTCTGCCGACGCTTCCGGCTGAATAAAGCCACTTCCTTCTTTAACCCGGTGTCTGAGGGGTTTTGTCTGCAGCTCGTCCTGCTACACCACGATGTCCGGGGTGGGGGGGGGGCTTTGATTTCTCTGTTCTCTGGTGGATGTGGAGCTGTGTGAGGGTGGAGACCCCCTCCTACCACGGTGGTCTCCAGTCCTAAGCCCAGGGCGCAGACCATGGTGTGGAGGAGGTGATGTTTGATACGGGGCGAGCGTCCCTGGTCATTCAGTCTCGGGATGATTCCCCCCACCCTGTAGCCAGGAAGCTCCCCAGCGCTTTAGAAAGTGGCTGCAAAGTTGCCCAGGGCAGGGCCGGCCTCTGCTCCACCAGAGCAGGGCTCAAGGGGGAGAAGAGGAGCCTGGACCCAGTGTGGCCTCCCAGGGGATGTGAGCAGCCTCAGGGAGTGAGTGTGGGGTGGGGCTGTGCTTCCAGGGAAAGCTGATTGGCCGGAGGCCTCCTGGTCCTCACTCCTGCTGCCTCAGAGGGGAGGGAGATGATGGCCTTCTCTTCCCCTGCACACCCTCTCCCTGTCACTAGTACCCACTGAGTGATAGAAGCCCCCTGCAAACTAGCTGGGCCACTCATGGGCAGAACCCAGGTCAGCCTGATCTGAGCTCTTCCCAGGATTTCTGATGGGACCCGGTAGGGGAGGATTTGGGTCATGGGGCTGTCGAGATGCAAAGCCCAGTGTTGCCTGGAGCTGTTTCCCAGCTCCAGGCAACGTTGGGGGTGGGGGGTCAGAGGGAAGTAGAGAGATGGGTCAGAGTGAGAAATACCCTGAGCCCAGGCAGGGATGGAATTAGCTCAGCCAGTAGGGCCGGAAAGTGCTGGAGTCCCCAGGATCCTGAGAGGAGAGCGATGGTGGTAGTGGCAGGGAGGACCTTGCGGGCCTGGAGTGGGGCCCTTGGCTTCCAGGACTCTGCCTGTGTGTGGGAGGACTACACTTTGGTCATCTGTGTCTCAGCCTGGGATGCTCTGGGGCCTGCCCAGGCCACTCCTTCACCTCATGCCCATGCCTGAGGCCAGAAGGAGGGGTGTGGGATCTCTCGAGTGGACCCAGGCAGCCCCCACCCATCAGCACCCCGGGTCAGCCGCTGGGCCCGACCGTACCTGCCTCCAGGGCTTTGGCCACATGGACCTATCCGAGGGTCCTGGGCCCCACCCACATCCCAGCCCTCCCTGCAGACCAGCCTCCGGGCTGGAGCTACCTGCCTCCACCTCATTGTTTGTGACTCTTCCTAAGAAAGTTTTCCACGTGCAGGCACACCTCCTTCCCCTCCTCTTAATCAGGTTTCACTGTATTGCATTTTTCACACGTTGGCTGTTTCCGGCATCACCACACAGGACAAGTCCATAGGCACCATTTTTCCAAGAGCCCATGCTCACTTCATTAGTGTTTTTTTTGCAACAAATATTTCAAAATGAAGGTATGTACATTTTTTAGACATAATGCTATCACTATCACACAGTTATTAGGTCACAGTGTAGTGTAAACATACATTTGACATGCACTAGGAAACCAAAAAGTGTGTGTGGCTGCATTTGTTGTGATCGCCACTGTTGCGGCGTCTGGAACTGAGCCCAGGACGCCCCGAGGTTTGCCTGTGCCACCTCATCCTCCAGGCATCTCTCTGAGCTCCACCTTGCGCTTAGAAGAAATGCAGTGAGAGATGAGCTGACACCTAAATGGAATAAAAAACCACTGAAAATCTTTGAGAAGTGTCAGAGGAATGGTGCTGCATGAACAATGGATCCTGCCACTCCCCAAAGCGTCTGTCCACCAAGCAGAGTGCTCTGTCCTCGGACTTCACTGAAATCCAGCAGTCCCTGGCCTCTCCCTGTGGGTCTCGATGTGCTGTCTTCTCCTCGGCGAAACCCCTTTTTTTTTTTTTTGAGATGGAGTTTTACTCTTGTTGCCCAGGTTGGAGTGCAATGGCACCATCTTGGCTCACTGCAACCTCCACCTCCTGGGTTCAAGGGATTCTCCTGCCGCAGCCTCTCAAGTAGCTGGGATTACAGGCATGCACCACCACGCCCGGCTAATTTTGTATTTTTAGTAGAGATGGGGTTTCTCCACGTGGGTCAGGCTGGTCTCGAACTCCCGACCTCAGGTGATCCACCCGCCCTGGCCCCCCAAAGTGTTGGGATTACAGGTGTGAGCCACCGCACCTGGCCAAGAGAACACTTTCTAATGCTGATGTGGTTGGTCAATCATGGCTTCCACAGGTCAGTTCCCGTTGTGATTCTCAGAATCTGTGAATGTGACTTTACTTGGAAAAGGGGTTTTGTAGAGTGATTGAGTCTTGGGATGGTGAGATCATCCTGGATCATCCTGGCAGGCCCTAAATGTCACCACATGCAACCTAATTAGAGAGAGGCAGGGGGAGACTTGACACAAGCAGGGGAGGAGGCAGCGTGAAGACGGTGGGGAGAGTGGAGTGATGTGGCCAAAAGCCAACCACTGCTGGCAGCCCCTGAAGTGGGAGGAGGAAAGAAATCCTCCCGAGGGGGCACAGCCCTGCTGACACCTTGATTTTGGCCCTGTGAAACTGGTTTTGGACTTCTGGCCTCTAGAACTGTGAGAGAATACAGTTCTGTTGTCTTAAGCTGTAAAATTGATGGTAGCTTGCTACAGCAGCTGTGGGAAACTGAGACACCCTCCCACCTAGTTTTGCTGGACTTCTCTGCGTATTTTGGATACAAGCCCTTTATCAGATGTGTGTTTTGAAAATATTTTCTCCCAGTCTGTGGCTTGTCTTTTCATTTACTTAACAGCATCTTTTACAGAGCAGAGGTTTGAAATTTTAATGAAATCAAACCTCAATTTGGGGTTGTATCTGAAAACCAAACCCAAGGTCACATACATTTTCTGTATGGCATATTCTGGAACTGTTCGTTTTGCATTCTACATTTTGGTCTCTAATCCACTTTGAGTAAATTTTGTGAAGGGTAGAGGATCCGTGTCTAGACTGATTTTTTTTTTTTCCACACGGGATATGCAGTTGTTCCAGCAGCGTTTGTTGAAAAGATCGTCTCTGTGCTATTGTATTTGCCGGTGTGCCTTTGTCAAAGATCAGTTGATATTTATGTGGGTCGATTTCTGCACTCTCTATTTTACTATGTTGACTTGTTTGCTTGTTCTTTAGCCAATGCCACACTGTCTTGATTACTGTCACTTTATAATAAGACTTGGAGTTGGGTGGTCCCACCTTTTCTCCTTTAATATTTTATAGGCTATTTTGGGTGTTTGCCTTTCTGAATAAACTTTAAAATCAGTTTGTCAGGATCCATGAAATAACTCACTGGGATTTTGATTGGGAGTGCATTGAATCTATAGATGAAGTCGGGGAGAACTCACATTTTGACAATAGTGAGTCTTCCTATCCATGAACATGGATTATCTCTCTATTTATTTAGCTCTTTGATTTCTTTCATTAGAGTTTTGTTGTTTTCTTCACATAGGTCTTATACATATTTTGTTTCATTTATACCTAAGTATTTCATTTTCTTGGAGCTTACATAAATGGTGTTGTGTTTTTAATCTCAAATTCCAACTGTCCAGTGAATTCTATAGGGGAAAGAAATGGACTATTGTATATTAACCTTGTGTCCTGGAGCCTTGCTATAATCACTTATTAATTCCAGGATTTTTTGGGGGGTGATTCTTTGAGATTTCCTACATAGAAAATCATGTCATCTGTGAACAGTTTTGTTTCTTCTTTCCCAATCTATACGCGTGTTATTTCCTCTTCTTGTGTTACTGCACTAGCTATGACTTCCTGTACGACGTTGAACAGGAGTGGCCAGAGGGGACATCCTTGCCTTCTTTCTGATCTTAGAAGAAAAGCATCTAGTTTTTCACCCTCTAATGTTAACTGTACCTTCTTTGTAGATGTTCCTTATCTATTTGGGGAAGCTCCATTATGTAAAAAGTTTACTAAGTTACTACGGCCGGGCATGGTGGCTCATGTCTGTAATCCCAGCACTTTGGTAGGTGGAGGTGGGCAGATCACCTGACGTCAGGAGTTCAAAGCCAGCCTGGCCAACATGGTGAAATCCTATCTCTACCAAAAATACAAAAATTGTCCAGGTATGGTGGCAGGCGCCTGTAATCTCAGCTACTCGGGAGGCTGAGGCACAAGAATCGCTTGAACCTGGAAGCCAGAGGTTGCAGTGAGCTGAGTTCCCATCACTGCACTCCAGCCTGGGCAACAGAGCAAGACTCTGTCTCAAAAAAAAAAAAAAAAGTTTACTAAGTTATTATAAGAAGTTCTCTTCTTAAAAAACGTATTTAGAAAGTTATTTTCCAGAATTAACAGTGGAAACATGTGGGAGGGAGCTTCTCTCTCCACGTGGCTGCCTATAGATTCCCCTTTCCTCTTTGCTCCAGGACAGACCCCTCCTCCCTCCGGGAAGACCCTCCAGCTCCCACCCACTTGGGCCTCTCCTGTGTGTCTCCCGCAGCACCTAGGCCTCTGCCCTCCCGTTGCCTGCTGGTCTCTTCACTGTCAGAGCCTCCCGTGCTCCAGTCCCCTCGGCCACTCCAGCCTTTCCTTCAGTCTGGAAAATTGCCAGACCACTGAAGTGGCACCTTTGGATTTAATCAGCCTTTCTTAACGGAAAAGTTGTTTTTCTAAAGCAGATTTGAAGAATGAGGTTTTATATGCTGGGTGTTGTAATACCTGATGAGGCTTTGTTCAGTACCCTATTAGCACCTTCAAGGGGCGACTAGTGTGTTTGGCCAGGATTCAGGGTCACCGCCCTCCCCTCCCAGGGAGTCCCGTGCCTACCTGGGGGTCTCAGGAGACAAAGGAAGGTGAGACCTAGGCAGAGTCCCAGTGACACTCCTGGCAGGGGTGCAGCGACCTGGTGGGATGTGTCCTCCTATTATCTATCCCCTCTTACAGATGAGCAAACTGAGGCATAGCAGGAGGAAGTCACTTCCCAAAGTCACACGGGTAATTTGCGGCAATCCAGGCCTGGAGCCTGAAACCCGAGTCCGAGCAGGAGAAGGTGCTTCTCTATCTTCCCCTCCGATCCTGGCCCCCAGGCGAGGGAGGGCGGGCCAGCTGGGTGGGGAATGGGAGGGGGCCTGCAGTGACCACTGGCAGGGAATTGGCCGTCAGTCCCCTCCCTCTCCGGGCCTCAAGAGACAAGAAGTCTGCCTTGAAAGGCAGGAGGAACTAAGAAGCCAGAAGTGGGCAGTGGGGCCTGTGGAGGGGAGGCAGGGACTGTGGGGTCTCCTCCGGCCACCAGAAGGAGAGCCTGAGCTCGACTCCTGAGCCTGTGTCCAGGACACCAGCCTCCCTGCAAGGGAGGGAAGGGAGAAGCCTGGGTCCAGCTGGAAGCCCCTTCAGGCCCTGCATGGCTCCTGGGGACTGTGCCCTGATGCCTGGGCATGTCCACCCTCCCACACCTGGAGGATTGGGGCTGGGGCTCCAGGGGTCCTGCTGATGGCCTGGAATGGGGCCACCTGCAGCCGCCCAATGGGAGACAAAGCCCTGCATCTGTCATGGGCCGGGGCCTGCCCCCAAACACACAAACTGTGCAGAAACAGAGGGCAACATCCCTCTTGAGGCAGAAGCAGCTGAAGGTGTTGGGGGTCAGTGGCCTGTGGCTCAGTTTTCCTTAAGATCCAGTTGGACAGGAAGACCCAGGTCCCTCAGTGCCATGGCCGTATCCTCTGGGGAGGGGCAGGCGGGGTCAAAATGCTCTTTGGTATGTTGTGTAGACAAGGCCTAAATAATTTAGACTCGGGACACATTCCGAAGGCAAACATCCTCCCTGGCTGGGAGGTCCTGACACCTGCCTCTTCCAAGGGAAAGTTCCCATGGAAACAAACTCCCACCCCACCCGCCCCAGCTGAGACCCCTCCACCCTTAGACTCCATTCTGGAGGGCTGGTGGTTTGAGAGGCACCTTCACACTTGCCCAGCTGGTGCTTCCCTGGCTGGGGAGGGAGGGCAGGGCTCAGGGCTTGGCCGGCAGCCCCTGGGGAGGTGCGTACTCGCCTCCTGGCTTCTTCCTGAGATGCTCCTGTCAGCAGGAGGCAGATGCACCAGATCGGAGGAGGGTCTCAGGAAGCAAACGCAAGCAACGGCAATGAAAGGGACTCGCCGCGGGGTGGTGCTCTCCGACCTCATTTGAAAGGATTGGGAGTCGGCTCTCTCAAGGCAACTTCACTTTTCGTTGGACTTCTGTTAAATTGTCTGCAAGACACACAGGAGGACACCGGAATGAGATACAGCATTGTTGAAATTTATCACAACTGTCATGTTCTGTTTCACAAGACTACTCTCCCCTCCTCCTCGAGTCCTCCTCATTCTCCTCCACCTTTGTCATCCGTCATCACCTTTTAACTTTCATTGTTTTAGAGAGGAGGAAACGGAGGCATTTTCCTGTCATTCTGAAAGAAAGAGAAAAATCAAACAAAGAAAATGCCCATTTCATTCACCTTATAAGAAACAGGTAGGAAAAAAAATGCTCATTTCTCCTGAGTTTGGACACAAAATCTTCCTCCTGGGTTGACCACTGGGGAACAAAGTTCTGGTCTCTGAGAAATGCTATTAAAATAGTCCATGACTGTTTCATTTTCAATGTTAATCTGGTTTCCAGTCGAGTTCTGAGGAAGAAAGTGTGGGAGATTCTGTCGCGATTCAGTCTTCAAAAAGGTTTTGTGATGTTAGGTTTGGAGCTTTGCTTACTGATGTCACCGAATCCGGCCAGTAAAATTAAGAGAAAAGAGGTAGGTTTGCCAAATCATGGGTGCAATTGCAGATGTGTTGCTGGTTACACAGACACCTCCACCATTTCCATGGGTCCCTCAACTTTGCATTTCTGGAGCAGGGTTGGGGGACCTTTCCACAGCAGTGGCACGCGGTGGCAGCAAGAGCGACAGTGGTGGATTCAGAAACCCACCCGGGCTCCTGGCATTTGGAGGGTGGAGTGGAGGCGGCGAGAGGGACTTCCTGGGAAGACATTATCTGGGAAACAAAAGGGAAGGGACCAGAATTATGTCCCAAGACACAGCACGCAGCCCTGTGTTCTCCTGGAGGGCCAGGGTGGGCTTCCACCTCTCTGAGGGTGCACACCCTCAGAACGAGGGGTGCTCGTTCACAGAGGACCCCCTATGTAAGCCTCGGGTGAGTTGAGTTGGGGTCTGGCCAGGTTCTCACTGACTGCCATTGTCTCTGCCTTCAGGGACCACAGAGACCCCCGGGCCTGCTCAGGGTTTGCCATGGGCTCTGGCTGCTGGGAATGGGGCCTCTGCGCTGTGTCCCCAGCTCAGACTAAAGGCTCCTGCGTTGAAGTCAGGGGTTAATACCCTGCCCTTAATTCCAGAGCTGGAAAGACTCCACTTTCTCCTCTCTCTCTTGTCCCCTAGCTCCCCATCATGGTGAGACCCCACTGGTCTGAGAGAGCAGGGATTTCTGATTCTTCTGGTTATAGATTGATGAACTCAGTTCCGACCTCCAGTCCCCAGGAGGACTTTCCAGAACCCTCTGTGCCACCAAGTTTCTCCTCTGGGTGTCCAGCATCCTGCCCTGAGGGTCGGCTCATGGCCCACTCCTGACCCGGGCTGTGAGCCCTGGAGCCCCGGCGTCTCCCCGGAGCTTGGTACACCCAGCTGGTCAGAAAACCTTTGCAGGACCCAAGGGCAGGCCCTGCATGGACCCTGGGCCCAGGCTCCCAATTTTCTTTGGTTGGACTCAGCCTGTGAGGGTGTCTGAAATCTGCAGCTGAGAATAGTGAGTGCCCCATGCTGTAGACACTCGAGACCCCTCGGTGCTGTGTAACCTCACAGAGTTCCTGCCACAAGGACGCTTCCAAGGAGCACGGAGCGTGACTCATTACATTTCACTGCGTCTCTCAGTCACCTGATATTCTAAGTACACAGCTTTCAAATAGAGTTCCAGGAACTTCTATCACTAGACCTGAAGATTCATTTGTCTTTACCTGGGAGCTCATTTTGTGTTCACTGTTTTAATACCTGTCATTTCAAACTATTATATCAGAGTCAAGCAGAGAATAATTTACTTGGAAAAACGAGACTCCATAAATAATATAAATAACAGTAAAAGAGTAATTTGGGTGCGTTTGCAGGATATTTGAGGACTTGAATGCTGGTCTGGAGTGTTACGTGTTGTTTATTGTCACTAGTTTGCCATGAAGGACATGTGATTCCAAGAGTTGGAGGCACGGATGCTCTGGGCCCCGGGCCACACCCTGTGACTTGCGGGCAGTGTGCTTCATGGGAAGGCGTGGGAGTAAGGGTGCTCTCGCGTTGGAAGCGTCCTTGCCTCATCCCTAATCCTGCGATCTAGGCTGATAAGAAGTTAATGCCAGGAAAAGAAAATGTGTGTCTTTCGCCCACTCCATCTGCTGGGCAGAGCTCCTGTCTGTAATCCAGCCTCAGGCCAGATGGCTTCCGTCACCGCTGTATCACAGAAGCACACAATGTCTACACAACATATCTGCATAGAAACCACGCATCTTCCCGGAGCACCGACCTTACTCCGTGACAAATCAGGGAAGCATCGTTTCCTATATTACAATGAATAAGTATATTATACATAGTGAAATATTGGCATTAAAAAACAGTTAATAAATTGCATAGGACGCTTTCTTTGTGTGGCTGGCGGGTCCAGGCCACGTTCCAGATCCCTGGTGCAGCCAGCTCACTTGCCCTGAATCTGGGGAAAGCCCCGGCAGGTGTCGCCCTGCCCAGCTTGGCCACTGGGCCCTGTAGTTACTCCCTGGGTGATCTTGGACGAGTTGCTCGGGTTGGACAGCCTCCATTTCCAGGCTGTGTCCCCTGGTGTGATCCCGGCAGGCGAGGGTGAGGGGACCTGGTCCTGGGCAGGCTTGTCCCTGATTGGCCCCTCAATCCCCCCGGGCTGGGGGTGGCTTCAGCTTCAGCCACTCAGACCTTTTGATTTAAACCAACTTCTGTTGTTTATTCAGGACATGACAATCCGAAGGTTTTGAAGCTTTTTCCTGGGAATTGATCTGGAGTTTAGTCTTTGGGCTCATTTTTACCTTTTATAGATGACAACATGTGCCATGTCGGGGGAAGAAAGGGGGATATTGTTGGCGAGTTGAGCTGCGGAAAGTATTTGGCAAGACAGGTCCTGGGGACCCAAGGACCCCCACAGAGCTCATCTGCACTTGCCTCTGCTAGACATGTGCTTATTCAAGGGGAAAGCAGTGCTTTGAAAATGCTGCTTCTCAGATGAGTGAGAAACCACGGACAGGCGTGTGGGAAGGCCCCGCAGCCCGGCCCCGCCAAAGGCACTTTGTTGCCTGCCCCCCGTTCCTGTGTCCTCCCCACCTCCCCGCCGAAGGATTGGTGGGTGATGGCCTCATGTTTATCACCACAAATTAAATATACTTATTTTGGACAACATTAACATGCTCATCAGCTCTGATTTTTAAAATATTTGTTAAATTAGCAGGAGTTCAATTTTACCCCTTAAATGTGCTGAAAGTCAGTATTGATTTATTTAGTTGGCTCAACATAATTACAAAGTAAGGTCTTAAATACAGCTTATTAACACTTTTAATAGGATGCAAAAAACCCAACATTTCAACAGAGATAACATTCTAGCATAAAAATGAGAGCAATAATGAAGGCGTTAGGAGGTGAAAAGTCAACTCTACCTTATATGGATGATGCCGGAGATTTTATTAGTAAATGTGGATTTATGTCGTCTGAGATTACTCACCACCAACAACGTCATTCTTCCGAGCCCGGCTGAAGCTGCCCTCCATTTTCCTGGGAGACCAGCACCGCTGCGGCTTCATTTTTGACTTCCGCACTGTGGAGTATTTGGGGAGCGTCCACCCCGCATCTGGGCAGGAAGGCAGAGTCCTCTCGAGCTTCTCCTCTTGCTGCTAGAATTGTGCAATCCATGAAGTAGATTTGAAACAACCAATCTTCCAGGTCTGGGACCTTCATTCCCAGGCTGGGAGAATGTGGCCCTGAGGTCAGAATCCGAGTTTTACCCCCAGGAGATCTCTGTGAATAGAACCTTCTAGAACTTCCCACCAAGATGAAGTGTTCTAGGTCTCTACTGCCCAGTGCAGCAGCCACCAGACACACAGAGCTACTGCGCACTGGCAATGTGGCTGGTGTGGCTGAAGAACTGATTTTCAGATTTCATTTCATTATATTTGAATTTAGGCCAGGCATGGTGACTCATGCCTATAATTCCAGCACTTTGGGAGCCTGAGGCGGGTGGATTACCTGAGGTTGGGAGTTTGAGACCAGCCTGGCCAACGTTGTGAAACCGTCTCTACTAAAAACACAAAAAATTAGCCGGGTGTGGTGGTGGGCACCTGTAATCTCAGCTACTTGGGAGGCTAAGGCAGGAGAATTGCTTGAACCCGGGAAGTGGAGGTTGCAGTGAGCCGAGATCGTGCCATTGCACGCCAACCTGGGCAACAAGAGGAAAACTCTGTCTCAAAAAAAAAAAAAAATTAAATGCAATAGCCCTGTGTGCTTGGGAAAGTGCAGCTCTAGCAGA
The DNA here is from genome assembly GCF_009828535.3 of Hylobates moloch. Lineage (NCBI taxonomy): Eukaryota > Metazoa > Chordata > Mammalia > Primates > Hylobatidae > Hylobates > Hylobates moloch. The sequence continues at coordinate 1,685,063 of NW_026652278.1, forward strand.
TGGCTTAGGGCTCATCTCTCTCTCTTTGTAGGGATGGGGCCTCGCTATGTTGCCAGGCTGGTCTTGAATTCCTGGCCTCAAGCGATCCTCCCACCTTGCCCTCTCAGAGTGCTGGGATTATAGGCATAAGCCACCATGCCCGGCCATCTCTCTCTCCCTACAGCTGGCCTACCCTTCTCTCTGCAGCAGTGGTCCAGGTCGCCGTGGTGCATGCTGGGAGAACCCTGGAATCCAGGCAGGTGGCTAGGGACGACCACCACCTCCGCGTTGGCGAGACCACCTTTCCTCAAACCCTCCCTTTGATTCTTCTTCACGTGAATCAGTTTCCCCTCATCTCCATTTAAGTAGATTTAGGATGGAATTTACTATGACTCTTATTATGAACCACTGGTGAATCATGACCCTGTTTGCCCTCAGCTTTTCAACAAACCTCCACAATCTCTTCCCAAGGCCTGGGTGCAGCAGTGGCAGCTCTGCCTCAGCAAGGACAAGACTTTCAACTCCTCCATGGGGAGTCAAACCCACCTACCAGGTTTCACCGTGTTAGCCAGGATGGTCTTGACCTCCTGACCTTGTGATCCTCCCGCCTCGGCCTCCCAAAGTGCTGGGATTACAGGCGTGAGCCACCACGCCCGGCCAGAGCCAGTATTTCTAATTTAAGTCAGTAAATGTTTGAGAAAACATGGGCTGGGGCTGTAGGGAATCGGTGCTTCTTTGGGACATCTTAAAGATTTGTTTTCATGCTCAAGTGCTGGCTAACAAGGTGGCCTTGGTTCCATTCAAAGAAGAAATTGTGCTAAGGGCTTCCTCTCTGCTGTCAGCAGGAAGAACTCCTCGTACTGTCCCAACCTTCAAGATAAGAATTTGGACAGAATGGGAGTCATTAGTGTCCTTTCACTGCAGGGAAGATCAAATCCCAACCTAATTATTTGTAAAAGTGAAGTCCCCGTGCCCCCGAAAATTGCAAGCTTTTAATAATTGGTGTGAGAGGCACACTCTGTGCATAGGAGTTTGGGTGATTTAGTGATGTTCGCCTAATAGCCAGCACCAGCTGCAAATGCAACCGCATCCAGGGTGGGGGCGCCTGGGGCCGGAGCTGCAGTGAAAATGGGAAACACCTAAGTGAGTGATCCTGGGTCATTATTTAATCAGGGGAGAGGCTGGGGAGCTAATAACAGCTCCAGGAATAGGATTTAATGAGGAGAGAAAAGGCAAGAACGAATGCAAAGGTCAGCGAATCATGTGGAGTCGCTTGGAATTTTTAATGAGTGTTGCTGTCCTGATCTGCTCAGCTCAGAAGTACTTTGCAATTATGTAATATGGGTAGTTAATTTGCTAAGAAATAATAATAATAATAGTCTTGGCATTTATTTAGTTCTTGGCGATTGACAAAGCCCTCTTGCACACACTGTGTTTGATCCTTTCCAACGCCCTTGTGGTGGGTGTCATGGACCAGCCCGGCCCAGAGAGACCTGCCCAGGACGCTGAGCCTGAGGGCCGGTGATCAGGCTTCAGCTACCTGCATGTCCCATCACTCCCTGGCGTGGCCACCGCCAGCCCCTCCAGCCCCCTTGGCCTCATGGAGCTGCACAGTCTGGAATCACCTTCAAGGGCACACCCAGCAATAATGCTTCGTGTGGGCATCCCATGCCACAGCCAAGTAGACACGTTAAAATTGACTGTCACAAAGTTCTTTATCACATATTTGTTTTGCAAATATTTCCCTCCAGTCAGTGACTTGTTTTTTTCATTTTCTTAACAATGTCTTTCATAGAGCAGAAAAATTAATTTTAATAAAGTCCAACTTATCAATTTTTTTCTTTCATGAATTGTGCTCTTGGCATTGTATCTAAAAACTCATCAGTAAACCCAAGGTCATAGAGATTTTCTTTTATGTTTTCCTCTAGAAGTTTTATAGTTTTGCACATTACATTTATGTGTATGAACAATTTTGAGTTAATTTTATTTTATTGCTATATAATATAAAACTCATTGCAATACAATATAAAACTCACTTTGTTAAAATGTACAATTCAGTGTTTTTTTTTAGTGTATCCACAAATTTATGCAACTATCATCACTAATTTCAAAACATTTCAATCACCCCCTAAAGAAACCCTAGAACTATTAGAAGTAATTCATGGCCGAGCACGGTGGCTCATGCCTGTAATCCCAGCACTTTGGGAGGCCAAGGTGGGTGGATCACCCGAGGTCAGGAGTTTGAGACCAGCCTGACCAACATGGTGAAACCCCGTCTCTACTAAAAATACAAAAATCAGCTGGGCGTGGTGACGCATGCTTGTAGTCCCAGCTACTTGGGAGGCTGGGGCAGGAGAATCGCTTGAACCTGGAAGGCAGAGGTTGTACTGAGCCAAGATCGCGCCATTGCACTTCAGCCTGGGCGACAAGAGTGAGACTCTGTCTCATTAAAAAAAAAAAAAAAAAAAAAGAAAAAAAAGAAAAAAAGTAATTCATTTTGAACTCTTTACTTACTTATTTTTTTGTGAAAGGTGTGAGGCATGTGTGTAGGTTCAGCTTTTTGCATATGGGCATCCCGTTGTTTCGGCACCGTTTGCTGAAAGGACTATCCTTTTCCTTTTGACTTGACTTTGTGATTTTGTTAAATATCGGTTGACCACATTTATGTCAGTCTATAACGGGGCTCTGTATTCTGTTCCATTGACCCATGTGTCTATTATTTTGCCGGTATTCAGCTGTCTTGATTACTGTAGGTTTATTGTAACTCATGAAATTGGGTAGAGTGAGTCCTCCAAATTTGTCCTTTTTTAGAATGGGTTATTCTACATCTTTTGCTTTTCTACATAAACTTTAGAATCAGTTTGCCAATATCTATAAAATGGCTTGCAGTGATTTTGATTGGAACTGCATTGAATCTATAGATCAAGTTGGGAAGAACTGACAACACTGTTAAGACATCCAATCTGTAACCACAAATATTCTCCATTCATCTGGAACTTCTTTGACTTCCTTCACTGGTGTCTTTTAGTTTTCTGCATATAGATGATGTAATATTTTCTTACTTAAGTATATACTTAAATATTTCTGTTTTCAGAGCTATTGTAAATGGTATTGTTTTATAAATGTTAAATTCTAGTTGTTCATTGTTGGCATATAGAAAAGTAACAGCTTTTGCTTTTCTTTCTGTATGAGAAGAATGTGTATTCTGCTGTTGTTGGATCGAGTGTTCAATAGATGTCAATTAGATCCATTTGATGGATGGGGCTGTTCAGTTCAACTTGATCTTTGCTGGTTTCTAGTCTGCTGGATCTGTCAGTTACTGAGAGAGTGGTGTTAAAATCTCCACCTGAGCAGTGGCTGCCTCCTTCTCCCTTCAGCTCTCCCAGTGTTTGCTTCATGGATGATGACACTTGGGTGTCAGGATTACTGTGTCTTCTGGCGAATAGACTCCCCGGAATGCCCCACTTTTTCTTTCTTTTTTTTTTTTTAGACAGAGTCTCGCTCTGTCGCTCAGGCTGTAGTGCAGTGGTGCCATCTCGGCTCACTGCAACCTCTGCCTCTCAGGTTCAAGTGATTCTCCTGCCTCAGCCTCCCGAGTAGTTGGGATTACAGGTGCCCGCCACAATGCCTGGCTAATTTTTGTATTTGTAGTAGAGATGGGGTTTCACCATGTTGGCCAGGCTGGTCTCGAACTCCTGACCTCAAGTGATCTGCCCTCCTTGGCCTCCCAAAGTGCTGGGAGCCTGAATGCCCAGGCTGAATGCCCCTGTTTATCCCTGATAATGTTCCTAGTCCAGGAATCTGACATTATTACAGTAGTCACCCCTTATCTGCAATTTCACTTTCTGTGGTTTCAGTCACCCACAATCAACCATGGTATACAAGTATGAAATGGAAATTTCCAAAATAAACAATTCACAAGTTTAACATTGCATGCCATTCTGGGTAGCGTGATAAAATCTCATGCTGTCCTTCCCCATCCTCCTGGATGCGAGTCTCCCTTTGTCCATTGTACCCATGTCATTTACCCAGCCTGACTGTCAGCCACTGAGCGGTCATCTCAGTTACCAGATCCTCCCACGCCCCCGAGAAAACCCCAAAAAACAGTATATACAGGGTTCCCCGGAGGACAAGGGGGGCTCCTGGATGGTGAATCTAGAGATCCCTGGAGGACAACGGGGGCTCCTGGACGGTGAATCTAGAGATTTTTCAATTACTACTCCATGGAATAACTCTCTCCATCCTTTTACTTACAACCTATTCTAGTCTCACTTGTTTTACCCACTCTGACCGTTTCTGTCTTATAATTGGTGTATTGAGACCATTTGCATCTAAAGTGATTATTGATATTGTTGAATTCATGTCTGCAACTTTTTTACATTGTGATTATCCTTTGCTCCTTTTCCCTCCAACTTTTTCTGTCTTATCTCGTTTTAATTGAGCATTTTCTATGATTCTGTTTTATCTCCTGTGCTCGTATGTCAATCATACTTCTTTTTAAGCCACTTTTTAGTGATTGCTTCAGGGTTTACAATGGAGCAGGCCTTCCACATCTGTGGGTCCCAGGTGTGTGGATTCAACTAACCACCAACTGAAAATACTCGGAGAAAGGAAAAAAGGATGGTATGTCTGCACCATGTACAGGCTTCTCCTTCCATCGTTCCCTGAATCATACGTTTTAACAGTGATTTACATAGCATTTACCTTGTATTAGGTGTCGTAATATGGGAGGGCGTGTGTGAGTTACATCATTTTAAATACGGGACTTGAGCATCTTTGGATATTGGTTTCTGTGGGAGTCCTAGAACCAAGCCCCCAAGGATGCTGGATACACATTTTTTTTTTTTTTTTGAGACGGAGTCTCGCTCTGTTGCCCAGGCTGGAGTGCAGTGGCGCAATCTCGGCTCACTGCAAGCTCCGCCTCCCGGGTTCACGCCATTCTCCTGCCTCAGCCTCTCCGAGTAGCTGGGACTACAGGCGCCCGCCACCACGCCCGGCTAATTTTTTGTATTTTTAGTAGAGACGGGGTTTCACCGTGGTCTCGATCTCCTGACCTCGTGATCTGCCCACCTCGGCCTCCCAAAGTGCTGGGATTACAAGCGTGAGCCACCGTGCCTGGCTGGATACACATTTTTAACTCATCTAAGTTCAGCTTTAAATAACACCATTATCCCTTTCCCATGTGGCGCCTTCAACTTATAAGAAAGTCTTCTCAATTCCTCCCTCTCATTTCTGTGACAATACTTTACTTTCATTTTTTTTTTTACTTGTCCATGTGTTATAATCACTTAATACATTGTTGCTATTATTATTTTATGCAGCTATTTTTTTTTTTTTGAGATGGAGTCTTGCTCTGTTACCCAGGTTGGAGGGCAGTGGTGCTATCTTGGTTCACTGCAATCTCTGACTCCTTGGTTAAAGCGATTTTCCTGCCTCAGCCTCCCAATTAGCTGGGATTACAGGCGCCCGCCACCACACCTGGCTAGTTTTTGTATTTTTAGTAGAGACAGGGTTTCACCATGTTGGTCAGGCTGGTCTTGAACTCCTGATCTCAGGTGATCCACCTGCCTCGGCCTCCCAAAGTGCTGGGATTACAGGCGTGAGCCACTGCACCCGGCCTTGAACAGCTATGTTTTAGATCAATTAAAAATAATGAAGACAAATACTTTTATTTAACCTTCACTTACTCCTCCTCTGACACTCTTCCTTTCTCTTTATTTATTTTAAGGATTTCATTAGTCTTATTTTAAGGATTGGCCATAGGATTGTGGAGGCTGTTAGTCTGAAATCTGCAGGGTGATTTGCAGGCTGGAGATCCAGTGAGGGGCTGGGGGCCGAGGGCCACCCTCGGGCAGAGCTCCCTCTTCTCCAAGGCACCTCAGCCTTTTTTCTATGAAGGCCTTCAGCTGATTGGCTGAGATCCACCACGTCCCAAACGGTAACCTCCAACTCTACTGATCTAAGTGTTAATCTCACCTAGAATGTACTTTCACAGAAACAGCTAGAACAATTTTTGGCCAAATGTCTGGGTACTGTGGCCTTGCCAAATTGACACATAAAATGGGCCATCCCAGGGGCCTTAAGCAATGGCGCCCCCAAAGGAAAGCTCTGTGAATGTGCAGGAGAGCAAAATCCTTGATGTGAGAACTGAGCGGAAAGTTGAGCAGGTGCAGCTTCTCAGAAAGGAGGATGAGACCGGGAGGCTTGTCTGTGTGGAGGAGAAGCGCCTGCAGGTGGTGCGTGCACACAGAACAACACCGAGAGAAATGCAGGGAGGTCGCAGGTGAACAAGGTAGTGTCATGAAAACCTCAGTCCTTCCCCTGTGAATGTGTGAATGGGATGCCACCTAAATAGAAATCCTAAAGAGATGTTTTCCATTTTCTTCTTTGAAATAAAAGGAAGTATTAAAATTCACATTGAGGAATAGTGTCTGAAAATAGTTGAGAATGTTTTCTAAAGAACAGTGAGCCAGGAATCACACCTTATCAGACACTTAGATCCCAACAGAGCCGACGGAATCCTGACGGCATGGTTTTGGCCCCAGGAACATGCAAGAAGAGCTGCCTGGAGCGGGTTCAAGTTCCAGGGGGAATTTCAGGCAGCTCAGCGGGAGCTGGGGGCTTGTGTAACAGAAGGTGCTGGCATGATGGGCGATGAAGGAAAGATCCAGAATCCTGTATCGCACCATGCATAAAAATAAACTCCATCGAGAATGAAGACTTGGGTGTAAAGTGTGAAAATATTAAAAGATAACTAAAGATAGCATTCTATACCCTAGGGATGGGAGAGAGCTTCTCCCATAAGACGGGATATCTAAAAGCCATAAAGGGAATCAGACTTTGTCTTATGAGGTGCAAAATTTCCCCCTTCGATTACTTGCTTCTGGTACATTTTGCAACATTTAAACAAGAATTTTAAACAAAAAGCGAATATCCCTTATATTAAAGTGTTCTGACGCCATGATAAAAAGACACCAAAAGTAAATCAGAGAATAGGGAAAGGCATCCCACGGAACAGGAGGCACAAATGGCTGGTGAAGAGATCAAAACAGGCTCCTCCTCCCAGCAGTCAGGACGTAGCTGTGGTGTGGAGGCTGCCAAGTCAAGCCCAGCAAAGGTGACTGGGCGTCTAGGGACCAGGTTCCTATGTAGGTAAAGATGGCCAGTATTCAGTGGCTGGGGATCCCCAGACCAAAGCAATTTGTCAACCCCATGGGAGTCGTGCAGGTGTGACTGGCTATCAGACTGCTGTGGAACGAGGCTACTGTATCAAGGTCCCCAGGCTCTAGTTACTTTAGGAGACAGCCTGGTGGCCAAAGATAACGGGTTCTGTCCACCAGGTCACTGGGAGGGTCCTGGGCCCAGAAAAAGGGTTGTTCATGCTGGGAAAAAAATGTCTCTAAAATTCTGGTTCTTGAGCTGTTTCATGAGGAGCTGAAGTCCTAAAAAAGGGATGGAGTTTGCAGTGCCTCGTTGCTGTGACTCATTGCACCCAAGCCCGTGGTGCCGTCCCCACTGGAGGATTTTTAGCGAGATGAGAGGCTGAGCCAATTCTGGACCAGCCTGGACAGCATCTCTGTTGATGACCTGAGACATACTCAGCTGTCCCACTGGCCAGTCCTGATTCATCCCCAAGACTCCAAGGAAGAAACTGCACAGCTGACTGCTGCTTCACGTCCTCCCTCAAAACTACGTTTTTGGTGTTGCCACCCTCCTCCTGGCCACGTGGGTCTCCCACGTTCTCTGCCGCCGTCCAGCAGGTGACCCTGGGAGGGCTTCAGTTTCCCTTCCAGTGTGGTGGAACCACCCTAGCCTGATCTTTGCAGGGACTTCATGGCCCCACCACTTGCCTTGCCTGCAGGGAGCGCCGGCTGAAGGGCCCGAGCACCTTTAAAGCCTGCCCTGAGAAACACCCGCCTTGACTGCTGTGTCTGCCTGGCTCACACAGCGTGGAACGGAGGCTTTTGGCCTACTTTAAAGAAAAGGGTGGATGTTTGGGGAAGAAAATGAGGTTTCCTGAAGTCAGGGACAATGACATAACAATGACAATTTGTTAAGTGAGCCCTTGCCCGAGCCAGACACTGTGCTGGGCCAGGTGCAGGTACAGGGATTCCTTCCTGTACAACTCCTCTCTGAGGGCAGGTGTGGTCTGTGAATAGGACAGGTCGCCCTCCTGGTCCTGCTTCTCTGGAGGACTCAGACTGATCCAGCCCCAGTCTCGATGCCGGAAACCTGCTCTTCTTTCAGTATCTGATGCCCTGCCCTCCTGGGCACCACTATTCTGCTCTGGGATGAGCAAACGTTGGTGCCTTCCGTGTGCAGCCAGGATTTCTCTTTCACCCTCCTCCCGACCGGCTGCCGGCAATGGCGCTTTGGTCCCAAAGCTGAGGGGCTGCACTGCCGAGGGGCCGTCGAACCTGTGTGGATCTAAGACCTGTCACGCCTCCCGCAGTCACTCAGGGGTTGCGGCACCATGGCCACATGCTTCAAAAACATTCTTTCTAAAAATTTGCCCCACATCTCTCCTGCTCAGCATTCCTTGGACTTGAACAGCCATCAGGAGGCTCCCTGCTCCCCCTACCCCACCCACTCACCACGCATTTGATTCTCTGAAGTCACTCCAGGCCCTTGGGGAGGAAATGGGGCCCAGTATTGCCTCATCATGAAACCAGCTTAGAGCCTCCTGATGGGTTTGCAGCAGAGCTAAGTCTGTCGAGACAGCTTCCTCCCCCTCCGTGGCTCCATCCATCAACACCAGTGTCCTTTGTGTGGGTGTGAATGAGAGCCGGGAACGTTGGTCCTCGCTCCTGTTCTCGGGTGGCGCAGTGGTGGCTGAGGCTGGCCTCCTGTCCCAGGCTTTAGAGATCGTGGTGCTGGCTTTGGAGTGGGCTGTGGCTGAAGGCTGTGCTGCCTCTGCCTGAGGACCAGATGGGGATGGGACCTCCACAGTCCCTCCCCTGGGTGCTGCCAACCAACTTGGCATGGCCTCGTGAGGACTCGGGGTCCTGCCCTGCCCCGCCCCCCCATGGCCCTGGGCTGCCGCCTCAGTCAGAGGCAGGCTCTGAACCACCGCACGCTGACAATGAACTCCACTAAGAGACCTGTTTGGGATGGGGGTGCCCAGGGCCACCCCTGGATGAGTCTCCGGTTTATACGGACTTCTCAGAAAAGGCCATGGCGTCGCCTCTCAGCACCCCTGACTCATGTCCCCTGCGGGTCCACAGCCTCAATTTGATTTGCTGCTTCTGGCCATGCTGGGTCCACATCCTGCCCCAGGCGTGCACCCAGGCTTCTCCTCCATTGCTTCCCCCACACCAGACTGGAGAGTGCCACTGGAGTTGGCAGAATCATGTCCCCAAGGATGCTGCTGTCCCACTCCGGGACCTATAGATATGCTAGGCTGTTGGGGGGCTGTGGGGGGTGCCTTGAGGGGCTCAATTTGCTCATCAGCTGACCTTACCCCATGGGAGGAGTGTGGAGAAGCCGAAGGGCTCAGAGCCAGGGAGGGCAGTGTGAGGGCTCAGCTGGATGCTGCTGGCTCTGAGGACGGGGGCAGCTTCCTTCTAGAAGCTGGAAGGGGCAAGAGAAGGGATTCTCCCCTGGATCCTCTAGAAGGAACCTGCCCTGCCAGCACCTGCACTTTAGCCCAGAGAGCCCTGTTTCACTCCGTACGGACCCCTGGGGTGTGAAGAAAGACGACTGTGCTGCTGTGAGCCATGGAAGCACGTGGTGGTTAGTTCCAGTGCCACAGGAAACGCGCATCGGCACCACCAAACAAAACACCAGGGCTGTGCCCGGCGCCCGAGTCCCTGCGAGATCCACTGTCTCCCTGGCTGGGCCTTGCCGCACCTGGGGCCGCTGCACTCCTGCTGCCCATCTCCACGCGTCCTGCTGGCTTCTGCCTCCCTGTGGCTGCCGGAGGCATTGACCTGAGCTCACACCGGCCCTGACGGATTTCTGGCTCACAGACATCTACAGGCCGAGCTCTGTTGGTCTCTCTAAGTTCTGAGGCATCTCTGGACTGTCTTCCGCCTGCTTGCCTCTGGGAATCTGAGCTTTTCCTTCTGGATTCTTCTGCCATGGAGCTTACTCTGGGGCCACCATATCTGTGCTCTGCCTGACCCCCCAGTACTGGGGCTGTGAGCGTGGTTTAAGGGTCATTAACTGAACAATAGGCAGCATGGGCCCCCACCCAGGCCGTCTCCATGCAGCTGCCCGAGGGGCAGAGTTCAGGTCACTCCGGGGCCCAACACCCTCCTGAGGCTCCTGTCTCAGACTCGGCCTAAAGCCAAAGCTTTGAAGGCCCACAGGGCCCTGCCCAGCCTCCCCCGCCCGCCCCGCTCCTCTGACTGATTTCCTTCCCCTCTCCGCTCCCTCCTCCCCCAGGCTGGCTGCCCAGCCCTTCTGCAGCCTGCATGTTGTGGTGCCCCAGGGCCTTCGCACCTGCTCCCTGCCTGGAAAGTCCCTGGGGTTCTGGAGGCTGTTCCTCACACTCCCGGGAAGCCTTTGCTCCTTTCCCTCCTCATGAGGCCCCCACCCACCTGGGCAGAGCTGTGACCATGGGCCCTTCTGCTCCACCCTGTGAGGGCGACACCTCACCCGCTCCTGACTTTCCAGGGCAGGAATGTTGGGGGTCGGTGACATTCAGAGTGTCCCTCTGGGGTTACAGATGCCCAAAGATGTGCCCAAAGACACCGCCAGTCACACGCTCCGCCAGGGTGGGCACAGCTGGTCACAGCTCTTGGTTTCCCCAGTTGAGACGCCCGCACCCGCATTTCCAGGGGGTGCAGCCTCACCCTCCTGGGCTCTACCCCACCACCGATTCCACCCACCTGTGCTGTTCACTGTTGGCTTCTGCCCCAGAGCACCAGGGGCACCGCTGGCTTCTGCCGCTGCAGCTTCTGTGCTTCCTGGAGGTGTGGCTGTGGGAATGGGCTTTCAGCATGAAGGGTGCTTTGGTCCCTGCGCAGGGATGGGCCCTGACAGGACAGGCCTAGGGGTCCCGGAAGGAGGAGCCTCTCCCTGGGGACAGGTGGGCCATGGATGTGCCTGGTCCAGGGCACAGGCTCTGCCAAGGCTGGTGTCCGGAGGTGCTGGCTGTCCCGGGAGTGCCGAGTCAGCCCTGAATGGGCCTCCGCTCGTCTTCCCCATAGCCCCGGGAAGGCAGGCTTTCAAACTGGCCCCCAGGTGCCTGTCTTTGTAGGGCACACACCTTCCCCCTGTCATCCAATCACCATAGTCCAGGGGCTGCTGGGGAGGGATTCTGCAGGTGTAATGAGGGTCCCTGCTCGGTGGATCTTCACTGGGGGCGTGTGCTGGGCCCTGGGCTGGTCAGTTGAGTCCTTAATGCGGCCTCGAAATTCTGGGCAGGCGGGGTTCAAAGTGCGAGGGATCTGGCCCAGGAGGATTCCTCTGGGGCTGGGCTGGGTGGCTCTGAAGATAGAGGAGACACGCTGACCCCTGGGTGTGGGCCTGGCTGACAGCCAGCAAGCAAGTGGGGACCCCGGTGTTACAGCCACGCGGCAGCGGACTCTGCCAGCACCCTGAGGCCGGCACAGGAGAACTCTGCCCGGCCCACACCTTGACCTCAGCCCTCGGCACTGGGAGCAGGGTGCTTGGACACTTCCCACCCTCAGAACGAGTGAAGGGATAAGTACTATTCTAGCTTCGAAGTTGGAGATGGCGTGTTTCCCAGTGGTGGATGGCAAATGCACCCCTGGGTGCTGGGGTCCACACACCTGCCACATGGCCTGCTTGTCCTTTTCAGCCTCAGAACATGAAGGATTTTGGTGGCCGTCTTGTGTGTGTAGGGCACACACAGAGTGGTAGTCTCCTACAGTGACTCACAGGCAGCTGAGCTCCTTGGGGTCACTGAAAACTGTCCCTCGGCCACCTCCCTGGAGTGGGCACAGCTCGGAGGCTTCCAGCTCCCAGCTCCACCTGCCCCCAGGTGTGTGACTGTCGCCTCCTGCCGGCTGGAACCCCTTCTCACTGTTCTCCCTGGCAGCAGCCAAATGGCCTCTTGGACATTCTTTGTTTTCCCAGAAGGAAGCCTCACCTGGTAGGTGTGTTGGAGGGAAGGACAGGAAGAGGCTGGGGGTGTGGGGGAGATGTGCCGGACCCTCATGGTGTGGACACAGAGAGGCTGGGGGTGTGGGGGAGATGTTGAGGACCCTCGTGGTGTGGACAGAGAGAGGCTCTGGAGTTGGGGAGATGCTGCAGGTTCCGGCGGGTGTGGCGTGAGGTCCCCGTGGTCTCGGCTGGCGTCTCACTCAGCCTGTCATGAGGAACCACGGGTGTCCTCAGCTCCTCCTCTCCAGGGTGTCCTGAAGCTGGAGCCGGCTTCACGCAGAGGTTTCTCTTGCGTCTCACCTGAGGGCCTGGACGGGTGCTTGTGGTGCTGGATGGAGTTGGAACCTCCCTGACTCACAGTCCCAGGTAGTTCCTGGAGGGGCTCTGTTGGAACCCTCACCCCATAACCCAAGGCTTGGGCCTAGCTGTGGCCTTCCTGGGGGGGCCATGAGTTTTAAATGCGGTGTTTCTGTGATTAGGTTACTGTGGTATCTCAGAGACCGGGTGAAAGCAAATAAAACTCTACCTTCCCGCCTTCCTAAAACAACCAGTCGGTTTCCATATGCCATTTGAATAGATTTGTGATGAAAGATGAAAGTATAGATACAACTCTGTATCCGACTTCTTGCTGTATTTACAAAATACTTATGTATCACCATTTTTAACAACAGCTTACTCCTCACCCCCGATGGGCGGGCACTTGAGTCCCCGGTTGTCCCCAGATTGTTGCGCACCCACATAGGGAACCCTGTTTATGCATAAATTGCTGTGGGTATTTAGTGTCAACTCTTTACCTTTCATTCCCAGGAGTGCATGGACTGGGCCGGTGGGTCCTGTTACCTGTTTCTGAAATCTTGCTTGAATGGAAAACTCACGTCTACCTTAGTGCCAGGCCCCAGAGAGGAAGGTGGGACCAGGGACTCAGAAGAAATGGATGGGAGAGGGGTCACCGGGGACCTGGGGAGACCCTGTCACCCTGCTCACGGGAGAGGGGTCACCGGGGACCTGGGGAGACCATCCCATCCTGCTGACAGTGTCTGTTCTTGGACAGGGGTGGGAGGGACAGGAGGTGACCGTGGTGAGTGAGTTCACGGTCACATCACACCGGAGGGCTGCTGCTATGGGGAGGCCACGGGATCCAGGGCCACAGCCTCTGCAGCCACCGCCTGGGTCTCCACCTGCCTCAGCCTCCTGGGGTCTGGGGTGGGCGGGAGAACCTGGGGGTCTGAGGTGCAGATGAGGGAGGGGCGCTCCCCGGGCCTTTGGGCCCACGGGCTGGGCGGCTCCTTTGCTGACTGCGGAAACAGAGGTGCCTTTCGCTCCGTGGACGACAGAGGGCACTGTCCCAATGCAAATGGCAGGCGGGCCCCGTGCCTCCCGAGTCGGGAGTTCCAGCAGGGCCGGCAGCGGCTTCAATTTGTCACCCGCTCAGCTCAGGATCAATGCCGGGTGCCCCGGGAAGCGCCCCAGCTCCTAAGACGCCCTCCTGGAAGGGCTCCTATGACTTTCCGGGCTCAGACAGAGTAGGGTGGGCTTCTGTTCCAGAACAGTCTTCGGGAGGGGGTGGTGATGGTCCTGGGGTCCTCCTGCACTTTGGGAGTGGTGTGCTGCAGGCCACCTTTGGGAAGGCTGGGGTGGCACTTGTGAGCCACGGGAAGGGCAGAAATGTCAGAGCAGCTTTTCTCTGCTTTCCCGAAGACCAGGCTGGGCAGCTACAGGGTCTCCCTGGAGGGCACAGGGGTGATTACCAGCCTGGTGTCGGGGTCCTAAGGGGTGGTGGCACTTCATGGTGGGACACCCTTTGAAAGATGTAAATTGAACACTGTCTTGGACATAGCTTTCGGGTGCAAAAGTCATATATTATACTTCTCCAAAAAAAAAAAAAAATCAGAAAACTATCAAGGGGGCAGTAAAGTTCACCCAAGAGTTCGCCCTGGAGATAAGCACCCCTGCTCTTGTGACGCACATCCTTCCAGATTCAGAAAAACGTACACAAAGGATCACACGGTAATACTGTTGAATAAGCCTTGCCCACTTAACAGTATGTTGTGCACATTAAAAAAATCAGCAAACATGGATTTGCATAACCGCTTTTAATGGCTGCTCTTCACAGCACGCAGGAGCGGCACTGGTGTCACTATTAAATATTCCTCTCTGGTGGCCTGAGACCCAGAGCACTGGGGAAGCTCGTGCATGCGGGAGCATGAGTGGATATTTAGATCGTCCCTGGTGATCTGTCGTGGAAAGTGAGCTCATCGCCGTTGTTCAAATGCCTGTTTGTGCACCTCTCCGATCACTTCCCGAGGACACATTTCTGGGAGTGGCGTGTGGGATGGAGGAGGCTGTCTTTGAAGGACATTTGTTGGGGTTTGGATGCATCTCTCACCGTGTATCTGCAGTGGGCTCTGTTGCTGGCTTCAAAGACGCCGGCCACGAGAGACACAGGCTGTGCAGGTGCTCGGTGGGAATGGGGTCCCCTCATCTTCTGGACCATCAATGGCCCCAGACATTAAACAGGGACAAAGCAACAACGTGCCTGGTGCTGAGTAGAGACAGTCAATCCCGAGGAAGAGCTGCCCTTGGGAGGCCAAGCGTCTGACGGGGAGGGATAGAGAAAGGAAGGCTTGTTGAATGGATTGTGAAGCATCCTAACCTCCTCCGGACATGAATGTTTCTGGAATCCTCTTATGGATGACAAGTGCATTTAGGATTGTGATGATTCCAGGGCAGACCCTCTTCACCCCTTCACAGGCCACACTCATTGCTGGGCCCTTCCCTCCCCAGCTCTCAACTCCTGACTGATCTGCCTGACCCTGGCCAGCTCACACCAGAGTCCCAGCCCAGACCTGGCTCAGAGTGTCACCTGAGGAGCAGGTGGGTGGGCGGTGTCCCCTGTGATGGGCAGCTAGCCAGGCTCTGGGCCGCCTGGGCTCCCCGGGCCCCTCCCTTCCCCTCTTATCCCCAGGAGGACATCAGGTGGACATGGTGGGTGGGTGGAGTGCACAGCTGGGGTGGGCTGCCTGCACAGTCGAGCCTGGCGGAGCTGGTCTGGTGTGGACGCCACTCAAGGGAAACAAAAAATACAGGTCTTCTTTGACCCGGTAACTCCACTGGGAGTCTTCATTCTACAAGGAAACCCCAAGGGAGCAGAAGGAGCAGAAACTTGTGTCCTAGGAGGCTGCCTGGGACTTCATTCCTGGAGCAGAGCCCCGGGAGGGAGCAGAGGACGGTGGACACGGAGGGCTGGCCACATGGGTAGGGCACAGGGAGGAGCTGGTTAGGAGAAAGAGCAACTCTCAGAAAAACGTGCAGATCACCTTCTTACGTTCATAGGACAAGCCAGGAGGAAAATCCTTTCCAAATGTGTATTTGCCTGAAGAGACGTACATTTATGTGTATATGAATGTGACAAATTCACATGCCACTGTTAACGCGGGTCACCTGGGGCACGTGAGAGCTGATTGGTGGAGGGACAGGCAGCCAAGACGGAGAGAGGAGGTTGGTGAAACCTGGAAAGAGGAAAGCCTGGGCCTGCAGTGAAGTCTGTATGATGCAATTGTGCTGACGTGTACATCTGCAGCTGTAAAGACATTAAAAAACTCACGTTGCCATTATACTTTATGTCCAGTCCATGGAGGGTAAATCCAAGGCCTGCATCTGGCTCAGGCGAGGCTGACTCCGCTTCTCCCTTGGGCCCGGAGAATGCCTGGTCTCCCCCAGCACTGTGCCTCCCAGCTGCTGACAGCAGCCCCAGGAGTTTCCATCCCATTGTGGTTTATGGCTGGGACCCTGTCACCATGGTCACCATGGCCGCTCCCAAGCTGAGGAGAAGGCTTCTGACCTGATGGGAGGGAGGCAGGGAGGAGGCCTGGGGAGCTGCTCGTGGACGCTCTCAGAGGCCGTGGGGAGGGTGGCGGAATGCGCCCAGGCGATGAGGGTCTTGCCTAAGACATTGGAGGCAGAGGGTAGAATTCTGCTGTGGCCCACCCAGGCTTCCCCGGCGCGCTGCTTTCCAAAGAATGGCACCAAGGAATGAGGCTGAGAGACCGAGAATTGGCTTCTGTTACTGGATGCTTAAATGAAAACTTATGAAATAATAAGCTACACAACATAAAACCAAACATCTCCCATTTACTAGTAATTAAATGCTTAAACATTTAAATTATCCATATCTTATGTTTATCAAATTGCGAGTAGCCTTAAGGCTATAAAAACACGAGTTTCTCAAGCTTCCCAGATGTTTCATAGCTTGAGATGGTAAATCTCAAGTTGTCAATTAAACCTCTCTCACAGCGGATTGGCACGACAAGCGGAGACATTCATTCCAGCAACAAAACCCGATCACGGCAAGATTTCCATTATTAAGAAGGTAAATCTCCTTCTTCGAGAATAAAGACATAAATACCATATTTTTTTGCTGGAGAAGTGATGTGGGAAGACGGCCTCCAGAGACTGTCCGTCAAACATCCTTGAAGAAACATGTCTTGGTGTGCTTATTGCAGCAAACATTCTTCACACTGAACGCCGGCGGAAGGTCTGCTCTGCTAAATGCTGCGCACATCACCCGCTTCCCCGAGCCGCACGAAGGCGTAGCTTTTAGGAGCAGACCGGGCTCATCAGTATCAGGCTGCCCAAGGCTCCCCCAGGACAGCAGGGCAAGCAGGAGTCCCGAAAAACCCCTGAAGAGGCCACACTGTCGCCAGCAGCCTGTGAACGAATCCGAATTCAGAACAGCCATCAGCTGACATGGTGAAGCAGGGCCACCACCTGCCCGTCTTAGCCAGGGTGGGAATGAACGAATCCGAATTCAGAACAGCCGTCAGCTGACATGGCGAAGCAGGGCCACCACCTGCCCGTCTTAGCCAGGGTGGGAATGAATGAATCCAGATTCAGAACAGCTGACGGCTGACGTGGTGAAGCAGGGCCACCACCTGCCCATCTTAGACAGGGTAGGAAGAGGGGTTGTAGCTTCTGACACCCAGTAAGTGCCATTAACTCCCCTCTTTCGAGTAGGGAAGAAAGAAGCCGTGGAGTGGTTGGCTTGCCCTGGGAAAGTGTGTCCTCATTAGCACAGGAAAACAAAACATGCGTGTTAAGATTACTTCTCTGCTCTCCTTTCTCTTGCCCAAAGCTTTGGCTCTCTTGTGAAGATGGAAATATGAAACCATTGCTGTCACAGGCAGCGTTTCAGTTATGACTGCTGTGTAACAAATCACCCCGGAACCGAGCAGTCAGTTTATGGAGCTTTCTGGTTCAGAAGGTCAGAAACTTGCTGAGGGTGCAGTGGGGGTGGCTTGTCTACTCCAGCATGTTCTGGGGCCTGTGCTGGGAAGACTTGGAGCTCAGGACTGCTGGCGGGGTGTCCACACACGGCTTCTCCGGGTGGCGTGGCCTCCTCACTGCATGGCGGCCTCGGTGGGGGCAGACTCGCACCTGGCAGCTCGCGCATGAGAGTTACCAGCAACACAGAAGCAACGTCATCTCACATGACCCAGCCTCAGAAGTCACTGCGTGGCACCTCAGCTACCCAAATATGCACACCTTTCTCCTGTGGCTGATACCTGTGTGGACCTACCTGGGGAGGGAGCGTCTCATAAATGCAGCCCCAGCCTCCAGTGACTGTGCCGTCCCCCAGGGCCCTGCAGCCTGCAATCCCGGCCTGCAGTGACTGTGCCGTCCCCCGCGGTCCTGCTCTCAAGTGTTATCCGGCAAACATGGACCTTTCTCTCTCTGGAGCCAGGGTTTTTATGAGTGGGGAGGCAGCATGGGGTAGACGGGGGTGGGGGGCTCAGATGCCAGGGTCAGCCCTAGATCTACACCCGGGACAGTTTTGTAGCCTCTCTGGGTGGAGTCAGTGGACTCCAGTCCGTGGACTGATTGGTGAAATGGGAAAGGTGACTTCAGAGGGGTTTAGTGAGAGAATGTGTGGAGCCCTCACTGGTGTCTCGTTCAATATGCACCCATAGCGGTGGCTAATTACTGGGGACAGTGCATGCCGCAAAGCCGTGATTTTGACATGTCTAGATTTTATGTCCTATAGCAGCTCCCAGGAAGGAGTCACATGCTCAGGTAGAGGTTCTTCCTGCCCAGGTTAACAGAGAAGACACACCGGGAACGGGCTGAGAGGGTGTGCATCCAGGACGGGGTCCAGGGACATGGTTGAAGTTGCTAGCTCTGACTTTGCAGGGGCTGCAGCCGGTTGGAAGAGAGGCGGCTGGATGCGTCCTGGTTGGACATCAGTTCTGTGGACAGCGGAAAGCATGTTTGCAAAGCCCGAGTGATGACATGGGCTGGAGCCACACAGTGTTGGGTGTAGGGGGTGGGTGAGCCTGTGTCGACTGTGTGTCTGTCTGGGTGCCACCCTCGCCTGCCACACCTGTCCCCACTCAAGCCTTCTGGGCGGCTGTCAGCACCTGGTTTGCCGTGGATGTGAGCTGCAGCCCCTGGCTGGCTGTGACCTGTGGTGTGGCCTGGCACCCAAGAGTGGCCCAGGCCCCTTGGTTTCTGGCCTTGGGGATGGCCAGGGGCAGCTATAAGGCTGAGAGATGCCCTGAGCGGGGGGCTGTGCTGACCCACACCTAGGATGTCATCTGGGTCTCTTTATAGTGAGGTTGAGGATCCACGAGCGAGGTCTAAGCTCCCTGCCCTGCTGGCCACAGGTCCGGTGAGCTGGGCCCCCAGGCTGTCGATGGCAGAGGTCGCCATGGGGGGGGTTGGGGAGGAGGTGGGGAGACAGGAGCATGAGGGTGCAAAGCCAGAGGGAGGGGGTGCAGCCAGGAAGGGCCCAGGCCTCAAGGAGCCCCTGGTTGGCTGCAGATGCCCAGATGAGCGTACACCACTGAAGTCACAACCAGGAAGATGTTAAACGGGCTCCACGCCAAACATCCTGAGGGCTGGGCTTGTCCACAGGGCCGGGGCGCTTTCTGTGCAGGACAGTGTGTTGAGAAGCCCGCCCATGGCCAGAGAGTGCACTGCACCCTGGAGCCCGGTCCCCACCTTTCTGGTGCTTGAGATCCCAGGGACTCAGCTCTGGGCAGGGACCCCCTGGACCTGAGACACCAGGCCCAACACTCAGGTCACAGGCTGACCTTTTCTGGACCCCTACAGTGGGAAAACCTGGGATCCATCCAGGTGGCTGCTGTCCCTGTGGGGCAGGGACTGGACCCCCCACCTGGGGAGGTGGGTGAGGGTCAGGGCAGAGTGGCATCATCTCCCTGGAGAAGGGGCACTCCCTCGCCACCCACAGGGGAAGGACTGGGCCTGTGGCCTGGAGGACTTCTCCATGCATGACTGCTCTGTCTCTGTGGGCCTCAAGTTTGAGCCTGTGTGGCCCTCTGCAGCCCACTCTGGCCCTCTGTAGCCCTCTGCAGCCCACTCCGGCCCTCTGCAGCCCACTCCGGCCCTCTGCAGCCCACTCCGGCCCTCTGCAGCCCTCTGCAGCCCACTCTGGCCCTCTGCAGCCCACTCCGGCCCTCTGCAGCCCTCTCCGGCCCTCTGCAGCCCTCTCCGGCTCTCTGCAGCCCACTCCGGCCCTCTGCAGCCCCCTCCGGCCCTCTGCAGCCCTCTCCGGCCCTCTGCAGCCCACTCCAGCTCCATCTCAAAGGGCACGAGACTGGGGGCATTGTGTCCACCGAGCGCTCACACACGTCTCCCTCTAGGTCACATTCCAGGCACCTGGCACCCCAGGAGGCCCTGCACGGTGGGCCACGCCCCTTTCAGGGCCTGCATGGAGCTCCCCAGGGTCTGTCCTCCCAAGGAGGGAAGCGTCTCAGCACCGGTGTGCACATGGCTGAGGGTGGCAGTGGGGCTGTCATGCAGGGAGATGCACAGGAGTCATTCCAGGTGAGTGGGGCTGGGGAGGAAGGCGGGGGTGGCTGTGGGCGGTGCCCCTCAGGCTGCCACGCCACGGCGGGAAGCTGGGCTCGAGCCTGGCCTTCCCTGTGCTGTGCAGGCTGTGTCGGGGTGGAGGGGCGGCTATATTTCATTGTCCCTGAGCTCGATGGCTGTCTCTCAATGTCTACACTGCATTCTAGCCCAGGACCCATGGAGCTCAAGGCTGGCCGGCCTCCCCAGCTCCCCTTCAACTCATGGAAGCCTGACTTGTGTCATGTGCCACAGGAGGTGACAGCAGAGGGGAGGGGGAAGCAGGGTCGTGGACTGCCTGCCAGGTGGCTCAGGACTTCCTTGTGTTTCCTGAGATGCTTCTGTGGCCTCATGCTTATCGGTGGCCGGGAGTCAGGCGGGGCTGCAATTCCATATCCTCTCCTTCTCCATTTAGTCCCGAGAGCTATCTGCACATCACAGGTGCTGCCCCTGCACCTGGGGGGCACCAACGAGGCCTCTGCAGTGTGAGGCGTTTCCCACGCCCCACGGTGCGGGTGTGCGGTGAGGCCTTGGGAAAGAGGCTTCTTCTCCGGGCTCAGCTGCCCCACAGTGAAGGCCAAGCCGCTTTGCTTGCCTGGGACAGCCCCACACCCCTGTGGGCATCTGGAGTGTGTATGTGTGCTTATGTGTGTGTCGTGTGTGTGTATGTCTGTGTATGTGTGTTTCTGCGTGTGTTTGCATGTGTGTGGTATGTGTGTTGTGTGGTGTGGGTGTGTGTGTCTGTATTTGTGTTTTTGTGCGTGTGTGCATGTGTATGTGGTGTGTATGTCTGCATGTATGTATGTGTGTGCATGTGTGTGTCTGTATGTGTGGCATGTGTGTATGTGTTTTTGTGTGCATGTGTGTGGTGTGTGTCTGCATGTATGTGTGTGCATGTGTGTGTCTGTATGTGTGGTATGTGTGCATGTGTGTGGTGTGTGTTGACAGTTTGTGTGTTTGTATGTGTGTGTACGTGTGTGTGTTTTCCTGTTGCAGGAGTGATGGAAGCCCTTGTTGCTCCCTGGTGTCCTGGGCACAGCCCCTGCTTGTGGCTGATTTGCCCAAGAGAAGGTTGAGGGGATGTGGGTGGCAAGCCACCCAGGTGCCAAGGCAAGAGACCGAGGGCACCAGCTGTTCCAGTGTAATAAAATATATAAAATAAGAATAGTTATACTAGATATAGATCATAGATATGATTATATATGAATATCATTAATCATTAGTTTGTAGCAATTACTCTTTATTCCAATATTATAATAATCCTCACTCTACAGTCATAACCTAGGAAAAACCAGGCCATACAGAGAGAGGAGCTGAGGGGACATAGTGAGAAGTGACCAGGAGACAAGTGTGAGCCTTCTGTTATGCCCGGACAGGGCCACCAGAGGGCTCCTTGGTCTAGCGGTAACGCCAGCGACTGGGAAGATGCCCGTTGCCAGGCGGACTGTGGTCTAGCGGTAGCGTCAGTGTCAAGGAAAAACACCCGCTACTTAGCAGGCCGGGAAAGGGAGTCTCCCTTTCCCTGGGGGAGTTTAGAGAAAACTCTACTCCTCTCATTCAATGGCTTTTTGCCTAACCTCAAAAGTTACATTTTTTTCTATCTTCTCTTTTAAGAGTATTATAGATTTTCAAATGATGCTTAAGCCCATGATCTATTTTGAGATAATTTTTGTATAAGGTGTAAGATGTAGGTTGAAGTTCATTTTTTGTATGTATAAATGTTCAAATTTCCCAGAAATATTTGCTGAAAACACAATTCTTTCCCCATTGCAAGGCTGGTTCAACATACGCAAATCAATAAACTTAATCCATCACATAAACAGAACCAATGACAAAAACCACATGCACATGATTATCTCAATAAATGCAGAAAAGGCCTTTGACAAAATTCAACAGCCTTTCATGCTAAAAACTCTCAATAAACTAGGTATTGATGGAACGTATCTTAAAATAATAAGAGCTATTTATGACAAATCCACAGGCAATATCATACTGAATGGGAAAAACTGGAAGCATTCCCTTTGAAAACCAGCACAAGACACTCAACACTCCTATTCAACATAGTGTTAGAAGTTCTGGCCAGGGCGATCAGGCAAGAGAAAGAAATAAAGGGTATTCGATTAGGAAATGAGGAAGTCAAATTGTCCCTGTTTGCAGATGACATGATTGTATATTTAGAAAGCACCATTGTCTCAGCCCAAAATCTCCTTAAGCTGATAAGCAACTTCAGCACAGTCTCAGGATACAAAATCAATGTGCAAAAATCACAAGCATTCCTATGCACCATTAACAGACAGAGAGCCAAATCATGAGTGAACTCCCATTCACAATTGCTACAAAGAGAATAAAACACCTAGGAATCCAACTTCACAAGGGATGTGAAGGACCTCTTCAAGGAGAACTACAAACCACTGCTCAACGAAATAAAAGAGGACACAAACAATTGGAAGAATATTCCATGCTCATGGATAGGAAGAATCAATATCGTGAAAATGGCCACACTGCCCAAAGTAATTTATAAATTCAATGCCATCCCCATCAACCTACCAATGACTTTCTTCACAGAATTGGAAAAAACTACTTTAAAGTTCGTATGGAACCAAAAAAAAGCCTGCATTGCCAAGACAATCCTAAGCAAAAAGAACAAAGCTGGAGGCATCACGCTACCTGACTTCAAACTATGCTACAAGGCTACAGTAACCAAAACAGCATGGTACCAGTACCAAAACAGAGATATAGACCAATGGAACAGAACAGAGCCCTCAGAAATAACACCACACATCTACAACCATCTAATCTTTGACAAACCCGACAAAAACAAGCAATGGGGAAAGGATTCCCTATTTAATAAATGGTGTTGGGAAAACTGGCTAGCCACATGTAGAAAGCTGAAACTGGATCTCTTCTTTACGCCTTATACAAAAATTAATTCACGATGGATTAAAGACTTAAATGTTAGACCTAAAACCATAAAAACCCTAGAAGAAAACCTAGGCAATACCATTCAGGACATAGGCATGGGCAAGGACTTCATGACTAAAACACCAAAAGCAATGACAACAAAAGCCAAAATAGACAAATGGGATCTAATTAAACTAAAGAGCTTCTGCACAGCAAAAGAAACTACCATCAGAGTGAACAGGCAACCAACAGAATGGGAGAAAATTTTTGCAATCTACTCATCTGACAAAGGGCTAATACCCAGAATCTACAAAGAACTCAAACAAATTTACAAGGAAAAAAAAAACCAACAAAAAGTGGGCAAAGGATTTGAACAGACACTTCTCAAAAGACATCTATGCAGCCAACAGACATGCAAAAATGCTCATCATCACTGGTCATCAGAGAAATGCAAATCAAAACCACAATGAGATACCATCTCACGCCAGTTAGAATGGCAATCAGTAAAAAGTCAGGAAACAACCGATGCTGGAGAGGATGTGGAGAAAGAGGAACACTTTTACACTGTTGGTGGGAGTGTAAATTGGTTCAACCATTGTGGAAGACAGTGTGGTGATTCCTCAAGGATCTAGAACTTGAAATGCCATTTGACCCAGCAATCGCATTACTGAGTATATACCCAAAGGATTATAAATCATGCTGCTATAAAGGCACATGCACATGTATGTTTATTGCTGTACTATTCACAATAGCAAAGACTTGGAACCAACCCAAATGTCCATCAATGATAGACTGGATTAAGCAAATGTGGCACATATACACCATGGAATACTATGCAGCCATAAAAAAGGATGAGTTCATGTCCTTTGCAGGGAAATGGATAAAGCTGGAAACCATCATTCTCAGCAAACTATCGCAAGGACAAAAAACCAAACACCGCACGTTCTCACTCATAGGTGGGAACTGAACAATGAGATCACTTGGACACAGGGCAGGGAATATCACGCACTGGTGCCTGTTGTCGGGTGGAGGCCTGGGGGAGGGACAGCATTAGGAGAAATACCTAATGTAAATGACGAGTTAATGGGTGCAGCAAATCAACATGGCACATGTATACCTATGTATCAAACCTGCACCTTGTGCACATGTACCCTAGAACTTAAAGTATAATTTAAAAAAATACGCCCCTGACTTCATCACTTCACCTCCATGTGCATTTCCCTACTCTGGTCCTGGTTACAGCTTAAATGCAAACACGTGTTCCTGGAGTAGGCAGAATTCAGCTACTGCTATGGGAAATACTTTTGTCAGTTATGCAGAAACGGAACTGAAGGGAAGTTTGTTAGTAAGTGTAACTTGTGCCTGCAGAAGAAAAACAATATGTGGGAAGAAGCCTGTGTCTTGGGGGGTCTGTCTCCTCCCGCCGCAGCTGAGGAAACCCACAGACCTGGGAGCTCGTGTGTCTAGCACGTGAATGGAGGGGAGAGAATGCCCTTCCCTCCGGTTCCAGTGGAGGAGCAGGGCCAAGAGGGGGCGGTGCACATAGAGTGTTTGGTCCCGGTCCTTAGAGCTGTACTTTATAGAGCATCGTGGACACCCAGCGAACAGAAAAAGGCAGCCGCACCCGTGCATGCTTCGAGTTGGGCTGCCATGCTGGGAGGGCAACGAGGTGTCCCCAGAACTTGCCCTGGAAGCCCAGCACAGGCTGGGGCCAGGAGCCCTGTCTGCAGAGCCATCAGGAGAGGCTGCAGCTTAGCCTAGTGATACCCCCAGCAGGCCCGGCTTTCTGGCCAAGCTTCCACGGAGTCAGTGGACTTTTTTATTTGGGAGCAACTTGGCTCACAAACCGGCCATCAGGGGATGTGCAAAGAAACATCTCTAAGAAAACCCTCTGTGACACCCGCTCAAAGAGATCGATGCTTTCTCTTTGCTTTGGGATCAGACCTGTTTTTATTTACCTGAGGGGCCAGTCAGCTGGGGAGAGGATTGTAACGCTGAACTGACTTGGCGTAGGAAGCCGTCCAGAGAACTGGCAGCTCTGATGCATAGTTCATATTTCTCTACTGATTAAAAAAAAAATCCGTACTAATTTTAAAAATAGAACCAAAAAGGACGTTAAATTCAGTGACTTCATTAGTGGAATACATTGTTTAGTTATTTATCTTAAACTATTTTCGTGACTATTTTCTACTATTTGGAGAACAGAATTTATTCTCTCAGGGAACACATTTATACATTCAGACATTTCAAAAAAGATGAGCTTCAAATGATTAAAAACTCAAGGGATTGCAAGTTCCAACAGAATCGTTGAAAGTTACCGCCAGTTCTGAGGACTCTGAGTCTCTGTCTCCTGAGTCAGAGTTGCATGCAGAGCCGGTGCTGGAGGAAACGTCCCACTCAAACATTCCCAGCAAGTACAAAGGGACGCAGCTGGTGCTCTGTACACACTTCAGGGCTGCCTTGTAATAGGACTAGAGGGGAATATCTGCCCCAAAGCGTCGGAATCTTTCATGTGAGCGTTCCAGCCCCGTGTGTGCACACACCAGTAGCCTGAATTCTGATGTCTGGCACAGGGTGAAGAACACAGCTGTTTTCTAGTATTTGGCATGCTGAGGTAATCACAACACCCACCATTTGATTTTGTTTTTCTAGTGTCATTAACATTCTGTGTTTCTTTTCCCTCGGAATGTGTCTGGAGAAAGTGGATAAAATCCAGGAGGCTACCCTAGAGGGGCTTCAGGTCAGCCAAGTAGGTCTGACCGACTGTGTCCCCTAAGCTTGTGGAATGGGACTGGAAACCTGGCACGAGGTCTGTGGGTGGGGTCTGATGGTGGAGGTGGTCTAGGAAAGGTGGGAAAGCTGCCGAAGGAAGAGGCAGAGGAGGAACAGGGGGCAAGTGAAGGCCCCAGATGCCGTGTGTGCTGCTTTGGTGTCTGGGGACATGGGAGTGGGGGGACCTCACTGCTGGCTCCCCTCTCCCTCTGCTCCTGAGGACAGAGGCCCTCAGCCACACAGCCCAGCCTGTCATCCCTGAGCAAAGGCTCCGGCTCCCTGCTGGCCTGTGGGCACCACCCTCTTATTCCTGCGCCGTCCACCCCCACAGCCCTGTGGCTCACTCTGCCCCGAGAGCTTCCTCCCTGTGACCTTGTGTGGCCTGAGGTTTCCTCCCCTGGGTGGTGAGCCCGTGGGACTGAGAAACTGCTGCCCCGTCGTCTGTCCAGTGCTGGGCACCCTGTGTCTGGCCATCCCTCGAGCCCTAGGCGGGGAATCCCTTCCTCACCAGCCCCGTGAGGAGGACTCGGCTAAAACACAAACTGCCTCCCACGTCGCCCTCTGAGCTCTGCCGGGGCCCTGGGCAGGAACTCCCTACTCAGGCTCCCTCCTCCTCAGGGGTCTTCACGGGCCTCTCGGGGCTTCCTCTGGCCCACACACGTCCCTGGGGCACACACTCTCGCTTCCTAGGCAGTCCTTCGGGTGCAAATGACAGATGGCACCTGTGGGCCGCGTGCCTGCCAGTGCTGGCAGAGGAGACCACCAGGCAGACAGCAGTCTGGCCACTGCCCACCTGTGGCTCCCTCTTCGCCCTGGGGGCTGAGCTGTCTGGGCTGAAGCCACCACAGGCAAGACCTCAGTGGCCCTGTTAGGCTCCGTAAGGAGAAAGGGAGGGAGCTGAGCGACGGAGGGGCTTGACTCCTTCAGGTCCTGCCCCGCCCAGCAGCACAGGTGGCTCCCGATCTGGGGGCTGTGTCTCCTGTGGGGGTGCAGGTGGACTCTCTATCTGGCAATTCCTCTGGGCTCCACTCTGCTGGCCGCCCCCTGCACCTGCGTGACAGGAGCCATTGCCAGCCCAGGCACCGCACTGGCCTCGTCCTGGGGGCCCCACCTGCTGCCCCAGTCTCACCCGCATGGAGCAGTCTCTGGATCACTATTTATTGGCTGTGTTCATTTGCCTCAGACTGAAGCGTGATCTTCCCTTCTGGCTGGGCATAAGGGGAGGATATATGAGGGTTGATTTGGAGGAGGCCTGAGCTCAGTCCTTTTATCAAGGGAAATGGAGATGAGTACTTCAAATAAGCTTGGAAGCCTGGGTGGAGAAGGCCCGTCTCTGTGCAGATTTGAGCTTGCAGATCCACGTTGCCAGCCCCTCGTTCCTGGGGAGACCTGGCTGGGGTCTGTCGGCTCTGTGTGGCTGCTCCAGCTGCCTCTCCAGTGCCCGGCTGCTGTGCCTCTGGCCATGACGGACCGTTTGTCATTTCTTGTCACTTCTGGGCCCTGTGCCTGCAGATAGTCCTGGGCTGGAAGGATTTTTCTAGAGCCCCATCTCCCCTTCTGTAACCAAGGCCTGCCAGTTTCTCCTGATGACCCTGGCTGCCTTGGCTCTGGGAAGGGTGACCTTGTCCCTGCTGACTGTCTGTGGGGGTGGCTGTGTCCCTCATAGCTCAGACTTTCCTCCATGGTTAATTGCTTTGGGCTTCATGCCCTGGCATCTGGTCTCCTCTCTGTACGAGGCCTAGAGGGCAGGGGCCGAGTTCCTTTCATCCTGAGTCTTGGCCCCAGTCCCTGCACCCTCTGCTGACTGGAAAAGGGGCTTCCTGGACGCTGGAGATGGGCATGGTGGAGTGCACACACTCCTGTGCACACCATCGCCACTCTTCTGTCTGTCTCCAGCAAAATACAGGACATGCCTAAGGCTGTAGAATGGTCCCATTCAGCCCTTCCAGTTTGGCGAAAAGGACAACTTTGCAGACTCTTTTGGGAAGTCCTGCTCCTGCATCATGACTTTCAACTTTGAAAGAAGAACTGAGAGACCGCATGGAGCGCTGAGAACTCGACGGCTCTGCTGTGGAGACCCGAGAGACCGCATGGAGCGCTGAGAACTCGACGGCTCTGCTGTGGAGACCCGAGAGACCGCATGGAGCCCTGAGAACTCAACGGCTCTGCTGTGGGCATTTCCACTCGTGGGCTGTCCAAGTGGTTACTCCCATCCTGGTGACTTTACCCGCATGGGTAGAGGTCAGAAATGTTGATTCATTCTTGTTGAATTTTGAAATCTTTGTGACCTAGAGGTTCTTTTCTTAAACTTTTTTTTTTTTTTTGAGACAGGGTCTCGCTCTGTGCTCACTGCAGGTAGGAGACACCACTAGCTTGGCCCAGGGCATATGATGTGGGTTGGGGGTGTTTCTCTGACCCCTCCCCCAGTCTAACCCACCATCCCTGAGGGGTGTGGGGCTGCTGGCTCGCTTTCTGAGCATCCATGTGCCCCATGCTGCCCACATCTCTAGCTTCTAGTATTGCTGCCATGAAATTCATTTGGTTTCATATATCTGCATAAATAATTTAATTTAAATGACTTTCATCACTGAGACCTGCCTGTTACTGTGAAATTTACAAAGATTAATCTACCTCCTTAGAATATTGATCAGCATGGTAGAAATTTTTTTTTAGGCTAAACAGTGACATAATTGTGGCTAGGGAAAAAGAATTTAGTGAACTCTAAGCAAAATGGCCTCAGATAATTCCCAGGGTTCTGACTGCCAACATGAACCACTTCAAAAGCGTCAGAAAGGAGACTTAAATAATGGAGTTAAGTGAAGGTACCAGCTGCCTTTTACTGCTGTAACAAATGATCACAAACTTAAAACAACACAAATTTATTCTTTTATAGTTCTGGAAGTCAGAAGTCTGAAATGGGTCTTACTGGACTAAAATCAAGGTATCGGCAGGGCTGGTTCCTGCCGGAGGCTCCGGGGAGGATTAGTTTCCGCGCTTTCTCTGGCTTCCACAGGCCACCCCGTGTCTTGGCTCATGGCCGCTCCCTGCATCTTCAAGGCCAGCCTCTCTCCTGCCCTGACCCTCCTGCCTCTCTGGCATAAGGCCCCTTACAATGCCAAGGACCCATCCAGCAAGCCCAAGGGACTCTTCCTGTCTCAAAACCCTCAATTTAATCGCCTCTGCAAAGCCCCCTTTGCCACATAAAATAACATATTCCTGCGTTTCAGGGTTGAGACACGGACACATTTTTCAGGGCGGCGTTATCCTGTGGACCACAGGCTGGGTCTTCAGATCCATCAGGAATCATCACTTTTGAGACAGACCATGTAAACCCTTTTCCTGTGGGTGGAAAATGAGGCAGGTGGAAGGAATGTGGGGCGCATGTCTTCCTCGTGATGCTGTCCAGCCTGGCTTCTTAGAAAACATTTCTAATTAGGAACATGTTTATTGAAATCTTTGCAACCTAGAGATTTTTTTTTTTTTTAATTAATGGCATTCCCAGAGACCTGGATGGATTGGAGACTATTATTCTAAGTGAAGTAACTCAGGAATGGAACACCAAACATCATATGTTCTCACTCATAAGTGGATGCTAAGCTACAAGGCGACACAATGGACTTTGGGGACTCAGGGGGAAAGTGTGGGAAGGGGGTAAGAGGTAAAAGACTACAAACTGGGTGCAGTGTATACTGCTCGGGTGATGGCTGCACAAAAATCTCACAAATCACCACTAAAGAGCTTACCCATGTAACCAAACACCACCTGTGCCCCAATAATTTAAAAAATTCTTCACCATTTTTTTTTCTTTGAGATGGTCTCTGTCTATCAGCCAGGCTGGAGTGCAGTGGCATGATTATGGCTCACTGCAGCCAGGACCTCCTGGGCTCAAGTGATCTCCCTCCTCAGCCTCTGGAGTAGCTGGCATTACAGGTATGAGCCACTGCACTGGATCCTTTTAAAAGACTTTTTATTTGGACATAATTGTAGGTTTACATGCAATTGTAAGAAATGATAGACAGAGACCCTGTGAGCCCTTCACCCAGTTCCCCCATGGAGCATCTTGCCCACCTCCAGTACAGGTTCGCAGCCCTTCACCCAGTTCCCCCATGGAGCATCTTGCCCAACTCCAGTACAGGTTTGCAGCGCTTCACCCAGTTCCCCCATGGAGCATCTTGCCTAACTAACACCAGTACAGGGTCACAGCCCTTCACCCAGTTCCCCTATGGAGCATCTTGTCTAACTCACTCCAGTACAGGGTCACAGCTGGGAAGTTGGCTTGATGAAGTCCAGTGTGCTCATGTGATTTCACCAGTTTTATGTGCGTCTGCACAATTTTATCACGCGTGCACACTCATGTAACCACCGCTGCAGTCAGGTACACAGCAGTTCCACCACGACACCTGCTCCCCCTTTATGACCGTAGCCACCCCCGCAGCAAACCCCGCAAGGTTCCTTTACGAAGGCTGCTTCTGGGGAAACCTGAGCAGGCCCACGTGCAGAGCTAGGGCTGCCTGGTGGCTCCACCTGCAGAGCCTGGGGTCAGTCGTGATCGTTCTGCCCCTTGGCCTTGCACCCTCCCTGGGGAATGTGTGGTCACAGCAGCTTTAACCCACGAGCCCCTGCTGTGACGCCATGTGGCCTGTGAGAGAGTCATGCCGTGCGGAGACGCCGTGCAGAGGGCAGTGTGGAAACCCGGTGGGTGTTCGGTTGCAGAGGGGGCCGCAGGTCTCTGTGGCTAACTGCCCCAGTGTCCGGTGCTTTTTGTTTTTAGAGGACTGGACCCTCCTTAGTGGAAAGCTGGTTGAAAAGGAAGAGCCACCAGCCCAGGCCTCCTGGAGCCTGTGGTCACTGCTCCGCCCTGGGTCTGGCTCCAGAAAGGCCAGATGGAGAAGATCGGGTGGTGTCACCTGAGCTGGTGCTGCCGGAGGTGTTTCATTCAGAATATAGCCTGGGGGGACCATCCCACCTCCTCTTGGCGTGGTGCCAGGATGTTGTGCCTTTGAAGGCCCTCGGTTGTCCATGGAGGGTGGAGTGCCAGGTGCATCCCACAGTCTGGGGGCTGGGGCGTGTGAGCGGCTGACCCCTACAGCGTTCCTGCGGTTGTGATGCATGCATGAAAGTTCACACAGCGACCCCAGAGCTCTCAGGAACTCACCTTTTTGCCCAACCCCAGCCTCCTCACATGTGCCATCTGCATGTGAATTAGCCCAAGATCCTAATTGTGTTCAATCCCTACACACTGTGTTCTCCAAAGGGAATGGAAAGGGACTGTCTTCACTGCTGCTGTCTTCACGCCCGAGTTCTCGGAAAGTACACTAGGGAGGCCGTGTGATCAAGCACCTGATGGGGGACAGCCGGGTTCACACCGGAGGGCGGCGGGATCTCCTGGCACCTAGGCCACTCTCCCCTGGCTTGGTGTACTCCCATGGTGGGGCTCTGCACCAACCTCTTTCCTTCTGTGGGTTTTCATATGCTGTTCCCTCTGCCCGGCATGCTGTTCCTGCCTCACTTCACCTGGCCTGTGCCTGTGTGACCTTGGAGTTCCTGCCTGAATGCTCATGGGAGACCTTTCCTGGGTGCACCACATCTGAAGTCATCCTCCTGGTCATTCTCTACTTCAGCTCCTTGCTAGTTTCTATCCAACCAAGCAATGACTTAATTCATGGCCTTTGAGGGTGGTTTCTCCCACTAGACACACACACTCTGCTGGGGAGACTGCATCCTCTCTGCACACTCCAGCAGATAAGAGGTGAGTGAACAAGCAAAGGGAGAGATGCGTGCTTTCCCCAACCCACCACACACCAGAGGGACACGCAGCAAGAAAGCCACTTTGCTGACCCTCCAGACTGCGGGGGAGCAGAGCTGGCCAGAGGCACCTGAGGCAGGGAGGAGCCCATTGTCCTCTATGGTCAGAGCACCCGGCCGAGGGCCCAGCCAGCATCTCAGCCAGGGGCCCTGCCTCGTCTGCTGTCCTCCATCAGCCCCTCTATCTTACTTACCTTCCTTCTTCCTGTTCTGCTTGCTTCCTTCTTTCCTGCTTGCCTGGCCTGAGCCCCTCGGGGAGGGGTGGGAAGGGCCTGGCCAGGTGCTTGGTTCAGTTTCATAAACTTCAGGGCAGTGGGTGCAGAGTGGAAGTGAGCAGTCTCCACCAGCCCGTCTGCAAAATGTGCATTAATGTGGACAACAGAAATCAATGCATGGATCAGTTGTGCGTCTGTTGAACATGTAGGATTTGGGTCTTTTCCCACTGAATTACATAATGGCAAAGCTGCCCTGTTCCTAACAGAAAACACCTTTTTGACAGATTCCGACTTTATCAGCAGGGATGCTTTGTAGAAGCAGAATCAGTTTTATAATTCATGCATCTGCGAGGAAAACTCAGCTTCAGGTGACTTACGGTCTTCCCCCTTTCCTCCCATCTGCTCATTTCCTTGCCCCAAATGCACACATACCCACACACTCGGCATGCTTGTGCATAAACACACACTCACACAGATGAACACATAGACACACCATCCTCCCCTGTGGTCAGACACACTCCCCTGCACCCCCACACTCACTGTCTAACCCGGCCATCTCTGGGTCACCGCGTGGACATCATCTGATAAAGATTTGCACAAGTGAGAGCTTCACTTTAAGGGCTGACGTCCACTGGAATTTGGGAGTTGTTGGTTTTTGCAGCTTAGCTGGTCTTTTCCTGCACAACGCCCACCCCATTCCCTGCATCTCTGACCTGGCATGTTTGTGTCTGCCTTGCACACCCAGGACTATGGGAGATCCCACAACTGGTAGCGAGGAGCACCAGGTAAGAGGATGATTTATGCGACACTTGTGTGAGGACCCACTCTCTGTGATGTCCTTTATTAAAAACAGAGAGAGAGAGAGAGAGTGCACGAGAGTGTGCCAACCGGAAGCAGCCAAGCATAGCTCTGTCTTGAACCACGAACAGCCTTCAGGGGCTGCAGTTTCTGGACTAATGGACATGGTCAAGAGGCCACTCCTGACCTTTTGTTTGTGAGCTTGGAGTGATGCCCCCGACTATGACCAGGAATTGCTTCAGCTGAGACTAATGTGAGCCGTGCTTGTCGTCTGTCTTAAACTTTTGTGTGTTCCTGATCACACCCTCAATCCATCTTTCTGATCATCATCGTCCGTCTTTGCCAGCCTGTAGCCCAGAGAAATGTCTTCCGTGTGTGCCTTCACTTTGTTTTGTGTCTTTGGAATGTTTCTCATCCAGTGAAGTTTCCTCTCCCTCTCGAAGCCTCCGCCTCAAAGTGGAGCCGCTTTATCTTTCCCTTTAATCACCAGGGATGGAAAATGCCCAGTGGATCATTTCTCCCAATTTACATCTGAGCTTTTCCCTGCTCCTTGGGGCTGGGTGACCCTAACAGGACAGCAGTGAGGGACCTGGTGATGCCCCCGGCCTGGACTCCTCAAGGAAGGACCTGTTCCCGGTCGTAGGGTGCGCAGTGGGTAGATGGGAGTCCTCCTGCTCCCCAAGCATGGTGTGCAGGTCTGCCCACTTTGGCCCAAAGTGGGACGGCTCTGGTGGCTGTGGCCCTGTCAGCCCCAGAGCTCCAGGGGTGACCGGCTGCAGTCTGGTGGCCGTGGCCCTGTCGGCCCCAGAGCTCCGGGGGTGACCGGCTGCTGTTGGGGTTTGCGGTGCAGCTCCTCTCCTCCCTCTGCTCACTGCATTCTTCCCTCCCTTCCTGGGAGCTTCCCCACAAACATCCCGGGCCCTGACTCCACCACAGCGTCTGCTTCCCAGAGAACCCGACCTGCAGCCAGGGATGACCTTTGAGTGAGGCTGTGGTGGGCACGCGTGCCTGTTGGACACCTGTGGGGTCCAGGCACTCTGCAGGGCACTTGGAATACATCACCGGCTTAGTGCTTCATCCCAGTAATCACACCAACCTTAGGAACTATTTCCACCCCTGTGTTTTGACGAGAAGTGAAAGTTCAGGAACAGGTGCGGCCGGCTGCATGGCAAGGCCACAGGGAGCAGGGTTGGCTCCCTGGCTCCAAGGCCCTGCTCTTAGGGGATGGGCCAGCAGCTGCTCCTTCCTGTTGGTATCCTCTGCCTCTCCACGGGTGCTGCTGCCCCATCTGCCCCTGCCCCACGGGCTCTCTGACATCCTGGCCCCTTCTCATGGGCGACCCTCACGCCTGTGACATCAGTGGACAACCCTCCCTGGTGCATCCCTGGCCTGCTGCTGCCTGGACCCCCCCTGGGGCTCCTGGGCTCTGCTCGCTTCTCTCCCACGTGCTCACTCATCTTGGCCACCCCCATTCCATCTCGGAATTAGGGGGCACCTCCTGTGAATGCCTGGGGCGCTTCATCCCTGTTCCTTCTAAAATTAAAAATAAATTATAAAATACATCAAACAGGGAGAGAGTGTGAAAATGTGCAGGTTCACTTCAAGAAAAACAGTAAAATGAAGCCCCATGTAGCCACCGTTCACCCTGAGGAAGAGAACACCCTGGGAGGTGAGGCCCCTGGGTCCCCGCCCCATGGCAGCTCCGTCCCTCTCCTCTCACCCTCGAGGAAACGCTACTTCCAGTTTCCTGATGATTCTTCCTTGTTAATCTGCACAGTCTGTTGCATCTCTGTGTTTCTCTAAAGAACGAACGGTACTGCTCTGTTTGCTGCTGGCCTTGTGTGTGTGTGTGTGTGTGTCAGCCCCCGAGTTTCTGTATTTGCTGACACCGGATTCTGAGATTCATCCCTGGTGAGGGCGTTGCCAGGCTCCCCTGGCCCCATGCAGGCCTGTGCCATTTCACTTGGGTGGTGGTGAGGGGGCAGCTTCCAGCCTGTGGCTACTGTGGCCATTTGCCTGATGTCCACGTGCACAAGTGCCTCTGCACCATGGGCCGGCAAATGGCGAAGCTCCACCTACCTTTGGGCAACAAGTTTAATTGGAGAGAGGTCGCACCCACCCACTTCACGTTGTCAACCACTAGGCGTGGCAGAGACCACATGGACCCAAAAGCATAAACGATGAGCCGGCCCTGTACAGAAGAAGTTGCTGACCCAGCTCCTGCTGACGTGACTTAGCAGGGAAATGCAGGGCCTAGCACTTGTGCGTGCTCCGCGCAGGGGGAGGTGCCGTGCGCCTTGTAAATAGGGCACTGGCGGTGACCCTGAGACCTCACCTGTGCCTAGGATTTGCTGACCTTTAAACTTTGCCAGCCTGATGCTGTGGAACGATCTCATTTTGTTTTTAATGTTCTGTCTCCTGGTTACATAAGCGGCCAGGCAGCTTTTGTTTTTTGTTTTTTTTTTTTGAGACAGAGTCTGGCTCTGTCACGCAGGCTAGGCAGGCTAGAGTGCAGTGGCATAATCTCGGCTCACGGCAAGCTCCACCTCCTGGGTTCACAACATTCTCCTGCCTCAGCCTCCTGAGTAGTTGGGACTACAGGCGCCTGCCAGCATTCCCGGCTAATTTTTTGTATTTTTAGTAGAGATAGGGTTTCACTGTGTTAGCCAGGATGGTCTCGATCTCCTAACCTCATGATCTGCCCGCCTTGGCCTCCCAAAGTGCTGGAATTATAGGCACGAGCCACCGCACCTGGCTGAGGCCAGGCAGCTTTTTACAGGTCTGTTGGCCATTCTTGTCCCCTCCTTGGTGAAAGGATTCTTCGAGTCTTTGCCATTTTCACATTGTGTAATTTGTCTTTTTCTTACTGGTTTGTGCCTTCCTTATATATTCGGAATACTAGCTGACTGTCCACTGGTTTTACCAGGTCCTTCTTTACATCTTTGTAATCACATCCAGAGCTCAGATCCTGTGACTTCAGGTCTGGATGTGGCATTTCTGTGCCTGTGAGTGTCTGCTCAGTGTTTGTGTGTAGGTTTGTAGGCAGCCATACTTTACTCATTTCCAAAATATCTGAAGTGTCTTAGTATAATGCATAGAAATGGAAAAGCACAGTGACAAATAAAAATCAAATGGTACAGAGAAACTAGTTTTATTCTGGAGGAAGTAAGAGTGCAGATATGCAGGATGCAGAGGGCCTTTTGAGTCTGAGAAAATGTGCTTCCTAGGGACCCACGTGAAAAGGGCAACATGATCAGCTACGTGATCTAATGTGTCCATAAAGAAACAACAAGGCTCACTCTATACCATTTGTTTGAAGGGAATAGTGGGTGTGCGTGAAGTGGCGGTGAAGGCTGCCGTGACATCTGGGGAGCAAACAGTGAGAACTTCAGATTTCCTCCATTGATTTATCTTGAAAACTGAAAATGTGTCAGCAAAGACCCTCTCTGTGGGCCAGTCCTAGGAGCAGGACGACACCTGCCTGTCTCTGGTCTTGCGTCCTGAGCAGCTGCCATCCATGTCACGTTCTCCGAGGTGGCTTTGCCATCTCACCGGGCCTGGGGCGGAGGTGGGATTCCTCTGAAGAAGGAGACAGGGGTTAACTTTGAGCAATCCATGCTTCCTTCATAATTTTCTGTTTTGAGGCTTCTTTATTTTAAAAGTTACAATCTTGCTGTTACATGAGATGACTTCCATTTCCAAATACAAGCCAGAGCGTACAGGGCAGCAGGACATGCCTGTACGTTATTGAAATAAACAGGAGCAGATTCTGCAACAGGGACTGGATGTAAGTGTGTTTTTCTGGAGCCAGTTCCAGGAAACAGCAGTGGGGGTGTGGAGGGGGGACGTGGGCTGGGGAGAATGCAGCCAACCAAAGGCTCAGAACCTAGCAGGTTCCCAGTGCTGGCAACTGGGGCTCCATCCTCCTGGGGGATTCTGAGGCTGGTCAGAACATGCCCTTCAAAGGCCTCCCCATCCCGAAGAGGTGGGGGCTGGGGATGTCACACACCACTCCCATCGCCACGGGTGGACTGCCGTGCCTGGCACTTTCTGGCTGCCATATGCATGGGCAGAGCAGGCTCTGCTGCCAGAGGCGCCCAGGGCTGCCTAGGAGGTGGGGCCAGCGGACCTGAAGGTGGCTCTTGCTAAGCAGCCTGGGAAGTCCTGCTGGTGTCTGTGCAGGGCACAGTCTCAGGAAGATCGAGGGCAATGACGTTGCTTTTTCAAATTATTTGGAGGTTTACCCCCAGGCAATTGTTTCATCCAAACCTTTAATAAATTAAATGTATTACCTATATGAGTCTTAATGAAGCTGGGAATGATTATTATATGGGTCTTGATTAAGTTGGAAATAATTATTCATAATTAAGATTCTGATAACCTCCACTATGTAGGAAATATATTTCAAAATAAAACCAAACAAACAAATGTAAAGGCGGGACAATTATCGCACAATGGTAGGGTTCCCATGTGGACGGTAGGGTTCTCACATGGACGGTAGGGTTCCCACGTGGACGGTAGGGTTCCCATGTGGACGGTAGGATTCCCACATGGACGGCAGGGTTCCCACGTGGACGGTAGGGTTTCCATGTGGATGGTAGGGTTCCCACATGGACGGTAGGATTCCCACGTGGACGGTAGGGTTCCCACGTGGACGGTAGGGTTCCCATGTGGATGGTAGGGTTCCCATGTGGAAGGTAGGGTTCCTTCAGCGAGAGGAACCCATCCATGTGGATGGTAGGGTTCTCATGTGGACGGTAGGGTTCTCACATGGTTGTTTATGCTGCTTCAGGGTCTATGTTAAAGGCAAGGCCACCCTCACATGCCACCTCGGCTGTGCCCTCTGACCTCCCCCTCCACCCATAAGGGCAAGGTCCCAGTCATCACCAGGACTCTCCTGATGGTTGGCTGATGGTCACCTCTGCAGGTGGCGGTGTTGAATTTGCTGGGTGTGTCTGTCCTGATACGCTTGGTCATTAATATCTTCTGGGAAATTCATGTCCAGTCTTGAGTTACAGCCCATGTTCCCCTGGATCCCTGTGAGACCCCATAGAGGGCCATTGGTGCAGGGCATGGGCTGGGGGGTGACCCCTCAGACCTCACCTCCCCCACCTGCCAGCCCACCCTGGCCCCCAGATCACTCCTCTGTGGCCCAGCATCATTCCAAGATCCTGAGATGCCAAAAGCCAGGCTCCTGGAGCATCGGTCCTAGCAGCCAACGATTCTGTCACTAGTTTTAGACACTTTGCAATTAAAATGCTCTCGACAATTTCCCAACGCCCTAGTGACAGAACCCAGATCCATCTTATTTTAATATAAAACCCACCGTTTGGCATTTTGCAACTTCTAGCTCACTTTTCTAAACAGAAGACAAGCAGTACCGCGAGGGAGAACGCGAGGTCACCCCATCCTCAGAATCCGGAGGGATGTCGGCACTGAGGTGTTAGGAGGCCCTGGGCACCTGCCAGACAGGGTGCGCCTGCCCAAGAGCTGCTGGCCACGGTCCCTGGAGCACAGCTGTGCTCTGAGCCCACCCTGCAGATCTCTGCTGCCTGCTTACTCTGCAGGTGCACTCAGTGTGTGTGATAAACTTGGCAAGCGGACAACCATCTACAGGGCCGAGGGGAACTGAACCTTGGGGATCCCAGAGGCGGTCTGGGCTGCACATCCTTGCTGAAAATCCTTCCTGCTTGAGTTTTCTCACATTCCTGGAATCCCACTGGTGCCCTGACTGGGCTGGGAGGTGGGGTCTCCCAGCCACCCCCTCTGCTGGTGTGCAGCCTTCCCATAGCCTGTCTACATGCCCTCCATCCTGGAAGGACCCCTGAGTCCCTGCTGGTCTCAGAGTGCCCTCTGCCTCAGGCACCAGGAGCTGGAGTGGCCTCTGCACCCTGCTGGACCCGTCTGGATGGTCCCCGAACCTTGCCATGTGTAGCTGTACCCAGAAGGCTTTGCTGAGGATCTGAGGGACAGCGTGGGAGGAAGGCCCTGGGCCAGGGGGTTCCTCTGGGTCTTTGGAGCCAACGGCTCGCTTCTGAGGTTGATGCTATCGTGGGGTTCAGTAGCAAGTCCTCCAGAAGGCAGGCTGAGGGCCTGTGGGATCAGCGTCCTCCTGCAGTCGTGTGACTGGCCAGCTCTTCCTGTTGCTTCAGTCCGGTGGCTTTGGGTTGGCTGAGCGCACCAGGCGGCCAGGGGAGACTGGGGCTCCAGTGCTTGGCTGCCATCAGCAGGGGACTGAGCGCACCAGGCGGCCAGGGGAGACCGGGGCTCCAGTGCTTGGCTGCCATCAGCAGGGGACATCTGGGAGAGTTCTGCATGCTCCTGAGAGCCCCGAGGAATTGGCCTTTGGTGCACAACAGCCATTGCACAGCACAACCTCACGCTATGCTCCCTCTGCCCCCAAAAACTCACCTGCCCCTCACTCCTACTTCCTGCATCACCTCCCTAGAAGCTGCCTACACCCCAGTCCCTGCTGCAAGGGTGCTTTGGGGGATTCCACTGAAACAGATCCCCACAGCAGCAGCAACAGGGTCTCAGAGCCGCGTGGGGAGGCCCTGCTCAGGCCAAATTTTGCCCAACATTGGGTGAAATTCAAGGGCCTCTCTACTCAGGGCGTTCTGAGGACGCAGGTGGGGCCCAGTGGTGACACTGACCAAGTGGTTTATTCTCAGTGAACGCAGCTCCCTGTGGTCCTGTGACCCAGGACGACGCACACCTGTGCAGGCATGTACAGCCACGCCACTGCTGCTCCGCCCGCCTCCCAGGGCCTTTGCCATTACCCTCCACCGTCCCTCCCTGAAACCCACAGTGGTCTGAGCCCGCTGTGGTTTTGGGGACTGCTACTCCTCCATCGTCCTCCTTTTCCTCCTGCCTGTCTTGTCTTTCTCCGAGGGGGACAGGAAGCCAGGCCCTGGTGCTAGCAGGCCTGGGTGCTGAGTGAAGATTTGCAGTCTCTGCAGGTGCCACCCCTGAAAAGCTGTGCCTCCCTCCTATGCAGGGCAGACACACCACACCTGTCAGGAAATAACGCCATGGTTCTCCTCCGCATCTGAGGGCGCCTATTGAACATTCGTTTGATGTGCAGATTCCTTGGAAAACAGAGAAAATCTAGCTAGTTAGTGCTTTCTAGGTGAAAGTCAAAGGAAAATATGAAACCCAGTCCCAAACCAGACTGTGTGCTCTTTGATAAGAGGTGGAGACATCTGTCTTTTAGTGAGTGCCTGGAAGGTCTGTCGCCTGGGCCCAGCAAGATGTTGCTTAATTATAAAATGTGTGTGGCTACGGGGAAGACGGCATTTGTTGAATGAGCAGGTGCTTTAACCAATGCTTCCAAGCATATTTTGTGCCAGGAACTCTTGCTGGGAACCAGCAAGGCACAAGGCAGAGGGCAGCTCCCCTCGGAGAGCGCATCTTCCAGTGGGCTGTTGGTGAGGGTGCGACCACAAATACATGTTGGGGAGGGGGACGAAGGAAACGCAGAGGGAAGTGAAGTGAAGGTTGACATGAGCTGATTGTGCTGATGGATTGTTTGAAATTGGGAAGAAACACACATTCTGTCAGGGGAGCAACCTTTTCAACCTGGCTTGATCTTCAGAGACTGGCGGTGCTTCCTGGATCTCCTGGGTACTGGGGGTGAATGGCAGATGGAGGCTCCCCAGGTCTCCTGAGCCCTGAGAATACTGGGAATGAACGGCGGATGCAGGCTCCCTGGATCTCCTGGGCACTGGGAGTGAATGGTGGACGAAGGCTCCCCCGATCTCGTGGGCACTGGAATGAACGGAGGATGGAGGTTGCCTGTCATAGGCTGAGTCACGTACACGCAGAAAGATGTGTCCAAGTCCTAACCCCCAGGATCTGTGAATGGGACCTTCGGTGGAAACCCCATAGGGTCTGTCAGATGGAATTAGCTGAGATGAGGTCATGCTGGATCAGGGTGGCCCTAGTGCAGTGATGTGGACTTAGAATCGCTCCTTTTAAAGAGACGGCAATTTGGAGACACAGAGGCACAGATAGAGGGAGGATGGCCACAGGAAGACGGTGTGGAGACTGCAGAGACACAGCTGGGAAATTAAGGGGGTGGTGTCTGCCGGAGCTGCCGGGACGTGGAGGAGGCAGGGAAATGCTCCCCTGGAATTTTTGGTTGGAGTGCAGCCCTGCCGATGCCTTAATTTCAGACTTCTGGCCTCCAGTGTCTTTTACACTGGGAGAGTGTAAAAGTCTGTTGTTTCAGATCCCCTAGTCTGTGGTTATTTGGCAAGGCAGCCCCAGGATGGGATGTGAATAGACTCCCTGGCCGTTTGCTCTCTGAGGCTGGGCACAGATCTTGGGCAATGCCTAGGGAAGATCCGTTGGCTGTTGGCTGCAGGCAGGTGAGTCTGGTGTGGCACATGTGGTTAGTTGCCTCCTCTTTCTTCCTGACTGAACCTCAAGCATGTTGAGGCATCAAAATGCTCATTAAAATATCCCCTTTTCCAGACACTCCTGCAGCTGGAGTTGGCCCAGCCCGGAGCTGGCCTGAGACAGACCCGTGGTCTCATCTTTCCCTCCTCCCTCCCTTATCCATGTCTGGAAGCTGGGTCTGATGCCTCCACCACCTCCCGGCCAACAGACTGATGTTGCATGCTGTGTATTAGGATTTGTGTTCTCCATTTCACCGGTGGAGAACTGAGGCCTGGAGAGCTCCATTCATCTGCGTCAGCTCACACGGGGTGGATGGCATGGCCCTGCCCTCTGTGCCTGCTGCACCAGCTTTCTCTCGCCCGCGTGGGTTTGCCAGGCCACTCTGGGCGAGAGGATGGTACCCTGCTCTCTATTTTCAAGACAGTTTTGGAGACCAGGCTGCTGAAGCTGCACACTTCTGTGGCCGCAGTGTGTCATATACCCCACGTCTTCCGAGACACCTCAGGTGAGCAGAACTCAACGCCAGATGTTTGCTGTAAACATCCGTCTCTCGCTCAGAAGCACTTTGTCTGGGTGTCTTCCCCTTTGCTGTCGAAGCAACTAGTCGTCGACACTGTAGGCTGTGAGTCATTTTGAAAACATAAAGGGCAGCTCAGGCCACGAGGCCCCGGCTTCTTATGTCCCCTGTCTATGCTATTTCTGGAAGGTTGGCGGGTCTCCGAAGGCCC
The DNA here is from genome assembly GCF_009828535.3 of Hylobates moloch. NCBI lineage: Eukaryota > Metazoa > Chordata > Mammalia > Primates > Hylobatidae > Hylobates > Hylobates moloch. The sequence goes on from NW_026652278.1 coordinate 1,726,596, forward strand.
AGCCCACGTGTCAGAGACGGCCTAGCAGAACCTTGACGGTGGTGTCACAGCTGGAGAGCACCGAAGGCTGCGGTGACTGCCCGACGTATCAGCATCCACAGTAAGGCCAATTCATGCAAAGCATCAGGCTTGGGTCGGCAAGGAACACACTCCTTGGCCTGTGGACAAATTGCCCTTCAAAGGAAAACAGCTAAAAACTGTCTTTTCCATCTCTTTCCAGCTCTGCGCAGTGTCTCTGTGGGCAGGAGGGTGAGCTCAGACTTCCCTTTGGTCTCATGTGGTGGTTTTCACAAAGCATTTTGCCTATGGCACCAGCTTTGAAGTTTTGCTGTTATTTTAAGGTAGAAAAGGTGGGGTGGGGGCCCGTCAGGATTAACAACAACCAGCTCCACCTGCGGGGCAGAGAAGCCCCAGAGTTGGGGCTCAGGGACAACCCCGGCGTCAGGCCTGCAGTCCCCGATGGCCGCCTCGCCCGTCAGCGCTCACTGCAGCCGGGGGTGCAGAGACATCTTGCGGAGTGGGGGCAGCTCCGGGGGTGACTGGTTCCTTGGTGGGGACAGGTGCTGGGGAGGGTCCTGTGGCCTATGGTTTTCCTGGGAGAAGGTTGCAAAAAGGATTTGTGTCATGGCGGTGTTGCCTCCTGTGTGGGTCAATGGTGTGGTCATCGCAGGGTACTCGTGAGGTGTGGGGTCCCCATCTGGGAGAAGGGGCGGGGTCCCTGTTGTGCAGGGCAGGTGTGAGGACAGCTTGGCTTGTGTATCAGTTCCTGTTGCTCAGGAACTGCTGGCGATGTGTGGACTGCGTGTGTCTCCTGCACACCGAGCTCCAATCAATGCCCAGTGAAAGAATGGATGGGTGAGGGAAAGAGGGGGTGCTGGGTCCGTGCTCCTGTCACCCCACTCCTCTTGCCCCTGCAGGGTGCCCTCAGCCCAGCACACAGCTGGTCATACATCATAGCCCCTGTGCCTATCAGTACGTTCTCACTCATGCAGAGCAACTTCTGCTATGTGAGAAAACTAAATTAGGGTGGATGTGAAGGTGGATCTCACATTTAAAGGCCAAACGGGACCCCGAAGCCAATGACATTCTTCACTAAGGCCTATTTTTTTTTGACAGAATTTCAAACTCAAGTTTCCCCCTTTGTTTTCTAATCAGCACTGAGCTCCCCTCTTTGGAGAAGGAAGGAAGCTTTGTTATTCAGAGACAGCCACGGGAAAAGGAATAAAATTAACATGAAAGTCCAGGTGATTTGATGAATATTCATATGGACAATTTAATCAGTGTCTGTTCATTATCCTCATTTCCATGAGAAGCAGGTTCCTAGAATATAAATAAAGATTGCAGAGCAATTGTATTGACTTTCATTTTGCTCTGAGATATTCAAGTCTCTATCTGCAACTTCGGGACGTGGGCTCTGTATAACTGGAGATAGAGGCAACGTGGAAACCTCGGGATTCATTACCTGAGGAGTGAATACCCTGAGAATTCCACTTGCAGCTTGCAGGTACCTGGTATTCTTATCTTACTACATTTAAGTGGGTTAGACAGCACAATTTTCCAGAAAGTTGCCCTTTATCCTTAATAATAACAAAAAAGTCCAAAGTGGTGTGGGTGGCTGGAAACACGACTTTAGAGACCTGCGACCCCGCTCGGGGGCCCGTGGGACCTCAGCACTCACTTCTCTGATCCTCAGCCCCGGCTTCCGGGACTCCCAGCGACTGCTGTGAGAGTGACGATGAGTGTCTTAGAAGTGGTAGCCTTGGCGATGGTTGTTTCCTGGCTGTCGGAGATGAGAGGGGCTACGATAAGGAGGAGTGAAGTCACAGAGAGGAGAGAGGAGCTGAGAACTTGCCCGAGGTCCTTGTGCTTGACTTCCTCCAGCTCCTAAGGGCTTAACTTGAACTAGGCCTGAGCCAAAGACACACAAACATACACATCATGAGGAAATGCTTGACTTCAGTAGCAGTCAAACACGTGACGCTAAAGGATGTAATGGTGGCTGTCATGACAAAGGAGAAACACCAGGATGGGCGAGAGGCTGCGGCCACATGGCGGCGGCTGTGCCTCTGGAGGGCAAAGTGTCAGCATCATTGTCAGAAACTTAAACAGGGTTCAGACCCCCTAACCCATAGGGTCACTTCCAGAAATGGATCCTGGAGGCAGTGTCGGAAATAATTTTTGTATGAGATGTTAATTAAAAGACTGTCAATGATAATAGGAATTAGAAACACTGTAAATGTTCACAGTGGGAAACTGGTTAAGCACTAGTATGATCTCTCGAAAGATTTGCTAACCACGCAGACGTTCAAAATCATGCGAAGCATTTCTGGCAGGACGGTTGAATAGCTGAAGGGTGGAGTCTGACTCAGCAGTTCTAACTTTAGGCGTCTATTCGACAGCTTTGTGGTTCGCTGTGGAAGAGGCGGGGAGGTTGGGTATGGATGTGAGAACAGCAGCAGGCAGAAAGCCCCCCACAGCCAGCCACAGGGCAGGGTAAACGTGGTCTGGCTTAGCCTCCGTGTCCGGGGAGCACAGGTGAAGGGATGAGGCCATGGGTGCTCTGGGGGCCTGGAAGTGCTAAGGGAAATCCACAGACGCCAGGTGGGCTGACTCGGTCCCCAGGCCAGTTTGCTAACCCTGCACTGGAAGGCAGGTGCCCTGTTAGGCAGGTGCCCTGTTGTGGCAGGCCAGGTCTCACTAACGCAGGCCTCCATGACAACTGTCCCAGCACTGACCGAGTAGCTAGGTTAAACATTAAAAGCTGAAAGAGCCAGTGCCTTTATATAAAGCCTGGAATGTAACAAAAGCCCATCAAAAGTTTTGCTCAGGCTTTTCCTGCGCCTTGAAGCATGACAAGATAATGAAGGAATTGTCAACAGGACCCTTTTAGGATTAAACAAGTTGTACGGGGGGTCTGAAGAAACTCCCCAGGCCTCCACAGACAAGTTTATTGGGGTCTAAAGGAACTCCCCAAACCTTTATGATTTATCAGGAGATGGGGCACTCACCCCAGCACCTGCACCCATCTAGATGAAGTAAACTTACTGAGGCTCCAGAAGAAGGTCTTCAGGACTCAGACCTCAGTTACAGATTAGAAGAAGTTAATCACTTCTGTCGTTAGGTGAATGCACTCTTACACGTAGACAGGTAGCTTAGAAGGTATACAAGCTCTGGAAGACTTTGTAATTTTGAGTTGGTCTAGGAGAATTTCCAGGCCTTCCGCCTGTAATCGGTTGCAGAAATAAACACTCTCTTTCTCCTCAGTTCATCTGCATCTCGTTACTGGGCCTTGAGAAACAGCAAAACGACCTCAGTTTGTTCCGGGAACAAATGACCTTTTAGGTTTGATGAGGGAGGGATTTTGCCACTTTCTTTGGACTCTTCTGATTCTTTGGGGGTTTCTCCAGTGAGCATTGTTCACGTTTGTAATCCTAGAATATATGCAGTCAATGTTCTGTTAAAGAAACACCCTTAGTGCTTTTCTCTTTTATTTTATTTTATTATTATTATACGTTAAGTTCTAGGGTACATGTGCACAACGTGCAGGTTTGTTACATATGTATCCATGTGCCATGTTGGTGTGCTGCACCCATTAACTCGTCATTTAGCATTAGGTATATCTCCTAATGCTGTCCCTCCCCCTTCCCCCAACCCACAACAGGTCCCGGAGTGTGATGTTCCCCTTCCTGTGTCCACGTGTTCTCATTGTTCAATTCCCACCTATGAGTGAGAACATGCAGTGTTTGGTTTTTTGTCCTTGCGATAGTTTACTGAGAATGATGGTTTCCAGTTTCATCCATGTCCCTACAAAGGACATGAACTCATCATTTTTCTGTTTGTCGCTTCCATGTGCTGTGCTGCTCCGGCCTCACTCCGGCCCCACTCCAGGGTCCTCTGCCGCTGAGGCGCCTTCCAGCTGCCTCTAGGGTGCAGCCTGCGTGCCTGACCGCCTTCAGAATGTCACATCCAAGCTGTATTGTCTTTGCCTTGTCTGAACCGGCCTCTCCTGGCACGCTTTAAGAAAGATGAACCCCTCTTGGAGCCCCTGCGTTGGAGATTATAAAACAGTAATGATTCGGTGACTTAAAAGATTTAGTAGCCAGGTTGTTACAGTCTTAGAGCAGAAAGAAGATTAATGAGGTACTAGCTTAACATATGTCTCAGAGAAAGAACAGTCATTTAATTTCTAACTTTGTAGAACTTGTATCTGCTCCCATTTTGCAGGAATAGAAATTTTGCAACATGATTTTTTTTGCTCTCAAATTAGCTAATTAAAAGAAACCAATGAAATTACCCCAGGGTTCAAGAAGGTGGCTCAGAGACAGTGTCCTGGTTTCCGGAAGGGCCTGGGAGCCCAAGGGTCTGCCTCCAGGGCTGGACTCTTGGGGCTTAGCTGGAAGTGGGGCCCTTCCCTAGGCCCCTGTTGGATGTCTTCCTCCTCACTGGGGACAAGGGCCGGTTCCTTGGGCGATGATTTTAAACTATGCCCACAAAGCCATTGAGACTCCTTCCTTCAGAAGGTGAAGCCTCATTCAGCACACCTTGACCGCAATGGGCTTAGTGACTGCTTCAAGACCAAAAGGATGTAGTGACATGTAGGTCCTTCTCGCCTTTTCTCATAGAGGCCTGTAGGTGAGGCTTTTTCCTTCAAGAAGGGAAGCCCCACCTCTTCACCTTAGGAGGCACCACCCAGAGGCACCTCCAAATGCTCTCAGAGCAGTTTAGCCATTCACGCCCCCACAGCAGCCTAGGGAGCCTCCCGCCCCACCCTCGAGCCATCAGTGGGTACTGACACTTGCTTCAGTTCTGGCCAATCTGATGGAGTGAAATGGCATCTTACTGTTTTGATTTGCATTTCCGTAGTATTTTATTATTGTTTGTTGGACAGTCAGGCTGTCTTTTCTATGAACAGCCTCAACAGAGCCTTGGTGTGTTTTCTGTGTTGGGCTGTTTGTCTTTTCTTATGGATTTGTAGGAAAATCATGCTTTCTAGCTGACAATCATTTATCAGTTACATAAATTGCAAATAATTTCTCCCAGTCTGTGCTTTAGTCATTTAAGTTTGTTTATGGTGTCTGCTGGTATACCAAAGTTTTAAATTTTGTTCTAGTCATATCTGTGATGCTTTTCCTTCAAGATTTACGTTTTCCTCCCTTGTCCCCCACCACAGTTCATTAGAATATTTTTGTACATTTTTTTCTAATTTGTTTTTGACAGTGTGATCTTTGATCCATTTAGAATTCACAGTTTGCTCTTGTTGAGAAGTAAGGGTCTACAATTTTCCCAATCTAGCAAGCCCCGCGTAGTCATTCTTTTTTCTCTGACTTGCAACGCTTCCTCTATTATACGACAAAGTCCTCCCTGCGTGTGGATGTGTGGTCTGTGGGTCTGTATCTGTGGATACAGAGAGGCCTATGGGGCTTTCTTTTCTACTCTGTTGACCTAGTTGTTCAGCCTGGACCCTGAAAACACACTTCTTAATTCTGGGAGCTTGTACGAAGCCTTGCTAATCTCGGAAGGAAAGTCCTCCTGCCGTCCTCTTCTTTTCCAGAATTTCTTCACTACTCTTGGACTTTCATATGAATTTTAAAATGTGTCTTACGGCCGGGCATGGTGGTTCACACCTGTAATCCCAGCACATTGGGAGGCCGAGGTGGGTGGATCGCCTGAGGTCAGGAGTTCGAGACCAGCCTCACCAATGTAGTGAAACCCCGTCTCTACTGAAAAATACAAAAAAATTAGCTGGGTGGGGTGGCAGGAGCCTGTAATCCCAGCTACTCGGGAAGCTGAGGCAGGAGAATCGCTTGAACCTGGGAGGCAGAGGTTGTGGTGAGCTGAAATTGCGCCATTGCACTCCAGTCTGGGCAACAACAGTGAAACTCTGTCTCAAAAAAAAAAAAAAAAGTGTCTTATAAGCTCTACAAAAATAATCTCTTTGGGATTTTGATTGGAATTGCTTTGAATTTACAGACTGACTCAAGGAGAGTTGACATGTGTATGAACTTATGTCTTCTTACTCACCTGCTTCCCCACTCACTCACCGTTTTCATGTCCTTGAGTAATGTTGATGACTTTCAGTATCTTGGACGTCTTCTGTTATGTTAGATTTAGTTTTAGATAGCTTGTGGTTTCTTTTTTCTCCTCCCATTGTGAATGGGATCTTTTATAAATCACATTTTTAATTAGTTATTGCTGATGTGTAACAATGCTTTGATTTTTCTGTGTTGAGCTTATGAGCAGTAGCCTCGCTGAACCTTCTTATTAGTTATAATTGTAAATGTTCTTTCATCTTTTTTTGCATGCAGCTATAAAGATCTGTTAATAATTACCTTATCTTTTATAATCTATATGCTTCATTTTTCTCAAATTAACATATTACCTCGGCAGGAACTCTGGCAATGCAGTGCTGACTGGTGTGGGAGGTGTCAAGCGTCCTTGCCTCATTCCCCGGGTAAACCCTACTTAGTGGCCATTGAAAATACTTCTGGCTGGGTCTTAAAGAACAGCAGAGTTTACCAGTCAAGGAGGCAGAATAAAAAGGAAAGTATTCTATGCAAAGGAATCGGTATATAGAGGACACAGAAGCAGGAAGCACATGGATATGAGGATTTGGAAGTGTTTATTACAGCTGTAATATAGGGTGTGATATTTTGGGGAGGAAAGAGGTTGAGGAGATTCACCCAGAGATGAAGGTACAGAGATAACCAGGGCCCAGATCGTGTAGGGCCTTGACTTCTTCTCACAGGCTATGGGGGACCATTACAGGGTTTTTAGTTGCGAGTAGCAAGATAAGTTTGTTTGTTTGTTTGTTTGTTTATTTTTGAGACTGAGTCTCACTCTGTCGCCCAGGCTGAAGTGCAGTGGCATGATCTCAGCTCACTGCAACCTCTGCTTCCCAGGTTCAAGCGATTGTCATGCCTCAGCCTCCTGAGTATCTGGGATTACAGGCTCATGCCGCCACTCCCAGCTAATTTTTTGTATTTTTAGTAGAGGTGGGGTTTCACCATGTTGGCCAGGCTGGTCTCAAACTCCTGACCTCAAGTGGTCCACCCGCCTCAGCCTCCCAAACTGTTGGTATTACAGGCGTGAGCCACCAAGCCCAGCCAAGGAAACGATCTTTAAATCAGTCTTATTAAGGCAACATGTCCTTGAATAAAATCCACATAAAGTGTACAATTCAATGAGTTCCAACAACAGTGCACAGGTGTGCAGCCGTCCTCACAATCAAGCCACAGACCAGTTCCACATCCCCAAGGTGCTCCTCAGTAATTTTGCTGTTAGCCGCCTCACGCTCTAGCAGCTCCTGTAATTTTGCCTTTTTTAGACTTTCTTCTAAATGGAATTCTATTGTGTGTAATCTTTTATGTCTGGCTTCTTCCACCTAACATGATGCTTTTGTGATTAACCCATGTTGTTGCCTGTGTCGGTCATTCATTCCTCTTTCTTGCTGAGTAGTATTCCATTATATGGACATACTACAATTTATTTAGGTACTCACCATTTGATGAGAGTTTGGGTTAGTTTCAGTTTTTGGTGATTACAAATAAAGCCATTATGGCCATTTGCAAGCCCATCTTCATGGGGATATATATTTCATCTCTCTTGGGTAAATACCTAGGAATGAGATTGCTGAATTACTTGGCAAGTGGATGTTCAACTTATAAAAACCTGCCAAGCTATTTTCTAAAGTGCTTATGTCATATTGCATTTCCCAGGAGTGTATTAGAGTTCCAGTTGGTACATGTTCTGACTGACACTTGGTATTGTCAGTCTTTTAAAATGTAAGCATTTTAGTAGATGTGTAGTGGTGTCTTATTGCAGTTTTAACTTGCATTTCCCTAACGACAAATACTGTTGAGCATCTTTTCATACGCTATTGACTATTTGTATATGTTATTTTGTGAAGTATCTGTTTAACTCTTTTGTTTTGCACAATTAAAACAATTTGTTTTCTTATTTTTGAGCTATACTATATTTTATATATTCTGGTTACAAGTCTTTATTAGATAACATATTTTGCAAATATTTTCTCCCAGTCTGTGGCTTGCCTTTTAGTTTTCTTATTGCAGTTTTTAAGAAGTAACAGTTTGCAATTTTTATCAGTCCACTTTGTCAATTATTTCTTTTATGGTTGCATTTGTGTCCTATCTAAGAAATCTTTGCCAACCCAAGGTCATACATATTTTTCTACGAGTTTTATAATTTGAGCTCTTACATTTAGGTCTATGGTTCATTTTGAGTTAGTTTTTGTATAGGATGAGGAGATAGGGGTTGAGATTCTTTTAATACCCCCACATTGATCTTCAATTGTTGTGGCATTGTTTGCTGTATGTTAACACTTATTTTGGGTCTTTTTTTTATCTCTCTCTGCTTTACTTTAGATTGTCCATATTTCTAGTGCTCAAGCTCACTAAACATTTCTTCTGCAGTGTCTCATCTGCTGTTGATTCCATCTAGTGTACTTTTAAAATAAACTGGTAATTTTAGAATACTTTTAGATTGATAGAATTATTGCAAAGATAGTACAGAGGGTTTCCACCTACCCAACACTCCGTTTCCCCTCTCATTAGCATGTTATGTTCCTATGATACATTTGTCACAATAAAATGCACCAACATTGATAGGTTGTTAATTAAAGCCCATATTATGCTCAGATTTCCTCAGCATTTCCTTAATATCTTAGAATTTTTGATAGGCGCTTTCATCTATGTTCATAACTGAGATTGGGTTGTCATCTTTCTGCTTTGTATGGTTTTGGTGTCAATACATGTGGTGTTTCCCTCCTTTTCTGCTCTGAAATACTGTATACATGTGGGCAGCATCTATCCCTCTGTCTAGAACGCCTTTCCTTGTGAGTTTGGACCAGATGGTCTGTCCTTGGCATTCAAGCTTCAGTTGGTTGTCACATACTATGACTGCCCGGCGGAGGTCACTGCATGGTAACTATCACAGCATCCCATTGGTGTTTTTGTGTTCAGGGGTCTCTAAGAGAAGAAAAAGGCGACTAGGAAGGAGAGGCACATCTCTCCTGCTTTCCCCCCTCAGAATGTTTTTGTAAAGTAGAATATTCTCTTTAACAGCATATGTTAATTTCTTATTTTCAAAACTCAAGTTCCTCTGTGAAATGGGGTTCTGAAGACTCAGCCCTTGGGCTGACTATAGGCCAGTGAAGATGTGGGTGCACACTGTTTGCTTTAGGACCTGGGGAGCCAAAGCATACTGGTGGAGCTTCAGGATCCAGCACAGAGAGGTCTGGCCCCTGGGAGAGGTGTTCTCTCCATTCTGATCGGACTCAGCCCTGTTGTGGAACTCTGGGGCCAGCGGCTGAGAGTGTGGGAGTGACAGAGCCCTCAATGAAGAACACGTATCTGGTGGGTGCCAGCATAGAGAAGGGGCACAGGACAGTACTTCCTTTTCCTGTAGTCCTCAGAGGCTCTGTGGTAGGGTGGGGCTGAGTCTCAGTGGGGTGGAGCTAAGACCCGGACTTGGGGGGATTCAGGCTGTCATGCTGGTGTAACCCTTTGTGTTAAAACTGCAACACTGGCTCCACTTTCCAGGGAAAGTCCTGTATGGGACCTATGAAAGGCTTCAAGTTCTTTCAAATGAAATATTATTATTTCCTCAAATCAAAATCAACTGTATCCACTCTTTATATAATTATGTAAGTTGCAAGTACAGGCATTTCTGAAATTGTATGTTACTCAAAAGAACTAATTAAAACAAGTTAATTTTAAAAAGCAAAATATGATAAGAGAAAACTCCCACTGAAAGCATGCTGGTCAGGAACAAGGCAAGGATGTTCCCTCTCACCAGTGCTTTTCAATGCTGTGCTGAAATCTCAGCTAATGCAATAAGACAAGAAAAGGAAATAAAAGGTGTATACATTGGGAAGGAAGAAGCAAAACTGCCTTTATTTGTGGATGGCATTCTCATCTAAGTAGAAAATCCAGAAGAACTGACAAACTGGAACTAATGAAAAATTCTAGAAAGACTTCAGGGTACAAGGCTAATATATAAAAGCCAATCACTTTTCTATACACCAGCAATGAACAAGTGAAATTTGAGATTTGAGACACATTAGTATTTATGCTAGCACTCAAGAAACAAAATATTTAGGTATAAATACAACAAAATATGTACAAATATATGAGGAAAACTGCCAAACTCTGATGAAAGATATCACAGAATAACTAAATGAATTAAGGGATATTCCACGTTCATAGATAGCAAGACTCAATGTTGTCAAGATATCAGTTCTTCCCAACTTTTTCTATAAATTCAATACAATCCCAATAAAAACTCCAGCAAGTTATTTTGTGGATGTCAATGAACTGGTTCTAAAGTTTATATGGAAAGGTAAAAAACACATAACAGCCAACACAATACCCAGGAAGAACAAAGTTAAGGACAGACACTACCCGACTTCAAGACTTACTACAAAGCTGTAATAGTCAAGACCATGTGGTATTGGTGGAACAGTAGGCAAATAAATAAATGGAACAGAATACAAAGCCCAGAAATAGACCCACACAAATATCCTGAACGAATCTTTGACAAAAGAACAAAAGCAATTAAATGGAAAAGGATAGTCTTCTCAACAAATGGTGTTGGAGCAACTGAATATCTACATAAGAAATGAATCTAGACACAGACTTTACACTCTTCACAAATATTAATTCAAAATGGATCATAGACCCAAACGTAAACGCAAAAATATAAAACTGTTAGAAGATAACATAGAACAAAACTTAAATGGCCTTCGGTATAGTGATGACTTTTAGATATAACATCAAAGTCACAATCCTTGAAAGAAAGAATTGATAAACTGGACTTCATTAAAATTAAAAACTTCTACTCTGTGAAAGACACTGTCAAGAGAATGAGGAAAGAAGTTGCAGATGGGGAGAAAATATTTGCAAAAGACGCATCTGATAAAGGACTAGTATCCAAAATATAGAAAGACCTTTTCAAACTCAACAATAAGAAAACAAGCAACACAATTAAAAAATGGGCCAAAGATATGAACAGACACTTCACCATAGAAGAAGACAGATGGCAAGTAGGCACATGCATATATGGAAAGACCCTCTGCATTGTGTGGCATCATGGAAATGAAAATAGAAACAACAGTGAGATATCACTACACACCTATCAGAATGGTCAAAGTCCAAAGTGCTGATAACATTAAATGAGGCAATAGGAGCCCTCCTTCATTCACTGCTGGTGGGAATGCACAATGGTATGACTTTTTTGGAAGATAGTTTGGCAGTGGGTTACAAAACTAAATATACTCTGACCATATGATCCAGTGCTATGGTTTGGATGTGGTTCGTTCCCACCAAAATGCATGTTGAAATTGGATCCCCAGTGTGTCATGGGAGTGGCAATTTGTCATGGGAGTGGACCCCTCATGACTAGATTAATGCCCTTCCATGGAGGTGAGTCCTCATTCTCACAGGAACAGATTAATTCCCAAGAGAGCAGCTTGGTATTAAGAGTCTGGCTTCCTTGGTTTTCCTCTCTCACTTCCTCTCTTAACCTGTAAGCTGTTTGCACACACCATCTCTCCTTCTGCTTTCTCCCATGTGTTGAAGCACCATGAGGCCCTTACCAGGAACAACTGCCCAGCCACCAGAATTGTGAACCAAATAAACCTTGAATGAACCTTCCAGCCACCAGAATTGTGAGCCAAATAAACCTCTCTCTTTTTTTTTTAAATAAATTACCCAGCCTCAGGTATTCTGTTATAGCAACACTAAATGAACCAAGATATTCAGCAATTGCACCTCTTGGTATTTATCCAAGGGAGTTAAAGACTCAGGTCCACACAGAAAACCTGCACATGGATGTTTATAGCAGCTTTATTGATAGCAGCCAGAACTTGAAAACAACCAAAATGTCCTTTAGTAGATAAATTAATACATAATTTGTGGCACATCCAGACAATGGAACATTATTTAGCACTAAACGGAAATGAGCAATCAAGTCACCAGAAGATGTGGAGGAACCTTAAATGAATATTACCAATAAAAGAAGCCAATTGGAAAAGGCTAGACACTGAATTAATCCAACTATGTGACATTCTGGAAAAAACAAAACTATGGAGAGAGTAAAAAGATTAATGGTTGCCAGGGGTTAGGAGGTAGGAGGGATGACTAGGTGGAGCACAGGGAGTTTTTAGGACAGCGAAATGATTCTGTATGATGTTACAGTGGTGGATGCATACTACTCTACCTTTGCCAAAACCCACAGAAGGTGCAACACCAAGAGAGGTCCCTTATGTAAACTGTGGATGTTGGGTGATGATGATGTGTCAGTGTAGCCTGATCAGTTTTAATAAGTGCACCACTGTGGTGGGGAACGTTGACAGTGGAGGAGGCTGTGAGTGTATGGGGCTGGGAGGCACATGGGCACTCTTGGTACTTTCTGCTCAATTTTGTGGTAAACCTAAAATTGTTTCAAATGTTAAACTTTAGTATTTAGAAAGTCTCAGAAAAAGCATGCTGAATTTTTAGATTGGATAATATCGTAAATAACTTAAAAAATCACCCATATTTAAGCAATGGTTCTCTCATAGCTATTTCTGGGAGTGTTTTGTCTACCCACTTCTTCTCCTAGTGGAAAGGTCTTCCTCCCATAAATCTGCATAGATGGATAGTGAGTTAACTGAATCGCTTTATTTATACTCCCATTTTCACTTGATGACTGCCCTGTATTTTTTTTAGAACTCCTGAAATAATACAGACAAATTAATTAAGATGACAAGTTGAGTATGAATATTACATTTCCTTTTTAGTATCGTGATTTGGAGAGACTGTAATTTGAATTTACTGCATTTTAATTCCAAAAATACCTATTCAGTCTTTGGGGCGAGGAGAAAAGAATGTTTTCGGGACACATTTTGCTTTAGGCAAGTGGACCTTCTGTCTTGGTAGAGGCTCCCAAAGAGTGTGGGGAGGAAACCTCTGGATGCACCCAGGTGCTCAGCAGCCCCAACTCATGCAACTACTGTGCCTTCTCTTTGCTGATTCCTGAGCTCGGTCACCCCTTCCTACGGGAAAAAAATGTGACAGAGTGGTCAGGCTTTAGGCCTGGACACAGACCTGGCCCCCAACCCAGGACTTAAGAAGACAAATGGGCATCGTCAAAGGCTTTTTGAGGTTTCAACAAGAGTCATGGAAATGATTTCTTTCCACCAGAGAAGTCGGAGGCCATGGTGTTTTCAATGAAGTTTGTCTGGAAAAAAAGGTGTTGATGGAAAAGGGTCGTTGCGGCATGAGCTTTGGAGGCTCACATGCCTTTACCTCTAGCTCCGTTCATAGAGATGCCTTCCGAACACCATCTAAAGGCAATCGTCAGACGGTGAGGTTAAGATGAAGGTATTTCCCTGCTATGGTTCTGCCCAAGGGACAAGATGAATTTTATCCTCTGAGTTCTTGCCCCATCTCGCCCAGGATGTCCAACTGGACTAAACTGATAAAATCAAACTCAGCATCTGGCCAGAATCAGCCTTGAGTGAATGACCTCGTCTAGTGATGATGCCCTGGGTGGGGAGCAGCTCTCAAAACATGCACCAGAGCAGGGTGCAGTGGCTCAAGCCTGTAATCCCAGCACTCTGGGAGGCCGAGGCAGGCGGATCACCTGAGGTTGGGAGTTCGAGACCAGACTGACCAACATGGAGAGATCCCGACTCTGGTAAAAATACAAAATTGGCCAGGCGTGGTGGCGCACGCCTGTAATCCCAGCTACTCAGGAGGCTGAGGCAGGAGAGTCACTTGGGCCTGGGAGGTGGAGGTTGTGGTGAGCTGAGATTGTGCCACTGCACTGCAGCCTGGGCAACAAGAGTGAAACTCCGTCTTAAAAAAAAACAAAAACAAAAACAAAAAACAAAACCGTGCACCAGCTTTGTCCTGTTATCACCACCTCCCAAGCCTCCTCTGATCCAACAGACCAAGTTGGGTCCCTGCTCATGCTGCCCTGCACCTGTGCACAGCTTAGGTATCCCTGAGGTGATGTGGTCAGCAGCCCCACTAGCTTAGGTGTCCCTGGGGCAGGGGCTGAGTCTTGCTCATCACTGACCCCAGTACCAAACCCCGCTTGCTCAAGGAGGAGTGCTGGGCGTCATGGCCAGAGGGCTGCAGGCCTGCCCAGCTGCACCTTATCACAGTCTTTGGGCTCCTGGCTTCTTTGAAAATTTCTGTTTTGGTTTTCAAAGTGTATCCGTTCTTGCTGACAGCTGGTTGTTTTTTAAAATCACAGACGTGGCAAGAGTCAAAAGTCCTCCAGGCTGAGAGTGAACACCTACTGTGAAGGTGAGCATGCTGGCTTCAGCACGTCCAAGTGGGGTCCCTCAGGGTGTCCCTCATCATTTGTGCCCAGCAACTTCCACGTGTCTCCCCGGTTCTCCTCGTGTCCTACCCCTCTTAGGCCCTGGGCGCCGACCTGTGGGGTTACATCTGTGAGCCTCCTTCCCCTCTGGCTTCTGCTGAGTTTGGCCAAAGGGACCTGGGCAGGGGTGTGGAGAAAGAGAATGGAGGGTGGTCAGAGCCTTTATGGAGAGCAATCAGAACCTTTATTTTCTGCTCCCTCCCCCGGGGCAGCCTGGAGCTGGCTGTGCCCCTCCCCTGAGGGCTTGGTTCCTGTTGGGTGGTCCTCGGCTCTGGGGCTCACCACAGGACTCCCCAGTTTCCTGTCCCCAGTGGTGATGACAGAGCCTTGCTGTGATTCCCGGGTGTGGCCTCCCTGACCGTCCCCACACCTCTGTACTGACCCCCTTTGGGGACCTTCTGTGAGTTGCCCAATTCAATTGAGTGTCCTGTCCTCTCTGCAGGCTGGGATGGAGTTGAGAAAGACCCGTTCGACCCTCATTCAAATCCTGCTTGCTGACACGTCCTCCGCTCTTTGGTGCTGTGGCCACCCAGGACCAGCTCCCCCTCACCCTGTCCCTGCACCCACTTCTACCCAGAAGCTTTTCCTGCTGCGGCCGCAGAATCTGAATGGCCAGAGTCCTGCCAGCTACATATTAGGGTGGGCTTTCTTGCGTTTGTCTGGGAGCAGTGTGCAGATATGGATTATTAAAAAGATCTACCAGCAGATCTTGGCTTCAAAGAGCACCTTCTATTGTGTAAATGGAATTGAAAAAGCTCGTCATGGAAAACAAGAAGCATTTTCAGCTCCTAAATTAGAGAATTTATGGTAATAAATCTAGAGTGTCTGCTCTAATAATCACAGGAAAAAACATGATAATATGATTTAATCTTAAAATATTTCTAACATAATATTAGAAAAATTATATTTCAGCTAATATCTGGTTAGCCTGTTGTGAATGTATGCAAATATCTCAGGAAATATTAATATATACTGCCAGCTTTAGCTAATTAAAGAAATAGTTTTAGGAGTAACGGCCTCCTGATAATTTAATCACTGTTCAGTCTTTGCAGATAATTATGGTATTTGTTATTAAGTTCTCTCTGATTTTCCGAGGAATGAGAAATCTGATATAATCTTTTACTATGTGAGCCAAAAATTAAATTTTATTTCATTGTGAAAATTATTGTGATCTGAAGATTTTAGAGCCTAGCTCCAGAAACGTTTCTGTCTTCTAGAACTGCCCAGTGTTGTGTTTCACCGCACTTAAACTCTGGGTTGCTGAGGAAGGGAACAGCTCTGTGGCCAATAAAAGGCGATTAGGCTGAGATAAATTGTTGTGGAACAAATGATCTCATAAGAAGGTTTCCTTATGCTTACACCTTATAAATAATCTTCTCACAAAGACTTTTTGAGGTATAATTTAAAAAATGATATTAATCATAGCATTTTAAAAAATAAAAAAGTGAAATGACCCAAAGTGTTTAATGATAATAAGGTGGCCCAATAAATAACTTGCACTTATGTAATCCACATTAAAGGCAATACGATTCTGTCTTTAAAATTAAATTTTCAAAGAGCTCTTCAGACTGTTGTAGTTATAACTTTAAGTGAAAAAAATTATTTAAATTGGCATGACGAAAAAAATCTATAGAAAAAAACTGAAAGGAAATATATAAAAAATGTTAAGTAGGTCCCCCAGAGTGGTGAAATTATACAGGTTGAGCATCTTGAATCTAAAAATCTGAAATCTGAAATGCTCCAAAATCTGAAACTTTCTGAGTGCTGACATGATGCTCAAAGGAAATGCTCATTGGAGCATTTTAGATTTTAGACTTTTGGATTCAAAATGCTCAACCATTAAGTGTAATGTAAATATTCCAAAATCCAAAACTCAAAACGTTTCTGGTCCCAAGCATTTTGAATAAGAGATAACCTGTAGGAGATTTTCATTTTCTTATTTGCTACTTCTATTTATTCTCCACATTATGTACCTGGCACATAGAAGATGTTTAATAACTAAGTATTGTTGAGTGAATAGTCAGGATAAGAACTCATTACTTTTTAGTCTATTTTTGGGAACTTAGGATACAAGGTCTGCAGGGCCAGTGTTGTGGAAGCCACTGCTCTCTCTGACTCTTGGCAGGAGAAAGAGAAGTTGACTGCCTGTCTGCCAACGATGCCAGTCCTTGTGGGATACAAGGGTGAGTGTACCTTGTGCCCTCTCTACTGGAGCTCCAGTCCAGAGCTGGACAAAGGACCATGATAAAAGAAAGAATGGAGCAGGGACAGTAATCAAATTCTCAGGGTGATTTGCTCACTGAACATCCCTGCCCCTCTGAAGCAGGCAAAGCAAGGGGACTTGCCTTGGCCAATGAAATTCAAGTACAAGTGTCATGTGGTAGTAGGGCCATGTGACTTGCCTTGGCCAATGAAATGTGAGCAGAAGTGTCATGAGGCTCTCCTGGGAAGAAGCTAAGAGCCAGCATTTGTTCACCATGTGCTCATTTCCTGTCTCTATGACAGGCTGCCATGCTCCAGTTTGTGGATGCCCATCCACCTGTGAAGGGCTGAGCCAAGCCCTGGGCATGTGGTGAGTGACAGGCAGATCTTTGTGGAGGGACGCGTCTGTGATTGCAGGACATTTGTTACTCGGTATAACCCAGCCTGTTCTAACTGACAGTGAACACAGCTCTGATTTACAGATAACACGCACTAACAAGTCTATCATGTGCGTCTTACATCCTTGAATGTCATTGTAGGTTGGGCGTTGGGGTCTGAGTTCTGGTCCATTTTCCCCAGGCTTCATCTCCTGTGTCAATTCAGGCAAGAGGAAGAGAGAGGAGGCAGCTTCTAGATCCAAGCCAGAGGAGGCGGACGCAGCATCTGCCGCCCACAGCTTTGGGGCCTGGCCCAGCCTCCACCTGGCCAAGACACCCAACCCCGACCCCACCCACATGGGTGTGCAGAAGAGTCTGAGATGGTGCACACTGACCCATGGCAGAGTTACAGGTGACACTTCTTTTGTTTCTACGTCCTAAATCTTTCTACAGTAGATGAACGTTTTGTAATAGGACTTTTGCGGCCAGTTAGAAATGCACATTGCTGATACACCCTCTGCAAGACCATCTGAATCCAACGCCCTGGCGCAGTGGTCCTCAACCTTTTTGGCACCACGGACACGTTTTGTGGAAGACAATTTTCCCACAGACTGGGGGTGGGGGGATGGTTTGGGGATGAAACTGTTCCATCTCAGACCATCAGGTATTAGATTCTCATAAGGAGTGGGCAGCCGAGATCCTTTGAAAACACAGTTCACAATAGGGATTGTGCTCCTGTGAGAATCTAATGCTGCTGCTGATCTGACAGGAGGATGAGCTTGGGTGGCACTGCTCCTCAGCCTGCTGCTCACCTGCTGTGTGGCCTGGCTCCCAACAGGCCACAGACTGGTACTTGTTCATGGCTGGGAGCTGGGGACCCCTACCCTGCTGGATGGGGAGCCTCTAAGGTGTCGTGGCTGCCAGTGCAAAGCCTGCCTCCCCTGTGCCTCCCCTGTACTTCCCCTGCACCTCCCTGCACCTCTCTCTAGCCCTACTCCAGTGCCCCAGGCAACTGAGGCCGGGGCTTATTACTTCCCCAATTGCCACTGGCAATGGGTTTCCTCTCTGTGCTGGATTGGCAAGGGGACTAGCCCCCAAATTCTATCCTGAAGGTCTGCTTTCTAGAGCTTTCAGGTTTGGTATCAATGGTCTTAGATGGAGCTTCTCCAGCAGAGCTAGGGACAAAGGCTTGAGTTCAGGCTGTTTCTTTGGGCAGGGGTCTCAGGGCTCAGGCAAGCAGGTGTGAGGAGAGTGAGGGTGGGAAGGAGTGAATGGGAATACCAGATGGCTTATCCAATCGACAGCCGCGTGGGGTGGCTGATGCTGGGCTTTTTGAGACCTTCTGAGGCCCTTTATGAAATGCATCTCAGCACAGTCTCCTTGGGACAGTAAAGGAAAGAGAACTTATTATCTGCTTCTGTCCTGGCCGTGGAGGCCCTGTGTTTGGTGACTTGCTTACCTGTGATTGCTGAGCAGCCTCCTGCAGGTGACCCCGGGGCCAAGGCAGGAAGTAAGAGGTGAGCAGGTCTCCGAGCCCAGGTGGTGTCAGGTGACACCTATGCAAAGCGGATCAGAGCCTGGGAGGTACTGGGTGAAGTGCGAGGTGAGGCTGGGAGGGTTTTCACGTGGGGTATAAAAGGCATCCCATAGAATTACCTTACATAATGAGGTTTTGCCCACGAGACGGGGCACACTCCTCGCTGTTCTGCACCCTGGATAATCCCTGGAGTGTGGGGGAAGGGAACCTTTTATAGAGTAGGACTGGTGAGAAGGTTTACTGTAGGGGACAATCAAGGAGAAAGAATAAAAGATTTTGCAAAGCACCAAGCTGAAGTTTAGCTGCACTCTGTGGCTTTGGCGACCTGACCCCAGAGCACATGCTGGTCCTATGAACTTTGATGCCACTGAGCTTTCCCCCATGCAGTTCCCTGCTTCGAATACGTGTCTTTCACATTGGGGATGAGGTTACCTTTCTCTTTCCTCAGCTGAAATGTCAACTTTTCCTCCCTGCCACCCCTCAAATCAGAGAGAAGAAATTGCTTCTTCCTCTCGCTCACCTTTGGATGAACACTTGTCATATTAGATTATAATTCTTATATGTGTGTGTCTACATCTGCTCATTTTCCTTGCCAGCCTGTGGGTCTTTTGAAGGCAGAAATTGTATCTTAATTTTCTGAGCATTCAGCACCCATCCCAGTGACCAGTCCAGCCATGTGATAAATAACTATTGCATGGAATTAAATTATCTTGTACAATAATTATATATAAATATGTTTTATATGAATAAGTACAAAATATAAATGTTTATGTTTTATATACACATATATAAAACACATATATCTCCTATATATTTTACCTTTACATATTATAACAACAAAATGGAATCAGGGTGTGCTTGGTTTGACTTCTTAGAAAACTCACAGTGGCTCATAGCTACTGGTTCCTTTTCACTGTCATTAGAGCCTTTTCATTTGCAGCCATTTCAGTGAGATCGATTTCTAGGTATTTTCTTTAAAGCAAGCATCTTCACCCTGTACTGTGTTCTTTCAAAGCTGCATGTGTAACTTTGTGAATGTGCACGTGTGTTCATTTTCCCAGGGAGATCCTCCCAAATTTTATCAGGTTTTCAAAAGCATCTATGACCAGTTAAGAAACGCTGCCTCGAGGCTTGTGATCAGATTATACTTGTCACATGTAGGGTTAACAATGAATAAGTTCACGTATTTTACCATTTTCCCCTACATAGATGAGAAAAGTGTGTTCATTTCTGCCTCTACCAAAACGCAGTTGTAGCATGGACTTCACTTGTTGGAACATCACATGTGACACTGTTACCACCAGCTGGTGGCAGCAGATTTTAATCACATACTTGGTTTTTGAAATGGTGAATAAATTAGAATTAAAAAAAAGAGTCAAGTCAATAAATTCGAATCTACATAATGCCGGCGATAGATGTCACTTCAGTCAAAACCCAGTGTGGTTTTTTTTGTTATTGCTGTTTTGTTTTGTTTTTGTTTTTTTCCACTGCGTTGGCCAGACCTTTTAGGTGGCACAGGAAAAGGTGACCCCAGCTCCACGGACTGTACGGTGTGCGCTGACAACACTGTTCCCTTAGCCTCCTTGGCCTGGGAACATAGGTTCCAGAAGTTTGCCTGTGCATAACCAAAGTTCCCAGCTGACAAGCACTGAAACTCAGAACTGCCAGGATCCTCAGAAAAGAACAAGTCTCCATGCGTCTTTTTGCAGCAGATCAAAACTCAGTGGGGCCAGTTCCGTTGTGATCAGTGACCTAGGACATTCACGCTGGTACAGACTTGTGTATTTCCTATTGAAAAAGATCATATTCTTTTGAAAAACATTTAATGTTATCCTTAAAATGTTGACGCTTATGTCTTAAAGACATGACATTTACAGTGATGTTTCTTAGGCCCATTTTTCCTTGTCAGGCGCACGCACGTACCCATTAGTTCCTGCGTAGGATGATAAATGCAGTAAGAGCTTGATGAAGATTTTATGAATGAATCAGCACAGAACCCTTCTCCTTGGCCAAGTGGATCTGATACACAACAAAGGACCTGACTTCTTCCATTGAGCACATCTGGGGGAATCAGTTTGTTGAAGCTTCAGTGGGGCTATAGATACACATAATTCTTTCTTGAGAAAGTGCCTCTTGCTCAGGATTGATCTTAAAAAGCAGGAATTAGGGGAAAAGAGAAGGGAACTAACCTTGCTGAATTTTGGGAAATGGGGATAGCAACGCTGGAAGTGAAGGGTAGGCAAGGGCCTGTCAGCCACCCTGCAGGGGAGCTGGGCGGCCAGAAGAGCCCAGTCCACCCTGAGCAGAGCCATGGTGGGAGGTGATGGAGGGGAAGGCGCTCGTGGTGGCCTGGTTCCTGCCTGGTGTGCAGAAGCAGGGAGCACAGCAGCTCTCCGTCCCCTGGGGCAGCTCCGCAGGGTCAACCGGATGAACTCTGAGGCTCACCTTTCTCCTCATTTCAACAGTCACTGGGTTCAGGAGGAGGACAAGGAACCAGATTAGAGAAGCGTTGTAGGAAAGTTGGAGGAGAGTCGGGTGGGCACAGTGTCACTGTAGCCAAGAGGCTTTAGGAGAAAAGAAGGATGCCAGTATTACCATTTCCTCTAAGAGCTCTGAGGGAAGGCCACTGAGTTTCTTATTTGATGAGAATCCTCCAAGAACCTGACGTTCATCAATACGTATTTCCTCCACACTGGGGAAGTGAATGTGCACACTGGCCATTTAGATTAAACTCAAATTCTCCACAGGAAAAATGACAGCCATTGTTTCCAGTTCCAGAAATAGCTGCACTACTACCCTGTTATTATAGATGAAAAAGTAAAGCACAAAAAGTGTTGGTTTGGCAAATACAAGAGAAAGATGAATAATGATATTGTCTTTTCCCCCCAAGCAAATACTTCCAAGTCTTCAGAAATAAATGCACAGCAAACACTTCCATCCCTCGCTTCTCTGTGGGATTGAAGTCACCTCTAGAGAGGGAGTTGTCCCATTCCTGATGGCTAAGCCCCATCACAGCTGGAGGACACCGTGGCTTAGGAAGAACAAGCAGGAACGCTGGGCCCAAGACAGAGTGTCACAGCACAGAATCATGCAGAAATGTCACGCCGCTGAGACAGAGGCCATAGCTACTCACACCAACTCACAGCTCACAGGGCCAGGCCAAGCACATGGTTCCCAGTGAACTCCAGCACCTGGGCTGGTGCCCAGACACTTGGAGACAAAGCCTTGGATGAGATCAAGCTACGCAGAGTTTTCTGTCCATGGGTAATTCGTTCTTTTTCACTTTAATACAGTGGCCCCTTCCTATATCACCTAAAGCCACGTGTCCACATGAAGAATCCACTCATATCTAAGACCAAAGAGAGGCATGTGGCTGGGGCCACTTTGGGTAGAAATGTAGCATCTTTTGAAGTCATCCAAACTCTTCAAAGCCATCAGGGGCTGCCAGACCTCTGCCTTGGAATTTGGACATAATAGTTTTCATTTGTTTGTATCTCGAACACTCAACCAAGCCAGCAGCTCCTAGCAGCTGGAGACGTTTTCAGCTCACCTCCATCTCCAAGAAAGGCTGAGTCTCAGGGCTTCTTTGAAAAGGAGTCTGTTGAATGTGTGTGGAAGCGGGGTGGAGCAACAATTCGGCCGTGTTAGTCTTGTCTCTGTCCAAGGCCATGGTCAAAATGGGCATTCAGGGTGCTTCTGGCCCCGCCTCTTCCCTTCCTTCTGGCGACCACGCTCACTCATAGGCAGCCCTGTCCCCCAGATGCCTGCATCCCTCTGTTGTGCCTGCTACCGAAGGCCCCTGAGCAGGACAGCTGGGATTGCTGGACCCCACCCTCTGAACCCTTCCTAGCCCAGAGGACCCACGAAGATGTCTGATGCATGATGTCCACTCAGTCCAATTTAGTGGCACAATTCTGCCCCTGGGAGACATCGGGCAATGCCTCTGGGTGGTTTTGGCTGTTACTAGTGGGGGGTGCTCCCGCCATGTGGTGGGTGGAGCCAGGGATGCCACTCAACAGTGCAAGGGCAGCTCTCCCGGTGCAGAACAATGCGGCACAAATGTCAGTAGTTCTGACATTGGCTGATTCTGCTTGGATTTTAACCTGAGCCTGTGGACATCTGGGATCCACTGCTCTGGGGACAGCGTACTCCCCTGGGCAGGACAAAAGTCTTACATGGAATTTAGACTTGGAGACAATTCTCTCTAAAGAGGACAAGGTCAACTGAGATTGGCCGGTCCAGGTCATTACTTCCGGAGGAAGGCTTCTCCTCATCCCCTGGATGGACAGGGCCAGGATTCAGGTCTCTTAGAGAGTGAGTCTTGGGGAGAACTCACCAGCCAGTCCTAGCTTGGGTTCTTCCCAGCGTCTGAGGTAGTGGGTTATGCACAAAGAGAGGCAAGTGGCTCTGATGTTAATGGCGAGGCTGTCTGGACACGAGGATGTTTGGTGGGTTAGGTGGAGGCAGGAGAGTCGTCTGTGAAGTCACAAATCCTATAACAAGCTGTTTGGGAAATTAATTTGGTCTCCTCCTGCTGAATTAATTGGCTCCATTTGCTCCTTGGGAAGTTAAAGATGCTGCACTCTGCACACTGAAAGGTGGACTAATTAGCAAGGAACGCACAGGTCTTTGTTCTGTGGACAGTGCCTGGCTCTGAATGGCCACGGATTTGGGGCTGTGGCTGTGATGTTCAGCGGCAGCAGGGGTGTCTTTGGCCCCAGCTCCACATCTACAGCTTTTTGATTGAGGCTGGAGGAGTAAGGTTGCTGGGAGTGGTGTGTGTGAGTGGATATGTATGGTGGGGGACTTGGGATGACCCCCTCATGCTTTAGGATTAGTTCAGGGTCCCTTAGCCTTGACCCAGGAGACATGGGATAGGACCTGCTAAGGTGACCCACTGTCCCATTTGCCTGGGACTGTCTCCATTTTTGCACTGTGGGTCTGGAGTCCTGGGAAGCCCCTCAGTGCCTCTGGAACTTGGATGGTTTATTGGTCACTCCCTGGAGCACAGCTCCCTGCCCCCGACCCTCCCACTTAGGGAAGACCGTCTGGGTCCTGTGTGCTGCCTCGGTGGCCAGGCTTCCCTGGACATCCTTGTGGGGAAGCTGTGGCTCCACTGAGGCTGCAGTGGCCACCCAGAGTGTTGCCCTGGTGAGTGAGCTCCACGCTGTGGGGAGGCCCCTCCACCAGGTAGAACGTGAAGCCCCCACAGAGAACCTCGGTGGATTCAGTCAGAGGGGCAGCCAAGAGCACTCAGGTTGTGCTTCTGGGTGGTCAGCGGAGAGCCCCAGGAGCCCTCTGTGCTGGGGACAGTGATGGTGACAGTCGTGGAGACGGAGAGGCCTTGGGAGCTGGTGGGGGGCTGGGGTGTCACTGGGAGAGCTCAGCTCCAAGAGCAGCTCTGGGGCTGCTGTGGTAGCCCCATTTATAAGCCCCCAGAATAACAACATCTTCTTGTTATTTTAAATAAAACGTGTATGGTTGCTTGTCAGTACCCGAAGTGTATCTTGTTCTGGGGAGGGAGCGGGTGGGGGAGGAAAGGGAGGTGGCCAACGGAGGGTGAATGCATGTGGGGACCATGAAGATGACAAGGCTGGCCAGGCTTCCCAGGACCCTGCAGGCTAGTGGGCATCCAGCCCCTCCAGGCTAATGGAGGAGCAAAGTACTGTCCCCTTCCCACCTCACAGGGACACAGATAATGACTTCATTCATTCATTCATTCATTCATTCATTCATTCATTCATGCACTCCAGGAATTTGGCTGCCTCTCCTCTGTGGCCTAGCAATAGCACATAGGTGTTTGGCATTCTCATCCCAGAGTTTTTATAGAAATTCCTGGATGTTTATAACAGTGATTCTCAGGAGGAGACAAAAATCCAAACCAAACAAAACCAAACAGCAACAGAAAGGCAGCAATCCCTGGCAGAAGACACGCTGGTCAGGATTCCTGACCTGAATGACTCTCAGCTCTGGAGGCTCTGTGGTTTCACAGAAGCTTTGCCTTTGTGGGACCCCCGCAGCGCCCTCTTGCCTGCCCTGTTGAAGGGTCAGGTGGTGGAGGACAAGTGGAGTGGAGGTCAGGAAGCCGACGCTGGACTCTTGGCACTCCCACAGGCCTTGGGCCCGTCCTGCAGGCTGAGCCGCGTGTGCTCTCTGTGGTGTCAGGCGGGGGCAGGGCTGGAGTCAGGTACTTCTTAGGAAGGACTTTGGCATCTCACTCTCCTCCTCACTGGGATTGCTTTTGTGTCTCAGACCCGAGGCTGAAACAACTCCACTGTCAGCGTGGTTGGGGCAGCCAGTCCCAGAGAAAACTGGGATCTCCAGGGATGACTGTGGATCTGAAATTGAATGCTAGAATTGTCAAGAAGAAATGTCGCTGTGCAGAAACCTCAACAGGGTGCGGGGCAGGCTGGGACTCAGAGGGCAGCTGCTGCTCCCCAGTGGTGATCTGCCCCCTCCTCTGCACTCCACCACCAGCTGCATTGGCCCCGACTGCAGAGCCCCTCTCGTTGTTTAAGATGGAAACCTGTGGAAGGCGACACACGCTCTCCCAAATGCTGCAATCATCACACAGCCCGGGGCCGCCAGCATGGGGGCAAGCAGGTCTCTCTCGTCTCTCGCAGAGGGCCCACTGCTGGCAACCAGGAGCCAGTGGTAACTTAGACAAAGGAGGAGACCACTGGCTCCACAAGTGGGGTGCCATGGACTCAGAGATGACTGGGTTGGGGTTCAGAGAATCAGAAGAGGAACTTGTCTCCCTCCATCTCTCTCCCTGCCCACCCTGGACTTGCCACTGTGGGCAGCAAAGGTACCTCCTGGAGAAAGGAAGCCCACTGTCTATGGTACCCAACCAAGAAAGTCAGCCAAATATCTACAACAGCCAGCCCAGGAAGCCAGCACAGCATCTATGTTAACCAGCCGAGGAAACCAGCCTGCCATCTGCACTAATCAGCCCAGGAAGCCAGTTCACCATCTACACTAACCAGCCCGGGAAACCAGCCCACCATCGACACTAACCAGTCCAGGTAGCCAGTCTGTCTTCTACACTAACTAGCCCAGGAAGTCAGCCTGTCATCTGCACTAACCTACTCAGGAAGCCAGTCCACCATCTACATTAACCACTCCATGAAACCAGCCTGCCATCTACACTAACCAGCCCAGGAAGCCAGTCTGTCTTCTACATTAACCAGCCTGGGAAGCCAGTCTACCATCTACACTAACCAACCCAGGAAGCCTGCCCATCTTCTATAGTAACCAACCCAGGAAGCCTGCCCATCTTCTATAGTAACCAGCCCAGGAAGCCTGCCCATCTTCTATACTAACCAGCCCAGGAAGCCCATCTACCATCTACACTAACCAACCCAGGAAGCCCGCCCATCTTCTATAGTAACCAGCCCAGGAAGCCAGTCCACCATCTACACTAACCAGCCCAGGAAGCCAGTCCACCATCTACACCAACCAGCCCAGGAAGCCAGTCTACCATCTACACTAACCAGCCCAATGTTAAGGACAACACAATCCTCTTCAAAGACTCCTTGGTCCCCCTTCTGCTTGATCTGTAACAAGCCCTTGTTCCTCAGCGTGATCTATAACTAGCAACCTCTTACTCTATAAAGAACCCTTCACCATACCTGGACGTGCCCAGACATGCCTTGAACTTGTTCCGTAGACAACCATTCCCACCTTAGCAACAGACAGTCTTTCCCTCTCCTCCTCTCTTAGCAAGCTGCACATTTACCATATTTAGGAAAGTTAAAGTCTTAGTCATATTTGGAAAAGTTTAAGTCTTAGCCAATCTGGTTAGTTTGGATTGTGTGGTCTGACCCCAGCCAATGGAGAAAGGACACAGAAACAGGAACTGTATCAGGGATGAAAACCCTTCTCTCCTTTGTTCATTGTGCTCTTGCAATCGTGGCTGATGCAGGCAGCATCCTTCTGCAGAAGTAAATTGCCTTGCTGAGAAAACTTTTTGTCTGGGTGCAGGTTCTTCTTTGCAGCACCGAACATTTGTTTCCAACACCAGGAAGCCAGCCTGCCATCTACACTAACCAAATCGGGAAGCCAACCTGCCGTCTATAGTGATCAGCCCAGGAGCCCGCCTGCTGCGTACCAGTCAGTCTGGTAGGAAGTCAGACCAATGTCTCTAACAACCAGCGCAGGAAGCTCAACAGTATCTTCTGTAATAGTAGGCTCAAAATGGCCAGGTCTTGATCAATAGCTGACAACTTCCATAGTCTCTGCTTCCAACTTGGGGCCAACTAGAGAAAGCCCCTTGTGTCCCCCTAGCTGGTCAGATGGAGGCTTGCTTGTTTTCCACTCTCCTGTCTTCTGGCCATCAGCCTCCCTCCGTCCATGCCTGAGACCTTCCTGTGTGTCCACTGTGAGGCTCTCCCAGTCCTCTGCTGCCCCAAGTCTCTGTCAAACCCACTTCTTGCTAGCTGGCTCTGAACAAATAGCATTTGTCTGTTCTCGATTGAAGGGGAAGTCTTTGTTTCCAGACTATCTTTGTCCCTGCCCCCAACCCTCTCCCATCCTGTTTTGGCCTCTCTCAAGTCTCTCCTGGAGGGGTCTTTGTGCTGGAGTGGCTCTCATGGAACTGGAGCATGCGAGGTCTGTGGGGGTGCGTATGGCCACGTTCCACACCTGTGAGTCCGGCAGAGGAAGAGCTGTGCTGTGTCACAGGAGAGGCCTAAGAACCAATGAGAAATGCAGTTGCATTGGCAGCTTCTGCAGGGCCTGGCACGAGTGTGGGAGCTGGGCAGTGCGTGTGCTTCTGCCTTCAGGACACCTCTGCTCAGGTGTGATTCTCCTTCCCTCCCTAAGGGCATAATGTCAGATATTTGCAATGTTTATGCCTTTGTTTTTGAGACAAATCAATAAATAAAATGCAGGGGAAATCCTATCAGCACAGCTCTTGTCATCCGCCTTCAGATAAGGCTGGCGTGTGTTCCTGGTTATTTTTAGTCTCCTACATATCCGTCTATGATTGCTTTTTGCATTATCGTTATGGAACAATCCGAATGACTGAATTACAGCACCACAGTAATGATTCTGCAACATTGAACTTGACTGTCCCGAGGAAATCACAACTGCCATCTCAGGAAAGCCTGTCTGCGGCAACCATTCCATGGTCCTCAAAGACGTGGCCACTGGGGAGGCCGGTTTCAAATCGCCCCCAACTCCGGCTGGAGAGAGCTGAGGAGGGAGGCAGCGGCCCGGGCTGAGTGGGAAATGCCTGCACTGGAGGGTTGGTGGCCCCCATGCTGGAGGCAGGAACGGGAGGCTCCTGGAATTGACCTCTCTTCTGCCAGGAGAGGGGAGGCGGGCCGTCACTGTGCAGCAGCCCAGCCAGCACCGAGAAGGAAGTGGGTGCCCGTGGGACCCTCGCCTCTCTGCGGAGGGGCCTGTGGAAGTGCAGCCTGCACCCTGGGCCAGCCTTAATCCTAGGAGGGTCCTGCCGCCTCATTTGCTCTCTCTCCCTCCTTCTCCTCTCCACTCCCACCTTTTTTTTCTAGGAACTTTGAACCCTCGTTTTCACCCAGTCCCATTGAGAAGCCAGTGCTCCCTCCTCAGGCCAGAGCTCCCAGCTGCAGACACAGGTTCAGCCCCCAGCTGAGCGAGGAGCGGCTTCCATGCCCGGGCCTGCCTCTCCGCCGCTCTCCACGGGTCCTTCGCAGCTGCGTCCTGGTCCTGAGGCGGTGACACAGAAGCCCACATCCCTTTCCTTTCTGTTTGCCTGTTTGTAGGTGGGACCAGGCTTCCTGTCCGCCCATCCCCAGAAGGCAAGGCCTTCAGGTCCCCCCTCTGCTGACTCAGGCACAAAAGGGTTTTCTTTCTTGGTTTTGGAACCTGAGCGGAAGGGCAGATGCTGTGGATCCTATTCTCCTAGTCTCTCGGTTGGTCACGTGGGAGTAAGTAGGAACTATGGGCACCTCGTCCTTAGGCCATTAAAGATGTGGTGAGTTTTACTGAGCCTGCCGCCCACCCTGTGATATCTTTTGCTGGTTTGCTTCTCCACAAGCCGACCCCAGACATGCATCTGTGTCTGTGGGGTGGTCTCAGGAACACCTGGTTGGGAGTTGGTGGTGAAACAGAAAAGGCAAGAATCCCAGGCTGGGAGCAGGCCCTGCACGGGCCACTGAGCTCAGCCCACTGGGGTGTTGGGGAGCGCCTGTGCTTCTGCCTTCATGACACCTGGGGCCTCGGGGTCTGGAGCGAGCTCAGGGAGGCCCCACGGAGTGTGGGGGCTGCAGGCTGGTCCTCCTTTCTTCACTGACCACTGGGGCTGGGGCCTCGTCCTGCTTCTGTGCTGTGCTTTGCGTCGCCAGAGAGAACTCCCAGCGGGAGTGATTCAGGAGGCAGGCGCTGCCACGTCCTGACTGGTGAGCTCTTGAGGTTGGGGAGACACTGGGAGTTTGCTCTGATTCTTTCAGTTCCCTGCAGCGGGTTCTGGGGGTGTGTGTTGTGGGAGGAGACTTGCTTTGCTACCACAGCTATTTTAAAGCCAGTGGAGCGGCAGAAGCCTGCTGATCTTCTCGTCACTGAGGTGGAAAAATAGACTGGAGTGCGAATAGCTTTTGGAGCCCCCCATGTGTCTGACCCCGGTTTAACTTTGCTTCTCATCCCAACCCATGGTGTTGGGGGCAGGGGGCGGGGAGGGAGGGAATCAATAGCTAAAACCGTAACTCCTCCAGGCCGACTTCCGCAGGGACAGAACGAGCCACTGAGAGCGCACCAAGAGAGAATTACACGGCAATATTTTTTTCAAGGAAAGTTATTAAAATATTGACATTTCATCCGCACAGCTTATCCCTCAGCCATCCTCAGAACAGCCCCCAGACAGGGCTAATTTAATTACGCTCCACCCCAAATGTGCCCCGTGCCCTGTGACAGTCAGATTCTTCCAGAAGCACCAGACACAGATATATCCAGTTCTGGAGGCGTTCCTGGAATTTATCTCAAACTTCCAATAGGCTTAAAAAAAATTCTCTTTCCTAAAAAAATGAAGTTGAATGTTGATGTTTTTACAGTGCTGGGAATCACACACGTATATCTCCTCCCTCAGCAAAGAACCTCCTGGAAAAGCAGAGGCCATGGGTCCTGACGTCTGAGCCGGCGACGACTCTGAGCGCACTGTGAAGGGCGGCTGTGAATTTTTCTTCTTTCTCAAACAACGATGCAATCATTGGGTTCACTTGTCCTCCGGGGGTGGGTTTGTGCGAGACTGATGTCTTCCAAAAAACACAGCCCCAAGGGAGTCGAGATGATGTATCAGGTAGAATAAGGCACAGGTGAGCCACTTGACAAATCAGACGACGGCTGCCGGCCTGCCTGCCAGGTATGTGGCCAAATGTGGGCGAGGCCAAGGTTGGGGTGTGAAAGTGAGCGACGTTTACACTCGCGTGGGCGTCTGTGCACATGCGCGTGGGCATGTGAGCTGCCTGTGTGCATCTGCAGAAGCAGACATTCTTCATGGCTAAACAAAACCCTCACGTTTTGGGTTCCAGGGTGATGCTGGCGAGTTGTGTTTCTGAGAGATGAAGGAAGCCTTCCTTCCAGGTTTCCAGGTGGAGCAGTGCCTCCCCGCGTGGTTCCTGGCAGCAGGGGATGCCCAGGCTGCGGTGGCAGAATGTTGAGCTGCATGGCCGGCTTCCACTCACGTGAGGCCAGCAGCACCCCCCTCCTCAGGGATGACAACCGAAGGGCGTCCTCCAGACGCTGCCAGGTGTCCCCTGGGGGGAATCGTCTTTGGCTGAGAATCACTGCTTTACACGGATGACTATCTTTTAAATGGACAGTGCCATTCCTGGCTCCAAGCAGTCAGTTCCCTCCCTCCCTCCCTCCCTGTTTATTTACAAAACAGCCGCATCCCCGGGATTACGAGTGAGCCAGCGGAGGTGTGACCAAAGAGATGTCACAGCTCGCTTTTCTTTGTAATCAATATGTGGAATGATTTAGGGGCTTGTGTTAAAATTACAAATCTTCTGTAGAAGATTTTGGCAGTAAAAAAAATTTTAAAAGCCTGTGAAATAAACAGAGATGGCACATTCAGTGGTTCCAAATCACAGAGAAAGGACCTGCATCCACAGTAGCTTTTGCCTTCCTCCTCTGCCGCCGTTTTGACTCATTGATCTTTGGGTCTAGTGGGTTTTTTGTGTTGGGGAGAGAGGAGGGAAGAGGCAGGAGGGCCATTCTCATGGCAAGGTGAGATCCCAGGGGCTGGTCTGGGAGTTAGGGGGTGCTGGGGTCCCACCCAGGTGGCAGGGCCAGGCAGGTCATGGCATCTGCTATGGTCATGCTGAAGTCCTGGAGGCAACAACCGTCATTACTTCTAGACGACACCAAGAAGGGAAAGAACACATCCTTTCAACTTTTCCTTAAGGAGATCTTTAAGGCAGGTTGGAAGAATTTGAAGTCCTTCTGCCTTCACATGAACAAAAATGTGAAGGGGGTTTTTAAAACTCAGGTTTGATCTTTACAGTAACCAGATGGATTTTATTTCAACATGCCAGAGTTTTCACATCACGTCACCACTGCACTTCAATGTGCTGTTCTTGAGGCTGTTTAAAGTTCAATCTTGGCATCTGACATGGTGCATCTGTTTTAACTCCAGGCGTGGGGGCTCCTGGGGAAACGACTTCTGACGCCCGAGCACCGCCAGGCTGACGCCCTCCCTCCCGCCCAGGGCTGAGGCTGGACCCAGGGCACCTCCTCTTAATGGCCTCTCTCTTCCTCCCTAACAGAGCAATCGTGTTACTCAACAGCTGTATAAAATAATTGCCCTAAAATCACAAATTTAAAGAAAATCAGCAGCCAAAGCTCCTTTCTGATACTTTGCAAGTCTAGGTTTTGTGAGTGAGTCTTCTACTGAGGGAGCCAGTTGGGGTTTCAAAGGCCTTTGGCTTTGTGGAAAACGGCTTCGTGGTGTCCAGAGCTGTGTGGGTGCGTCTGGCAAGGGCCTGCCCCACGGATGCCCTGAGTAAGGCCGCTCAGCCCTGTGCCCTCCACGCCTGGCGCTCAGACCCCGCCTCCTTCACTCAGGCAGGTGGCCTGACCTCCTCTCAGCCCCTTTCTTGTCCCCCCACTGCTGTTCTGATGGCTAGTGCAGCCTTTGCACAGGTGGGGACCTTTGTGAGGGCCTGGATAGATGCAGGTGGGTTCATCTGTGGCCTCCCTGTCCTGAGGGGCCAGGCTCTGTGCCCCCAGCTGCACCTTCCCCAAGGCCACCATCCCACCCCCTGCTGTCCTTCCTTCTGTGTCCGTTTGGCCCTGCAGGTTCCTGCTGGGCACCATTTCCAGCCCGTGGGGCGAGCACTGAGGAGGCAGCAGGACGCTGAGCTGGCTGCCAACCCGTCTGCCGCTCCACCCACTCTAGTTCTGGCTCAGATGGCACCAGTGGCTCCGGCCCAGGGGATGCCCTGCTCTTGGACCTCACCAGGTCCAGACCGGCCCCAGCTCTCATGCCACTTCAGCAACACACCTGTCATTGCACCTGTCACCGCACCCATCACCACATCCATCGCAGGGTTTGACCTGCGTCCCTGCAGAGTGGAGCACGGTGGGCGCCTGTGTCCCTGCTCATGCATGTGCCCTCAGGGTCAGGATCTCAGCCCAGAAACAGCCTTCCTGAGACACACGCAGGCCTTCCCAGCTGTCCCCGGGGCTGTCCATGTCAGAACACCCGGGCTGCAGGCCTCTGCCCCTGTGGCCTTTGGTTCATTCTTCCAGTTTCTGCAGCTGAGCTCTCCAGGGGCCTGGTGGAGCCACCTGGGGCTACACAGTTCCTCCGATCACACCTGCTCCACGGCAGAGCTCAGGAAGGAGCCAAGGGGCAGAATGACAGCATGGTCCAGCCCTGGTCACAACTCTCCCTCCACAGCCCGTTCCTCATGCCGCTTAAAGTGGAATTTCCAGATGAGTGCCACACCCAGGTGACATCCAGGTGGGGCCAGCTCTGCTCAGTTCCAGAGCAAGGAGATGGTGACCTTCCTGCACCGTCACCAGCTCCGGGGCTTCCCGGCAGCGGGAGGGAGACAGGGGACCCACGGCTTGCAGCTGAACCTCCAGAATTCCGGAAGCCCCAGTCCCAGCTCCAGGGAGAAGCCGGACAGCCTCTAGCTCAGTGACCCTTGAGGCCTTGGGACCCGATAAGCCCCAGCCCCCCATAGACTGCGGCCTCCACGCCAGCTACAGGTGCTTCGGACCCTGCCAAGGAGCTACTTGGGAAGGGTGGTCGGGGGCCCAGCCCCTCTCCTACCCCCTGCCCCACCTCCCCCACACCACCCCTCCCTGTCCTGCATCTCCCCACTCCTCCCCTCCACACCCCTCCCCGCCCCACCTCTGTGCTCCCCTGGACCCTGGTGTCAGCTGTTTGCTGCCCTCCTGCCCTGGTCCCCATGTCACCCCAGAGGCCGGCAGCTTTTCCCTGGGCCAGGAGCCCTCTGCTGGCTTCCCCTCCGGGCAGGTGGAAGGGTGGGCTTCGCACTCATGGGCCTGGCAGCTGAGGCCCCCCCACAGTTTCACTGTCCCCCATCCCCCTTTCCCCATCCTGCCTCATCTAGTTACTCTATTTCCCGCTTTTTAGAAACACAGGCCTCTTCTCTCTGCATGCCTTTTAGATATTGAGTCCTTGGCTTGGCCAGCTGCTAGTATTCAAACCCGTAACAAATGTTTTCTTCTCTAAAAAGTCTCCTTTGGGACAGCCTGGGCTGTCACGAATCTGTCTGTGTTCACGACCATCTTCCATGGCTCAGCCCGCACCTCACGGTGACCTCTCCTCTCCCTGTGAGCTCCTGAGGGCAGGGAGCTGGCCTTGCCAGCCTGGTGCTGAGGGACAGAAAGAGAAAACAATAGTTATGGGAAACAAATTCTAACATTTAAGACCCAAAGCAATGCAGATCCTATTCTCATATGGAGGAGAGAATTGTCCCTTCAAACGTGTTGCAGATGGACTGTGTCAGCAATAACAGAAGAGGGTTAGAATGGTGCCTCTGGAATCCTGTGGATGCCTGCTGCCTCTCCAGGAGCTGCTGGGTCCTCATGTCCCTGGCCCCAGCCCTCAGGCTTTGGGGGCACCAACCCCAGCCATCTCTGGCTTCCCTCCTAGTCCCTCGCACCACCAGGCTTGGTGTCCCCCAAGGGGCTATTATGGATCAGGCCAGCATCATCAGGGAGACAAAAATTATAAGCGTTACCTTGAGTGAAACGGTAATTTGGGTTTTACAGACAAATCATTCATGTCAGCGGATCATGTGTCCATGGAGCAGAGCCCGGCCAGCAGCCTGGCAGGTATCCACCCAGCTGACTTGGCCAGTGGGCGGCGGCGCTGGACGCTTGGTCAGTTCCAGTGGATTTTTGGAGAGGAGACCAGGATATTATCATCAACACCAGAAGACTTAGCCTGGGGTGCCTTAGTCAACACACCTATAAAAATTCAATGAGGCTTACAGCTTGTTCTAAGTTGAAGTCAGTTTTTAATCATGATACTCATACTGGCACGCTGTAGATGTTATAGCAACAGTTTCATTAATATTAAAAAACCTTTTTCTCCTCTCATTTTTGTGCATGAAAATGAACCACTTTACACAGGTTCCGGAGCATGTGCCAGGATCGCTTTGGGCCCTCTGGGCTGCCCCCAGGAAGACACAGCCTCTCCCAGGGCGTTTTATGGAAGCCAGGATGGAACTGCCGCAGGTGCGGGCTTCTCGTGCCTCCGGTGCATTTGTTACTGGGGTGAGGCGAAGTCGCCAATATCCATTTACTTAGAGAAATGAAATGTGTCTGATGAACTTGCTGTGTCAGATGGCAGCAATCAACTTGAAACACATTGCAAACCAGCCGGCAAAAGGTTTCACATTTTCACCAGAGAGGCTTCCTCCAGCATCAAATAATATTACCAGAGTAAGTTTTTATACAAATAGATTTTACCGTGAGGCTCTGATGATGGTCTCTAAGGGAGAGGTTGTAGAGGGGGTAGGACTGAGCTCATTTACTTATGTATTGTGTGTCATTTACATATGTGCAGGTCATTACATATGCACAGATCATTACATATGCTTAGCTCCTATGCAAAGCTGAGCCCCCTCAGGGTATTAAGCAGTAGGGAACTATCGCCGGGTGCTCACCTCAGCCTTACCTTGTGTGGGGGACTGTCCTTGGCCAAAGGTCTCCTCTGCTTGCCCCCCTCCAGTGAGACTTGAGTGGCTGACCCTGGGCTCAGAGCAGGATTAATGTGGGAGGGACACAGGAATCACTCAATAAGTGCATGTAAAATTGAATTGACTTCAAAAATGAAATTAAACCAGCCCAATCCCAGGATTGGGGTGAGTTTTCAGTGATGATCAAGGGTGGTCAAGGGTAGTTAAGGGTGGTTAATAATTGTCAAGGTTGTTCAAGGATGGTCCAGAGGGGTCAAAGGTAGTCAAGGGTGGTCAAGGGTAGTTAAGGGCAGTCAAGGGTGGTCAATAATAATCAAGGGTGTTCAAGGGTGGCCTAGAGTGGTCAAGGGTAGTTAAGGGTGGTCAAGAGTGGTCAATGATGGTCAAGGGTGATCAATAATGGTCAAGGGTGGTTAATAGTGGTCAAGAGTGGTCAGTGATGGTCAAGGGTGGTTAATAATGGTCAAGGGCATTCAAGAGTCTTCTAGAGTGGTCAAGGTAGTCAAGGGTGGTCAGGATTGGTCAAAGGGACAGGGCCCAGTTAGCAGGAAGGGGTCCTCCCAGCCACTGTGCAGTGCTGTGGAGGGAGGTGGCCTCCAGAGAGCCCCCTCCTATCACCAGGAGTCAGCCAGCAGGGCTGGCGGTCCCCAGTAGGCAGTGGGGACATGGAGGATCCCTGTATATGTGAACAGATGCAGCATTGGTCTATCACAATGATTTTCTTAAAGAAGAACCAAATACAGTTTGTTTTTTTAAAAAGATGATCTTGATAGCAGATGTTGACTTTTGTGATCTCCAGCCTTGGATATCTTTCTTGCCGTTAATTATATTTACCAAAAAGCAAGAAGCACACTAAAGTTAGGATGGAGTGCAGATGAATTTGGGGCACCCTCTATGACTTGAGTCACAAGAGCTGAGGCTGCCCCCCAGGGAGCTCGCCCAAGCTACAGGAGAATTCCAAAGGTAATCTAACCCTTGACAGTCAAAAGAGCTAGGGATGCATTTGCGTTTATTTTTTTATTTGGTCACAAGCCTGAGGCCTTCTGAGGGAGGAAGACAGTGGCAGAGCAGAGCTAGGGGCAAGAGGGAATGTCTGTAATTTACGAGTGACCTTGTTTCTGCCATGTGAACTGCCGGGCATGAGTTCCGTCAGGGGCCTAAGGCATGGATCTGAATGAAATCAGATGATTGAAGTGACTAATTTCCAGATGAGCACTTTATAATGCTGGAGTGTGAACCTTTAAAAAGACAATATATTATTGATGGATGGGTCCAATGGGACCTGAAGCAAAACAAGGAGTTTATTATGACAAGGTCAATAGTAGGGTGCTGTGAAATATATGTGTAGTTCCTTATAAATAACGATTGTGTTTGGGGAGGGGGCCACAGCCCATGTGTGTAGGGGCTGCACAGCTGCCTTGATCATCAAGATGAAGACAAGGACTTGGATATTTGGCAGGAGGGGCAGGAGAAAGGGGAAGTTGTCTAAATCACATTCCTTCGCTAGTGATTCTGAGTGCCATGAGCTTGGAGCGTATTAGAGCCCGATGGAAGGTTAGTTGAGAGCCGGAAAGAAACAGTGTTTCCAGGCCTGCAGCGTTTTATCTATGATGTTCATGGCATATTCTAATAGTCTAATAATAATGATGAAACACATGAAAAATAAGCACCTTACGTGCTCACAGACACTGTCATAAGAGCTTCAGGTATATGAGTTACAGTCACGCGCCACATAAAGGTGCTTCTGTCCCTTGGATGGCATGTACGGTGGGGCTCCCATGAGACTCCAGTGCGGCTGAACTGTTCCTATGGCCTCGTGACACTGGGATGCTCCTGACCCTGTGTAGTCTAAACTAATGTGTGTGTTTGTGTCTTTGTTTTAAGCAAAAAAAGTTGAAAAAGTAAAAAATAAATAAAGTAGAAGAAAGCTTATAGAATAAGATATAAAGAAGGAATATTTTTGTACAGCTGTACAATGTGTGTTTTCAGCTAAATGTTATTACAAAGGAGTAAAAAAGCTTAAAACAATTAAAAGCTTATACATCAAGAAGTTACAGTAAGCTAAGGTTAATTTATTATTGAAGAAAGAAAAAGACTTTAAAATAAATTTAGCGGTGCCTAAATGCACAGTATTTAGAAAGCCTGCAATGGTGTACAGGAATGTCCTAGGCCTTCCGCATTCATGCACCATACACTCACCGATTCACCCAGAGCGGCTTCCAGTCCTGCGAGCTTCATTCATGGTAAGTGCCCTATACGGGTCTGACCTTTTACATTTTTTTTTTTTTTTTTTTTTGAGATAGAGTCTGGCTCGGTCACCCAGGCTGGAGTGCAGTGGTGCGATCTCGGCTCACTGCAACCTCCTCCTCATGGACTCAAGCGATTCTCCTGCCTCAACCTTCTGAGTAGCAGGGACTACAGGCGCGCGCCACCACACCCGGCTAATGTTTGTATTTTTAGTAGAGGTGGGGTTTCACCATGTTCAGGCTGGTCTTGAACTCCTGCCCTCAGGTGATCCACTCGCTTTGGCCTCCCAAAGTGCTGGGATTATAGGCGTGAGCCACCACACCCGAGGTATGCCCTTTTAAAAAAAGGCCGCTTGTGCAGGCTGGTGTGCCGTGGGCCGCGTCGTGCAGGCTGGTGTGACGTGGGCCGCGTCGTGCAGGCTGCTATGTTGTGGGCCGTGTCTTGAAGGCTGGTGTGCCGTGGGCCACGTTGTGCAGGATGCTGTGTGGTGGGTGGCGTCGTGCAGGCTGCTATGTCATGGGCCGTGTCGTGCAGGCTGGTGTGCCGTGGGCCGTGTCGTGCAGGCTGCTGTGCCGTGGACCGTGTCATGCAGGCTGGTGTACCGTGGGCCGTGTTGTGCAGGATGCTGTGTGGTGGGCCACGTCGTGCAGGCTGGTGTGCCATGGGCCGTGCTGCCCAGGTGTGCACAGGTGCACTCTGCATTGTTCGCACAGTGATGAGGTCACCCAGGGGTGCTTTCTTGGAGTGTATCCTCATCATTAAGCGACTCATGACTGCACTTTAATCCTCCCCTCAACCGTATGGGGTTCGCCAGTTTGGTTTAATAGGTGAAGAAACTGAGGTACAGACAGGGTAAGTAACGGGTCCAAGGTCGCTCAGCCGTGAGAGGCAGAGCGGGGGTGCGAAATGGCTTCATCATGACCCTGCTGGCCGCTGACCGGAGGAGGGCCCTGCCTGCCACCAGGAAGCGTCAGGCCTACCTGAAGGAGGTTACAAGAGGTAAAAGGGATGTCTGCAAAGTCGATCTTTTTGTGTGGATACTTTTATCATAATTTAGGTTAGAATTCTTACCTGAGGCTGTAAGGCTTGCCTATCAATCCTTCTTCCCACAGCAGGGATGGCAACCAGCTTGAGCACGAGGCAATGCCTCATTGGTCTTGGTAGCCCAGAATCTGGTGCAGATCCTGCCAGAGAGAGGTGCTCAATAAATGTTAGACGTCTAGTGGGTTCTGAGGACCACTGGAGAGAAGGCGTGTCTGGGAACCCGTCCCTCTCGTGGCTCAGACCAAGGCCATGGCTACTCAATGTCTCTTCCCTGACCATGGCCATGGGTTCCTCCAATTTTATCATTGTTGATTTGGAACTCTGGTTCTACTTCTTAATTTAGCAATGCTTCATTACTGTTCTTACAGTCACCACTTTTCTTGTTGAAGCACATCCTTTGGTGGTTCTCTTGTGAGGGCGTGTGGTGGAACTGTCTTCTTTATACTCCCTACACTGCAGTGGGTAGGAGGAAAGTTCCATGGTGACCCTTGCTACTTCGACGGGGTCTGCAGCCTGTCCAGCTGCTGTCCCATCACAGGCCCTGCTTGGCTCTTTGGTGGCAGAGCTGATACCATCTGTCTATGTTCCCTTGACTTCTTTTCTATGCTCCTGTTCTCAAGCTCCTGGCAGGCAGGACCTGCACCTCCTTGCTGGACGGCCGCTGCCAGGTTGCAGGAGCCCGCTCTGCAGCACACAGATGGCCACAAAGGCCTGAGAAGGCATGTGCTGCAGGGGCAGCTCCAGTTAGGACCACCCAGAGGTGTCACCCACACTGTCTTCAGAACCACGCAATTTGTCCGCATCACACTCCCGCACAGCCTCTGTCCCCTCCTGGACCAGCATTTAGTTCTCTCAGGGCCTGCTCCTGCGAAACCCAACCTCGGCCCGCAGCTGTAAAATATTTTGTGTACAGCTAACCCTCGGTTTCACTCCTTGTGTTTACCTTTAAATTTATTTTTTATGTAATCTGCCTTCAAGTTAGACTTGTATTCCTTCAGTTTTTGAAAAATATTGCCACTATCTGTTCAGATACTGAGTTTTCATAATTCTCTTCTTCTGGAACTCCTAGTAGGTGAACACTGGATCATTTCAATCTCTCTTCCAAGTTTCTTTCACACTTCTAATTTTACGGTTTGTCTGTACCATGTTGTGAACGAATTCCTCATCAACATTTTCCAATTCACAAACTCTCCTCTCAACTGTTTCCAGTCTGGGATATATCGTATTGGTTGGATTATTTCTTTATTTCAGGAACTGCATTTTGCAGTCTCTGAGATTTGTGGTTGGATTTTTTTTTTTCACATTTACCTCTTCTTGTTTTATTTCTGCCTGTTCTGTTTCAAAATTCCTCACTGGGCCTTGACTTATTTCTTTGACATTTACTCACCCTTCAGTACAAGCCCTTTGATGCCAGGGCTAGGGTCTGCACAAGACTTCCCCAGTGGTCATAGCAGCTCCGTGTCAGATTCTGCTGACTGGGGGCACTGGGGAGAGCAGGGGCAGCAAGAGAAGTGAGGGGCTCCCTGCTGTCATTCCGCAGCAGCTGGGGTGCCGAGCACTTCCTGCTCATCACGATATCTACTGCCTTTCATTTACTCTAAAATTCCATTGCTTGTATGATGCACCAGCCCTTTGTGTGCTCTTTAGAAAGAAACAATGCTGCCGATTAAACAAGGTCATGTTGTTTATGGAAAGATATGTCCAGACTTCAGAGATGTTGAAATGTGAAAAGCTATGGCTAAGATGGTGGGATTTTAAAGTGTTCGTTAGACAGTTTTCTAACATTTATGTTCAGATTGACGGTTTTGTGTGCTGTCTTCTCTCTCTTTTTGAAGAGAGCCTCATCCTGCCCCCGTTTGCTATGTGTGCACTCCTGCCAGCCTCCGGGACGATTTCCCTTTCCTCTTCTTTGCGCTCTGAGGGGACAGGGCTGCCACGGCCATTCTGAGGAAGAGGCTCCTGTTATCCAGAGATGCAGCCTCACTCACCAAGAGTCACATGGGAGTAAACATGCTTTTGGTTCTCCGCAAGCGTTCTTTTCCTTTTTCCACTTCTTTCTCTCTACTCGTTTGGATGGTAGATATTAAACACCTATTCTTAGCAGATGTCCTAGATATTTTAACATATATATAATTCATCTAATTCCGGAGTGCCAATGCTTTCATGCTCCTTTTTGAACAACCATGGATCTTTCAGTGCTGACATTCTCATCGTCTCTTTCTGAACCTCTTGCATCTTTCTCTGGGATTCTTTCCCCACTGACTCCCGCAGAGCAGGCCTTGTTTGTAATGAGTCAATGTTTGTTTCAATGCCATGAGTTCCCACCGTCTTCACTCTTCTTGCATCACGGACCTTCCGTCTGAGGTCCTTCCCTTCTGCCCAAACTGCATTCGTTAGAATTTCCTTTGCCTGAGGTCTCTTGGTGTGTAGTAGGCTGCAAAACTGCCCATACATTCTCCCCCCACCAAGCCTGCTTCTCCACCCCTTGGAGCTGGCTTGGAAAGGGGATATCGGCAGATGTGTGTGAGGCGCTTGCCTGTGGTGGTGGAGCAGGGCTTGCTCTCCTCCTGCTTTGGACCCTGGGCCACCTTGTGCATGCGCCTGAACAGGAGCGTTCAGGTCCCAGGCAGCAGCGGGTGTGGAAGGAGGGCCATCCTGGGTCACCCAGCAGCTGACCAGACACCAGCTGACCGCAGGTGCAGGGGAGAGCAGAAGTCAGCTTGGCCCCTCCATCCACAGCCCAGCGAACTCTCAGGAGCAGGTGCAGGGGAGAGCAGAAGTCAGCTTGGCCCCTCCATCCGCAGCCCAGTGAACTCTCAGGAGCAGGTGCAGGGGAGAGCAGAAGTTAGCTTCGCCCCTCTGTCCACAGCCCAGTGAACTCTCAGGAGCATGAGGGTTTACACCATGAAGCTCTGGGGTGGTTTTTGCTGTAGCAAAGCTAATTTGCATGGTGACAAACTTAGTGCTATCTTCCTGAAATATCTTTGTTTCATCTTCATTCTAGAGACTTCTAGCATTGGTGTAGAATTCTAGGTTGAACACCATTTGTCTTGGAACTTTGAAGAAGTTCAACTGTCTTAACTTGCATTTTGCTGTTGAGAAGTCAGCAGTTAATCTGTTTTTCTTTTGTAAGCAGCAATCCCTCCCCCACTACCCCCAGCCATTTCTAGATGCTTTTAATATTGTTTTCATTGTCTTTGATGTTTTTTAGTTTCACAGTGATGCATTTTGGTGTGGATTTTGTAATATTCATCCTGCTTGAAAGTTGAGGGGGCAGATTTTAGGATCTGAGGTTTGGTGTCTTTTTGTTTTTCAAACATTATTAGCTGTTATCTCTTTAAATATTGCCTCCTCATTTTTCTCTCTACTCCCTTTTGAAATTCAAATAGATCAATGTCAGACCTAATTCATCTTATCTTCCATGTCTTAATGTTTTCCATCACTTTCATATTTTCCATCTCTTTGTCTCTGGACTGCATCCCTGATAACATCTTCTGACACATCTTACCAAGTTTCTCTCAAACTCCAGCTAGTCTGCTGCTTTTCACTCATATTTTACCAGAAGTTTTATTTTTCAAATATCTTGTTTCTTACTAATACATTTAATCTTCCTTTTGAAACTTCCTTCCAATTTTTAAAATATGTTAAAATGTTAATATTATATTAATGTTATATGTCTGGTGTTTCCAATATCTATGGTTTTACTGAATCTATTTTTGCGTTTCTGTTTTTCCCACTCACTCACACACACGGCACCTTTGTTCCTTGTGTATGTTGCATGGGGAACTCATCTTCCTTTGAACTCGGAGTTCTTTGAGACCTGAGTTGAAGTTGAGAGGACTTTTTCTCCGTTTCTCCCTCCCCTCCCCTCCCCTCCCCTCCCCTCCCCTCCCCTTAGTGTTTCTCTGTTTTGGTGTGTCAGTGTTTCGGTGTTTCTCTGTTTCAGTGTTTCTCTGTTCAGTGTTTTGGTGTTTCTCTGTTTGGTGTTTTGGTGTTTCAGTGTTTCTCTGTTTCGGTGGCAGGTGCCAGGATGCTGCTGAAGGATAAGCCGTCCTCAGGGTCTCAGCATCAGGTTTCCTCTCAGCTGGAGTCTTATTGTTTGCAGGCTCATTGTCAGTGGGAGGAGTTTTGCTCTGTTTTGTTTTGTTGTTAGTCTGTTTCTCTTTCTTGCCCTCCCTCTGTTCCCACCGCACTTTTTTCTAGCAGCCTTGCAGTTGCCTGGTGCCTAAAGGCCCTGTCTCACCACAGTGGTTGGGCTTCTGTCCCTCAGGGGTCAGCAGTGGGTCAATCCCCTGCCAACCATGGCTCCATCTCAGATGGATGTATATATAATTCCTCTCAATTGAGCCATGTATCAGATGGATATATATAATCCATATATCAGATGGAGCCTGCCTACCCTGGCTTGTGGGTTCAGGGTGCTGAAGCTCTCATGGAGGTCTGGCAGCTTTACTTGGGGGGCAGGGGCCCGTCATGCCGGGCACCTGGCTGGGGGTCCTGTACCCTGTATGGGCAGTTTCAGTCTCTCCACCGTTCAGGAGCAGCCCACTGGCCCTGCTGCCCGTTACCAGACCTGAGGTCCACAGGCTGGAGTCTTTGGCCACCCACAGTGCTGTGCTTGTCATTTGTGGACACCAGGCTACATCCTTCATGGCTTTTTTCAGCACCTAACATGTGTCTGGAGCAGAGGAGAAAATGAAGTGTGAATGCCGTGCCCCTTCCTGACCACAAGTTCAAGATGTGACTTTGAAGCCTGTACTTTGGTAGCAATTACTTTGTGGACAGAATAATCTCCCAATTAAAAAGCGACAAGTTTTCTTTATGTGGGTTCATTTCTTCCTGAAGAGACCTCCTGTAGTTGATAAGAACGCGAGCTTGCCATGTCTGTGCAAGTCCTGGTGGTCTCACCTGATAGCTGTAATCACCAGCCAGCACGTGGCTCCTTTGAGCCTTTATCCTCATCGATACAATTCTGCAAATTCATCTCGTGGATGACTATTTCCCAAGCATCTCTACATGCCAGGCCCCGACATGCAGGCAGGAGAATGCCCCAAAGATGTCCCCATTGAATGCCCCAGGGCCTGGGGGTATGAGGGTTACATGATCAAGGAGAGTTACGGCTGCTCACTGCTGACCTGCGTGTGGGGAGAGCCTCCTGGCTACCCAGGGAAGCTGATGTCTTCGCAGGGCCCAGGAACACAGAAGAGGGAGGCAGGAGAGGAGGCCAGGGCCAGTGGAGGCCAGAGTGGTGCTGCATCGCCAGCTCTGAGATGGCCTAGGGGCCACCAGCCAGGGAAGGCAGATGCCCATGGAAGCCAGAAAGGGTGAGGAAGTGGATGCGTCCTGGAGCCTTGGAAAGGAACACAGCTTTTCTGAGACTCCGATTTTAGTCCAGTGAGGCCCAGGCCAGGTGTGGGATCTCCAGAGCTGTTGGATGGTAACTGTCACGGCAGCTGTAAGGTGCGAATATAGCCATACACGGTGACTGGCTTGGGAAGTGATTCCCCATCAGGGCAGAGGGCGTCTAACACCCTGATGTCCTGACCAGGTTAAGGGCCTTGGGCTTCCTCCCGCAGCCTTCGGTCTCCGGGTCCTACCACCAGCCACGCAGCGACTACTAACGGGAGCACAGACGCCTGGTCCCAGCCAGACAGTAATTGATAGGCAGCTGCAGGGACCACTTCTGATTCATTCACATTGAAAAATACCCTAGGTGTATTTTTATGGTGCCGTGCGGGGCGGTGAGACTTTGCAGCCATGGCTTTCCCACGGATTTTTTAGGGAGGATTCTCCGCAGCCGCTTGCTTCGAATGCTTTTGACAGGGCAGCTGCCGTTCACAGCCCTGAGGTCACAACACTGATGACTTTGGATTTCACTGAGGGCAGGGAGAAACTTGTCCCTCTTCAGTAGAGGGATGTGGACTTAAAGATGGCCCTGCAGGTCAGCACAGGGCGAGCCGGCTGCTGAGGGAAGCTGGGCATGTCCCAGTTAAGCAGAGAGGGCTAGTACTGGCTGTGGGGCTCCTGCAGTCCAGCCCCCTCTTTCCTGGATGGGAGTCTCCAGGGCTGGGGGACGGTGGGTGGGTGCAAAGCCACCTGCGCACTGGAGGTGACCCTGACGTGGGGCCTCTGGGCCACGGCTCCTCTGAGGCTTCTTCCTGTGAAATGGAAGCAGCGCCCCAGCCTTGTTTCTTTTGTTTTGTTGCCTTGTGATTTCTTTTCATGCCCCAGCAGGCAAGCTGAGGCCTCATTCTTTCCATA
This sequence comes from Hylobates moloch, assembly GCF_009828535.3. Classification (NCBI taxonomy): domain Eukaryota; kingdom Metazoa; phylum Chordata; class Mammalia; order Primates; family Hylobatidae; genus Hylobates; species Hylobates moloch. The sequence continues at coordinate 1,770,809 of NW_026652278.1, forward strand.
TGTCCCTCTCCGCTCTCCGGGGCCAGGGCTGGGCCTCCGGAAGCAGCATGTCCCTTTTGCTCTGTGGAGGAGCAGGCGCTGGCCACTCTGCTCATGTGTTCGGCTCCAGGGAGAATCTCATCTGCTCTGTGAGCTCCTGGGAGGCCACCTGGGTGGAGCTTGTTGGGCACACAGCCCTGGGGGTGTTGTGGAGCTGACAGCCTTCCTGGGTGGAAGGACTGGCTCCCTGGAGTGAGGGGAGGAAGCCAAGGGGCTGACCAGGGCTTGGGCCCCTGCCCACTGACCTGTGTGGGGAGGGAGCTCCCCCTTGGCTCCCTCATGGGCTCAGCTGGCCCCAGCAGGCTGGTTTCTCCTGACTCTCAGGTCAACCACTTGTCCTCCAAAGTCTTACACACATACGCACACATGTGCCGCCACACACTCGCACATGCATACACGCATGCATGCACACACACGCACACACGCAGACTTGCACACACATGCATACGTGCATGCACACACATGCACACACACACGCGCGCACACACATACACACATGCACATGCACACACGCAGACATGCACACACATCCACACACAGACACGCACACACATGCACACACATGCACACACGCAGACATACACACACATGCACACATATCCACACATGCAGACACACACACATGCACATGCACTCACACGCACACATATGCACACACATGCACATGCACACACTTACACATGCAGACATGCACACACATGCACATGCACACACACGCACACATGCGCACATGCATGCACACATATGCACACATGCACATGTAAACACACACATATACACATGCACACAGCACACTCATGCCCAAATACACCCTCACACACTCTCATAGTCACACACACGCACTCGCTCTCATGCCCAGGGTCCGCAACTGTTCCCTGGGAAGCTGTTCCTGCTCTCTGTGGGACTGTGATGGGGATGCAGGCACAGCCGGTGACGTCTCACACCCTCCTCAGTGGAGCTCCCAGGCTGGGGGGTTCCCAGGATCTCTTCCTTTGCTCCGGGTTCCAGTGAGTGCTCGTGTGGAGCTGCTGTTCTGCAGCTTGAGCTGCGGATATCGAGTGGAATCTGTGACGTTGCCGCTCCTTCTCACCCTGAGTGCCTGCAAGCACCCAATCAGCCATGTTATTGACGCCCGGGCATTCAGCACTGTGCAGTTCCCTGAAAAACACACAAGGCAGAGTAGAGAAGGCCTTGGTGTCCTATGGGCTTAGAACTTTTAGCTTTTTAATATATTGTTGGGAAAAATGGGAAGACTTTGACATGCAGAAATAGCGATCACCAAATGTCTGGTCTAGCGTGTCCTGTGCCACCTGATTCTGGAGGGGCCAGTGTCTTTCACTGTCTGTGGGCTATTTTATTTTATTTTATGTCATAGAAACTTACAGTCATGTAAATGACTGTTGCCCATAGAACTGCAAATACATTTTATCCGGGTCATACAGTCGACCACGGCCAATGACCAGTTTTTGATTTGCTCACACATTATGTCATCATCCCTGGTTGCCTGTGTATGTGTAGAGATGTTTCATTTTCTTTTGTTTTAACCAATTGTAATAATTTATTGATTTCTTCACTTGTTAATAAGTTAAATAAAATCTCTGCCATGTGTTTTTATGTAACCATTTTATGAACATCGTATCCTTTAAGGACATGTAAGTGAGAATGTTGTTGTTTTTGTGATTCATCACCCCCCTCAAAGAAATGTAAACCTTTAACTAAGTGTTCTGAGAAGGACTCACAAGTGGCACCTGTCCTGTACTGCCACCCCCCTTTCTTAAATGCACATTATCAGTCTTTAGCATGTACTATACAAGGGAAGGTCAGGGATAACATGATAAACAGAAAAAAAAATTAATTAAAAAGCTGACTATTTCCCCGGTGCTCGTAGCAGGTGTCTGAATGATTCTAGTGCCAATACATAAAAGTTAGACTTCCATGTGGGTTTAACATGGCAGCCTATTGATGTTTCTTCCTTTTCTTTGTTGCATTAGAAGAATAGAATTAAACAGTTTCCTCCCCTTGCCGCGTCTTTGGAGGACCAAGCACTTCCAGGCCTCGGGGAAGGTTCCTCTGCCTGTGTTCAGAGCTCTGGGCTGGTTGCACCATCACGGCTGGTGGTGAATGGGGAGCAGAGCCTTTCCACTGGGTGGGGGAATAAAGAGAAGATAGAGCAGGAAACTTGAGAGGATGAGGAAAGAAGGCATGGGGAGAGGTTTCCAGAAGAAGCTACAGAAGCAGAAGCTGATCCTGGGGAACTCTGCCTGACATGTTGGGAAGACCCTGGGCGTGGTGGGGAAGTGGGAGCCGGCCGTCACCACCTCAGGCCTCAGAGACAATTTTCCTTCAGGGACTTTCCTCAGCCGGTGCCCCCGCCCGCCCCACCACGTGTGACTGCCTCAGACTTTGCTGGGTGGTCCTAGCCACCCCACACCGTGCCGTATGAGCCCCTCCCTGATGAGATTGCAGAATCCCCTGGCTCCAGGCAGGTGGTGGCGAGGAGCCGCTGCAGAAGGGGTCAGCTCAGAGCTCCTGGGCTGAAACAGTAGTTAGCAGGACCAGCTACAGAATTTGCACAGCTCAGTGCAAAATGAAAATATGAGGCCCCTTTGTTCCCAGACCACACTAAAGCTCGGGCTGCTATTTCTCGCAGCCCAATAACGAGATGCAGATGAACTGAGGAGAAAGAGAGTATTTATTTCTGCAACCGGTTACAGGGAGAAGTCCTGGAAATTATCGCCAGACCAACTTAAAATTACAAAGTCTTCCAGAGCTTGTATACCTTCTAAGCTACATGTCTACATGTAAATGTACATTCATCTAAAGACATAAGTGATTAACTTCTTCTAATCTATAACTGAGGTCTGAGTCCTGAAGACCTTCTTCTGGAGCCTCAGTAAGTTTACTTCATCTAGATGAGTCCCGGTGCTGGGGCGATGCCAACGTCCTAGTGCCAGCGTCCCTCCTGGAGTTCTGGTGAGGTTCATATGCTGGTGTATGAATTCCTCTCTGTCCCCTAAAAAAGAGGCAGTATTATTACCCATGTGGTAATTAACTTCAAACATACTTATGCATAAAAATTGCAATGCATGTGAAAGTCTTATCTTGTCTCCTGTGAAATCACAGAGGTTTGGGGATTTACTTCAGATCTCCAATCAACTTGTTTGTGGAGGTCTGGGGAGTTTCTTCAGACCCACAATAAAACTTATTTAATCCTAAATGGGTTCTGTTAAAAATTTCTTTGTAATTTTGTCATCCTTTAAAGTCCAGGAAAGGCCTAGCCTTTGTATAAGGGCACTGGCTTTTAATATTTAACCACTCAGTCAGTACTAAAACAGTTGTTAGTGAGACCTGGCCTGCCACACGTTGCGAAAAAAAAAAAAAAAAAAAAACCACACATAAAAAAACAAAACACAAAAACAAACATAAAAAAGCCATTGAGACTTTGAAGACAGCAATGACGGAGGCTAAGACCAGGCCTTGCTTTCTTAGTGCCAGGCCCCTTGCATGGATCCAACCCTGGTGACTAATGACAGCGTCCCTCCTGGAGTTCTGGTGAGGTTCATATGCTGGTGTACGAATTCCTCTCCGTCCCTTGAAAAAGAGGCAGTGTTATTACCTATGTGGTAATTAACTTCAAACATACTTATGCATAAAAATTGCAATGCCTGTGAAAGTTAACCGTAATCTACATCTTAGGAGCTGCTTGAAATATTCTATCATGGATCCACACTGTGCAGGTGGTTACTTAGCACTTTCAATGTCATTATCGAAATCTATACCAGAGGGTTTAATTCTGGTGTAGACACCAGATGTTAGAAATTGTTTTTCACTGGCGAACTGAGGATTATTCAATATAAGCAGAGGATTAGAAAGATTGTTCAGGCCCGGCCAGTCCCTGGAAGCAGCTGGAGTTTCAAGAGCCCAGCACCCTGATACCTTTAGTGCATTCCTTGGGGCCTAGAACCCGTAAGTCCTTCCCACCTCTCCCCTGTGATGCAGGGAGGACCTGTGAGTCCTGCCCACCTCTCCCCCTGCGCTGCAGGGAGAACCCGTGAGTCCTGCCCACCTCTCCCCTGCGCTGCAGGCAGGATTCTGAGACTTGACTCCTGCATGTTTGGTGCTTGCAGCCAGAACATCACTGCAGTGACCTCAGAGTCAAGTTTTCAGGCAAAGCACTTTCCCGAATTCCTGAGGGCTGACAGCGGGGCTACCCCTGGCCACAAGAACGGGATTTTGTGCATACTTGGAAACATTTAGCAAAATCTGGTCTAAGACTTGTTTCATTGCGCCATTCCCCTTGTCACTGATAAGAAGGGGACTATGGCTCCCACCTACCTCTAACCACTGGGACCTTCAGATAGTTACCAAAAGAGCCTGGCCAGCCAAACTGGCCTGTGTCAAATTGAAATGGTGTGTTGATTGAGCACTGAGTTTAAAAAAGTATCAAAAGCTCTGTAGGGGTCAGGGAAAGGTGCTATGCTCATAATCCACTTGTATCTAGCATTTGTATTGTATTCTATAATTTTAAAAGTATTTCATCTATTTGGTGTTGATGTAAAACAAATTAGCATGCATGCGTGTAAGAAGTTGTCACTGACTCCAGAACGATTTTGCATTAAGTAAAATACGATTCACAAATCTCAATGTGTGAACAAGTTAAGGAGAACTGAGAAGCAGTTTTTTGAATTTTGCTTTGACTTCAGAACACTCAATTTTCAATTTGCATCTGAAGCTATAGGAGAGATGACACCAGGTCAGTGGGTTCTGAGGCATCCTTGGCTGCATCTCTGGCGGGGAGGAAGGAGCACTTCCCAAGGCCAGTGGCCCAGGTGTGGCCACTCGTGGGGCCTCCTCACTGCTCTGTCTGGTCTACAACACAGCTGCTCCAACATCCTTGAGCTCGTAAGTATCACGTCGTCACCTGAGGTCACGGAGGTTCATGAATAATCTTTTTAAAAGCCAAAATCATAAGTGCAAATATAAAATAAATTCATGCCAAAGATTTTCATTTAACTCATTGGTTAACAAGGAACCAGTAATATAAAAACCAGTTTCAATGAGACCCGGAGGAAGATACTGTATATACAGTCGGGAATGTGGAAATGAATTTGCTGCTAGATACAAAGCTGTATCTTGTAGAACAACAATGTAATGCTTGCAAATGCTTTTCTGCAGGGCAGGAATCAATTGTATCTCTATGGGTCTACAGTGCAGGTGCATCTCCGTGCAAGAGTCCTCTGCGGCGCCATCATCAGCCTTCTCCAGGCAAATGTCTATTTTTACTGAGGTGCAAAACAGCCCAGCCAAAGACAACCTGGAAATGTTCAATGCCTTCTGTTACATTGAAAGCACACACAGTAACCTTTCTGACCATATCAAAGCTTTTCCTGATGTGAATTGTGTGTAAAAACTGTGGGTTATAGTTTTAAGCTATGCGTAAGGCCAAGAGAAAGACCAGAAATGAAACAGAAGACAGACAGATAAACAGCAGAGACAGAGCACCAGCAAAGACAGAAAGCCCCGGAGCCCGACTGAAATGATCAAGGAAAGACAGAGGGACTTGGAGAACGACCCCCAGGACAGGTCCCTTTGCCGGGTCGCTCCTCCTTGGAGAAAGTGGAGAGCTCTTCCACATCATGTTTTCTCCTTGGGCTTCTAAGATGAGAAATCTTTAACGGGTCTTGATTGTTTTCAGCAAAGGTCAACAAACTTTTTCTTCAAATTCCTGCGAATAAACACCGGAGGCTTTGCAGGCCACTTGGTCTCTGCTGTGACAGCTCCACTCTGCCTGCAGCATGAAAGCTGCTGCGTCAGTGGAAAACCCGTCGGCTGTGGCCCTGCTCCCGGGAAAGCGGACTCACCCCCCTGAAATTTAACTTTCATGTGTCATGAAATAGTTTTCCTCTTTTGATTTTTTCCCACTATTTAACATGTAAAAACCATTCCTAGCTGTGAGTCATATGAAAACAGGAGGCAGGTGGGGCCCAGGTAAGCTGCAGATTCCCCAGGCAGACGTTCAAGCTCTTGTCCACTGCAATGAGTGGGAGAAACCCACCGAAGGGGGCTTCTGGGGTGACTCCTCTGTGGCTCCCCCACATGTGCTCCCACCTCCACCCCCAGCCCCACAGCGCCCCACGGCCTCTGAGGGTGCCAGCCCAAAGTGCCTCGCCCTGAGGCCCTGTAACCCTGAGCTTCAAGAGCCCACTGGCCAGCACCTGGGCGCTCACATCCTGTGTTCTGAGCTCCTGTCTGTCACCCAGACCTGGACTGTCGGGTAGGGGAGTGCGGCCACAGATGCTCCACCTCCCCCCCGCAGCGCCTGTGCTTCTACCTGCTTCCTTTGCTTCTTGGTATGGAGGGCGGAGCCTCCTGCACGTCCCCCAGGCCCGTGGATGTGGCGATTCCAGCTCTGTTGGTCCCTGCTATGGGATTTGCACCATTGGTGGAGACCAGGGAGGCCTCGCTGCCCAGGTCAGCTCCCGAGCAAGCAGGGCACGTGCGACCACAGCCCCGCTGTCTGCAGCTGAGAGCCCAGAGCCCCGTGGGGCTGGGTTGGCTCCAGAGGTCAGAAGCAGAGGCTCTGGGAGGATTTTTTGGCTCTGTGTGACTCCTTTGTCTTTTCTGGCATGTTGGGGTCACGCTGTGTGTCTGGACAGCTTGGGGCACTCAGGGTAAGTGAATGTGGGAAGAGAAGGGCATGGTGGGGGAGGGCTGGAGGGAGAGCAGCCTCCTGGAGGGGGACAGGCAGACATCAAAGGCAGTAGGGGCTCACCCCAGCCCCTGGAGTCCTGGATAGGTCAGCCAGCCTGGAGCCAGGAGGCCAGTGGTCAGGTGGGAGAGGGTGGAAAGATGCTCCACGGGCAGCCCCGGTCCCTAGGCCCCAGGGGGAGGCTGAGGAAGGTCAGAGGCTGTGTGTGTGGCAATGGCTAGGGAGCAGACAGAACCCTTGGAATTTCCTGAGGATTGTATAATCATTTCATAAACCTTTACATACTGAATGATGCTGTTTTTCCTGTTTCATGTACTTTACTGAACAAGTATTTGGAAAGAAATTTATGGGCCCACAGTGCCTTGCTCCTGAACTGTTTCCGCTTCACTGACAGATGGTGCAGCTTTGGTGGAAGGAGAGCAGACAGGCCTCGGGGAGGGGCTGCAGCCGGGCCCTGGGGGGTGAGCCCCCCTCAGCTTTCCATCCCGAGGCTCCGGGGACAGGGAGGAGGCCACTGCTGAGCAGGCCAGAGGGGGCGGTGGCGTCAGGATGGCGCAGGTTGGTTGGGGCTCTTGGCTACAGGTGCTAGAAACCAAACTAGCTAAAGCAAAATAAGCCATTTATTATAAGGACACTTTATTTATTATGAGAGAGGTCTCAAGAATGTAGGATAGGAATGAAGTTGACCTCAAGACCGTGGGATCCGCGACCTAGATGTTCCCTTTCCATCCTCTTGACCCTGGAATCCGGGACCGAGAGGTCCTCCCTCTGTCCTCTTGACCGGCCTCCTCTGTGGCCAGCCTCCTGTGGCTGCATGGCGGGGGCCGAGTGCTGCAGCCAGGCACAGAGCCAGCCTCGGGGCCCCAGACTTCCCGGACACAGGCTCTGGCCCACCAGCTGTCTGCTTCCAGCCCAGTGCGCTGAGGGGACGCTGCGCGGATAGGCAGATTCTGCCGCCACCTTGGTGGTCCTTGCAGCGGGAGGGCGGGTGTCCGTGGTGCATGCCCCTGCCTGAGTGGGGCACTGGCTGCACAATTTCACGGCTGCTCGCTCCGCAGTGAAGCGGAATGAAGGGTCCTCTGGGATCTCTGCTCAATCTCTTTCCACACAAGGCCAAACCACAGCTTCGACAGGGATTTCTTTGGTTCCGCCAGAATTCCTCACTGGACAGAGCCACCCTGCACAGGCACGTGGAGGGCAGGTGGGGCAGCCCAGCTGCAGGCCGTGGGAGGCACGCCGTCTGCAGGGAGGTCTCTTAGCATGGACCCAGCTGGCTGCAAGGCGGTCACCATGTGCAGGCAACTCTCAACACGTGGCCGCCCTCTTCCCCCGCCCCCTGTCGTGCCTCAGCTCCAGGCTGGGGAGCCGTTGGGAGGTATTTATATATTTTTTGAGGAGATGATGACCAGACTGAATAAGTCAAAGAAAATCGTGTGCCCTCCTTACAGAATCTGGTGTGTGTGCGTGTTAGAGGGAGAAAGGGAAAGAGAGCGGCGGAGGGGAAAAGGCCGGGTGTCCACTTTCAGGGAGGGTGGCCAGAGCTCTGAGTTACCAAGTGGCTCCCCAGTATAATGCCATTATGTACCCAGGCCCCATGGAGTCCCATCCTGGCTTCCCCAGGGCCCTGTGGGCGGCAGCGCCAGGCCATGAACACGAGACCAGGCCCACAGCCAGGCCAGCTGCCACTCTGGAACCCAGGGCCCTGCGGAAAGCCTAGTGAGCGGCCCATCCTCAAGAGTGGACGCCCAGCTGCGGGGAGATGGTGGCAGGTGCTGAAGTGGGGGTCCCTCTGCCTCGGAAGGCCACTTCCCACTTGGCAGGGACATTCTCCTCTAACACGCACGCAGGGTTTGTGTGTGCAGAGCAGGCTGCTCTGATTGCTCCCATGAGGAGGGGATATAGAACACGAGCCTGACTTGAAGGCTGCCTGGCGTGCCCCTATGCTGGCCTCTCCCCAGCAGGCGCCCACCTCCACCCCGGGCCTGGCAGCAGACAAGCTGGTCTTCGGCCCCCAAATACCCCTCTGCCCTCTCTCGAGGGCACTCCTCCACATCCCTGAGCCCAATGGACTTGCATCTGGGTGGGCAGAGTCTAACAGGAGTGACAGGGGCTGGTGCACTACGGCCCCCTTTGTGATGCTGAGGCAGAGCTGGGGGCACGTTCACCTACAGGCAGGGCTGTGTTGCCCGTGGCTGCTCCCGGAGAAGGAAGCCCAGGGGACTCGTGACACTCTGAGTGCTTTCCCTGTGGATCGATGGCCAGGCCACCCAGAGCCAGAGGCCCTACCTCCCTGGTGGCTGCCTCTTTTTCCTTCTCTTGCTCTCCCTGGGTCCAGGTGATGGCCTGTGGAGCTGTGGGACACTCTTGTACTAACACTGCTCTGCACGCTGCTCTGCACACTGCTCTGCATGCCCTCCAAAGCCTGGAGGTGTAGATGATACCCCTCCCCCAAAACTCACTGAGGCTAGGAGGGGGAAGGGGAGGCACAGAGCCCCGCCCGCCCTTGCCTTGGCCACACAAAAGGGGCGCTGGGCTCCCGATGAAGCCTTGGCCCTCGGCTCGGGTGAAGGTCGGCTCTGACCCAGTCCCCCACCTGCCTCAGCTGCCGCCTGGGGCAGCTCCCTCACCCCTGACCTGCTGCCCGATTAAGGGGGTCAGCATCCCGCATTCCTGCGGCGAGTTCCGCCCCCGGGTGTTAAACAGCTCCCTTCCTGATCCTGCATAATTCCTGTCCCATGGAGCAGCCTCCTGCTCTGCAGGCGCCGTGTCAGCCTGTGCCTTCCTGTCCTTTGGCGAGGATGCTCCGGCCTCTGCTTGAAGCAGGTGGAGTGACTTGGCCGGGCCATCTGCCCTTGGGAGCTCCGTGGAGCTGTGGCTGTGTTGGCGGAGAAGGGGCCAGCCTGGAATGCAGGGTGTGTGTCCAGTGTGTGTGCACATATGTGTTAGTATGTTTGTGTCCCTGTGTGTGTGTGTGTCTGTGTGTGTTGTGTGTGCCTGTTGTGTGTTATGTGTGTGTGTTGTGTGCATGTGTTGTATGTTATGTGTGTGTTTCTGTGTTGTATGTTGCACGTGTGTGTGTGTGTGTGTGTGTGTAGGTCTTTACGCTGCCTGCATCCGGAAGGCACCAGCTGAGCCCGGCATTGCCTGCATGAGGAGCAGTGTTTTCCTCCGCAGAGACTCAAGTCGCCTTCAGGTCTTGTGATGGTGGTGGCTGTGCCACTGCCCTGTGGCTCGTGATGGCGGTGGCTGTGCCACTGGCCCTGTGGCTCGTGATGGCGGTGGCTGTGCCACTGGCCCTGTGGCTCGTGATGGCGGTGGCTGTGCCACTGGCCCTGTGGCTCGTGATGGCGGTGGCTGTGCCACTGGCCCTGTGGCTCGTGATGGCGGTGGCTGTGCCACTGGCCCTGTGGCTCGTGATGGCGGTGGCTGTGCCACTGGCCCTGTGGCTCGTGATGGCGGTGGCTGTGCCACTGGCCCTGTGGCTCGTGATGGCGGTGGCTGTGCCACTGGCCCTGTGGCTCGTGATGGCGGTGGCTGTGCCACTGGCCCTGTGGCTCGTGATGGCGGTGGCTGTACCACTGATTGGCCCCCGTGGCTGCCGTGCTGGGCCCTCTGCTAAGTATCACCCACCATGGTGCCCACTGTTTTTGCCCTGGTTCACCCAGTGCCGGCTGCAGCACTCCCTGAGCACCTGCCATGTCTGCACCAGGCCTCCTGTGGAGCTGGGGTCAGCAGTGGGCCAGGCGGCCACAGCCCTGTCTTCCACATCAGCCTCCAGTGGGGAGGAAGGAGCTGGCAAGGCCCGTGTGGTCTCCGGCCCAGCAGGGAAGTGCCAGTGCTCCAGGCAGGCTCGCAGGGAGGCCTCTGAGGGAGCAGCCTCTCTCTGAGCTAAGGTGGGAGGGGTGCAGTGTGGAGCTGGAAGCCGGGGAAGGGGAGCGTGTTTCAGAAATGACAGGCAGTTGAAGGGGCTAAAGCAGGAGGCGGGGGCCTGTGCGCACGGAGGCCCGGGAAGGAAAGATCAGATGCTTGCCCATGTGGCCCCATCACAGCCCTGTCCGACTGTCCCACTGGACTCCACGTCTGGACATCTGCTCTAGCCCAGACCCTGGCTTTGTCCAGAGAACCCACAGGGCACCTGGTTCAGCGTCCCCCGCCGGGGCCTGAACGTGGGGCTCGAATCCCCACTCAGCACCTGTGCCGTTGTGTGAGCTGGAGAAAGCGAATCAACCATCCAAGCCCACGAGCTTGTCATCCTCATCCCCGCTTCACAGACGAGCAAACGGAGGCACAGAGCCCGCCACAAGCGCCCCATTAGATGTCAGCTGCCTTCCTGGTTTAGACTTTCCTGAGTTGGGTTTACCATTTCTTAGCAAGTTATTCAAACTTGGCCGCCCCGTCTGTACGTGGCTGAGCCACTCCTCACTCGTGGCTCTGACTACCACGTCAGCCTTCATTTCACCCCATGGTGGCCTTGTGTGTGGCGGGATCAGGAGGCGCGTCCCCTGGCTGGCCTCTCACATGCTGTCCCAGTGGGATCTTCTCTCCCTCTCCAGCCCGTGGATTCCATTTCTCTTTGATGGGAACTTCAGCCTCAGCTGGGGACAGTTTTGAACATTGGAGGTGCCGCTGAGGGCGGTGGGTGTGGTGGCTGGGCCCGGAGGCCGTCGGGGCAGATGCTCTGAAAGCCCCCAGCAGTCAGCTCCTCCTGTCCCGGTGGAGGAGGCAGTGCTGATGGGTGACGGTTGCCCGTCCCTTAAGAGAAATGAGAAGGTTCCTCAGAACCCTCATTAATATTGTACGGCTGTAAAAGAAGATATCTTTCCCTGCTCCATCCCTAGGAAATGTGTGGGTATCAGGGGCCCTTTCTGTTCTGTGGGCCGTGCCCACTCATTGCAGTTCCAGGCCCTCAGTGACTTCGGTAATAGCAGTGGCTGGGGATGACCAGGTGAAACCTGGTCTGCTTGGTCATAGCATGTAGGAGCAGGAGGAGGAGTATGAGGAGGAGCAGGAGGAGGAGCAGGAGGAGGAGCAGCCCTGTCCCTTCCCAGAAGCTCTGTCCCCAGTGGTGGGCACATGGCCCCTTCCCTTCCCCCCAGCTCTGTCCCCCATGGTGGGCACACGGCCCCGTCCCCTCCCTGAAGCTCTGTCCCCAACAGTGGGCCAGGGTCCTCTGCCAGGGCTGCGTCCCAGTGGGGTTCCGGGGACGGGTTCTTCACCCACGAGTCAACGTCCCAGGCAACCCTGCTGCAGGCCCCATGGGAAGTCAGGCTGAGGGGGCCTGTGGGATGAAGTCGGCAGCCCCTCTTTGGCTTGGGGGTTGGGGGGGGGTCGGAATACGAAGCTGAACATTCCTGAGGATCTGTTCTGGACGCCTGCAGAAAGCCCTGGAAGCCCAACCCATGGTCACACATCCTTCAGGAACCAACTCGCCCCACCAGGTGGCTGGAGAATGAGACCCGGTGTCTGCTGCTCCCCCAGCCGCAGGGCACACAGTCCCCACTGCACCGGGTAGCTGGAGAATAAGACCCTGTGTCCGCCACCCAAGGCTCCTCCCACCGCAGGGCACACAGACCTGTGATCCGGGCCAGCCCATCCTGTTGGAGCCACCTCTGTATGTATCCATATGTGTGTGTGCGAGGTGTGTGTGTGCTGTTTGTGCATGTTATAAGTGTCTGTCTGTATGTGTTGTGTTGTCTGTGTATGTTTTGTGTGTTGTGTGTTGTGTGTGTGTGTGTATAGGTCTTTAGGCTGCCTGCATCTTGAAAGCACCTCTTGACTCTAGGCCTGGCAGGGCTGGGATCTGCCGACGACGCTGCCTCTTTTCTGGGCTAGGCCTTCTTTTCTGTCAGGGCTCACAGTGGTAGCTTCTTCCACGCGGTCCTCTGTTGTGCCTGGGCTGGGTCAGGCACCCCTCCTTCAAGCCTCCTGGTACCTCACCTCTGTCCACCGTGGCCCTGCAGAGGAGCCACACCCTGCCCCGCCGGCGCTGCAGCCTCTCCCTGCCTCTCACCCTGAGCGAGCACCCTCTGCCTTAGCACCTGCTCAGGGCGCGAGGATGAAAGATGAGCAATGGGCGAATAGGTGTAGGAAACGCACTCCCGCTGCAGCCAAGGCATCTTCCCGCAGGCTGGTGAAGCTTCTTCTCTGTCTTGCAATTTGTAAACTCTGCTGTTCATTGACACTTGTCTGTCCTTTAAAATCAATTTAAAAGTTTCATCTAAATTCACATTCATACTTCATGCCTCAGAATAGGGACGTCTTTTTGTTTCTGACTGTTAGGAACCAAAATGGTATTGGGGGAGGCACGAGCTTTGGTCGCGCTCCCTATGCTGAATTCTCACTGGTTTTAATGTGTCTCTCAAACATCTGGTCCCACGTCCTGGGTTTTAAGTTAAGGGAATAACAAAATCACTGCAGGCAGCCTCCTGGGCTCCTGTCCTCCCATGCTCCCATCTCCTGTGCTTCCGTCCTGAGTGCTCCCGTCCTCCTGTGCTCTCATCCTCCCGTGCTCCCATTCTCCCATGCTCCTGTCCTCCCATGCTCCCATCTCCTGTGCTTCCGTCCTGAGTGCTCCCGTCCTCCCGTGCTCTCATCCTCCCGTGCTCCCATTCTCCCATGCTCCTGTCCTCCCATGCTCCCATCCTCCTGTGCTTCCGTCCTGCAGTGCTCCTGTCCTCCTGTGTTCCCATCGTCCCCTGCTCCCATTCCCCCTGTGCTCCCATTCCCTGTGCTCCTATCCTCCCATCTTCCTGTGCTCCCGTCTCCCGTGCTCCAATCCTCCCGTGCTCCTGTCCTCCCCTTTAGTGTCCTCCCCTTTAGTGTCCTCCCATGCCCCATGTGCTCCCATCGTCCAAGGCTCCTGTCCTCCCAAACTCCTGTCCTCCCTTGCTCCCATCCTCCAGTGCCCCCATACTCCTGTCGCCCCGGGCTCCTGTCCTCCTATACTCCCGTCCTCCCATGCTCCTGTCCTCCTGTGCCTCCCATCCTGCTATTACCCCAAAAATGGATCTTCCTGGGAGACTGAAGGTGAAGTGTCTGTGACGAGGCTTGATGAGTTAAATACAGATGTTTACTTCAAATTTTAATGAAAGAGTGGAGGTCTGAGGAGTGTTCTCCGCAGGGAAAAGCATTCCTGCTCTGTATTCGGGCAGGCTGGTGCTGAGCCTGAGGTTTCCCGTCTGTCTCTTTCCAGTGGGGGATGCAGCTGGGATGGACCCCAGGCCTCTGCCTGAATTTGGCTATGACGGCGTCCTCTCTGGACCACGCAGAGTCTGTGAGGCTCCGCAGAAGAAGGCCCAGCACAGATCTGGTACTGAAGGGGTGAGAGCTGAGAAGCATCCATGTGGACGTGTCCCCGGGGTTTACCAGCTCATGACTCCAGCGCCCGAGTGGGTGTGTCACGAGAGTTCACAGGCTCATAACTCCAGCATCTTTCAAATGTGATGATGGTGGCAGGAAACTGAGAGTAACATAACCACGTGTCCAGTTGACTTGAGATAAAAGCACTGCTTTAAGAAATGTGGACATTATTAAAAGAAAAAACAAAGAAACAAACAAAACAAAACAAAACATAGTCTAGCCGGTGTCCTGGGCATTGTTTAAACAGAAGAAGAAAGAGAAAGTAGGTAGGATGCGAGAGAATGTGCAGATGACTTTCCTTTCAGGCTGGGCAGGGCTGCCAGGGTCAGGCTGTGTCTGGCTGCTGAGCCAGTGTTCTGCACAGGATGGCAGTGAGTTGGCCGGGGGCCTCCGCCACCCTGGCTCCTGCACAACCAGCCTCTTCTCGGGAACTGCAGCTGGAGAAGCAACGGGGGCCCCTGCATGTCGCATCTTCAGGGGGTTTCTGTGCTGTCCATTCCCTGGGTATTTCCCAAGCACTGCCTCGGTGGAAAGCAGACCTGGGGACCACAGCCCTCGGTGTAGGGGCTCTTGGACAAGGTCTCCGGGCAGCAGCAAGAGCCTGTCAAAGCAAGCCCATGCTCGGCTCGCTGTGCAGGGCTGTCCGGGAGATGCCGGCCTGGCTTCCGTGCCCTCCACCAGAGGCCTCCCGGCCTGCTGCAGATCCCTCCCTGCCCCGTGGCGACTTTCAGAAAAGGGGAGCGGTGAGGTAGCCTTGGCTGTGCTGAGATGGGCCCTTAACCCTCCAGTGAGTGACCTCTGCTGGCATGGGCGGCCTGGGGCACCCACAGCCCAGTGTGCCTTCCCCATGTGAGTCTGGGGTAGGAGAGGCTGACTGCAGGGACAGGAAGCAGCTGTGGCCCCTCTCCTTCCCTCCCTCTTTTTCCCTTCCCCTCTGCGTCTCCCACACCCACACCCCAGTGTCCCTTCCCCATGTACGTCTGAGTAGGGGTGTCTGACTGCAGGGACAGGAAGCAGCTGTGGCCCCTCTCTTTCCCTCCCTCTCTGCGTTTCCCACACCCATATGCGCTTTGGAGGAAGGCAGCCCCGTGGCTGACTTGGGAGGGCAGGTCCTGCATCCTTGCACAGCAGCGGTGAGCATCTCCCTGTGGGGCGGGGCTGTGGCTTCCCACAGTTCCCCGGGGGGCTGGTAGCAGGGGAAACCCAGTGCCTTCTTTATTTAGCTCTGTTTTTGGCTTGAGTTTCCATGGAAACCACGGGTAACTGAAAACACAGGCCCGTGAAAGTTTCCAAGCGATTGTTATTTTAAAGAATATGGCTCCTCTTTCTTGCCCACATTCAGATAGCAGTTTCCATGGGAACAGAATAGAAACTGCCAGATAAGAGGGAGCCCCATTTTGGCCATGTCCCCGGGTGTCTGTGGAGGGGAGGCTGGGGAGGAAGGGAGGGCAAGGGCGGGGCCGTGGGTGGGGAGCCCAGCACCCCCTGGCTCCTTCCTGGACAGGGGTCTGCCACTTCGGGAAGAAGGGGCTCCAGGGCGAGCCCCGATCCCTGGTGCTTCTCTTTCACTGTGGTGGCTTTCAGTCTTTGGGGAGGGTCCATAATGCCAGAAAGGGGCGAGAAAAGTTTCAAAGAAGTTTTATCCCAAAGTGCACTGGGTGCTGGTCCCCAGACCCTCCCATAAGGACCTGCCAGTCCCAGAGGGGCCCCAGACGTGTGCCCAGCCCAGAGGCCGTGTCCTCACAGGGAAAGCCAGGTGCAGGGAACACAGCGTTCGTCAGGCCAGGAGGGGCCCCAGATTCGTGCCCAGCCCAGAGGCGGTGTCCTCACAGGGAAAGCCTGGGGCGGGGAGCACAGTGTTCCTCTGGACGCAGCTATCGTCAACCCACTTGGAGGAGACCTCCTGAGGCCCTGGAGGTTAAGCTGCTCGTCGGGGTCTCAGTCTCACAGCTGCAAAGTGTCCCTCGGCCTCCGATCCTCAGTGCCAAGGATCACTGTGCCTGTGCGATGCTGCAGGTGGGAGGTCCTGGGGCCCAGGATCTGGGAGAGAGGCTTCCTCATGGGTGCCTGAGACTTTTCCAGGCACCGGAGGTGGAGCCATGAGAAGCAGCCTGGTGAGCACAGGGGTGGAGCCTCACGCTTCCCAGAGCCCCGCACCCACACACTCCTGGGTGTTTGTGCATTTAGCTCACATGCCCTCCTTGCCCGCAACCCCTCGACCCCAGATATGCCCACCTGGTACCTGGGAATGTGACCTTATTTGGAATAAAGGTCTTTGTAGATGGAAGTAAGTTAAGGATCTTGAGGGAGTATTCTCAGGATAGACCATATCTTAAGCCATAAAACAAAACTCAATATATTTTATTTATTTATTTATTTATTTATTTATTTATTTATTTATTTATTTATGATGGAGTCTCACTATGTCACCCGAGCTGGAGTGCAGTGGCACGAGCTTGGCTCACTGCAACCTCTGCCTCACCAGCTCATGCGATTCTCCTGCCTCAGCCTCCCAAGTAGCTGGGATTACAGGTGCATGTCACCATGCCTGGCTAATGTTTTTTGTATTGTAGTAGATACAGGTTTCACCATGTTGCCCAGAGTGGTTTCTGCCTGCCTCAGCCTCCCAAAGTGCTGGGATTACAGGCGTGAGCCACTGTGCCGGGCCTCAGTATATTTTAAAAGACTGCTTTCATGCAAAGTATTTTCTGACCACCATGGGATAGAATTAGAAATCAGCAAGAGAAGGAAATTTGGGAAATTCAAAAATACACACAAATTAAACAGTGTATTCCTCAATAACCGGGTGTCAAATGAGTCACAAAGGAATCAGAAAATGCTTTGAGATGAATGAAAATGAAAACAAAACATACAAAAACTTATTCGATGCAGCTAAAACAGAGCTTTGAGGGAAGTTGGTAGTTGCAAACACATACTAAAAAAGAAAAAAGATCTTGAATAAATAACCTAATCTTTACCTCAAGAAACTAAAAAAAGGAAAGCAAAATAAATCCAAAGCAGACAGCTTGGAGGAAATAATAATGATTAGAGTGAAAAGAAATAAAATATAGAGTATAAAAACAATAGAGGAAATCAACAAAACCAAAATTGGTTATTTGAAAAGATCAACGAAATTGACAAGCCTTAGCTAGACGGGCAAAACATAAAGAAGGAGAAGGCTCAGATTACTAAAATCAGATGAAGGAGGTGACGTGAAAACCAACCTCATACCATCCTGGCTAACACAGTGAAACCCTGTCTCTACTGAAAAATACAAAAAATTAGCTGGGCGTAGTGGCGGCGCCTGTAGTCCCAGCTACTCGGGAGGCTGAGGCAGGAGAACGGCGTGAACCCGGGAGGTGGAGCTTCCAGTGAGCCGAGATCACACCACTGCACTCCAGCACTCCAGCCTGGGCAACAGAGCAAGACTCCATCTCAAAAAAAGAAAAAAAAAGAAAACCAACCTTACAGATATAAAAAGGATTATCCAGTAATCCCAGAACTTTGGGTGGCCAAGGCAGGTGGATCACCTGAAGTCAGGAGTTTGAGACCAGCCTGGCCAACATGGTGAAACCCTGTCTTACAAAAATACAAAAATTAAACAGACATGGTGGCATACACCTGTAATCCCAGCTACTTGGGAGGCTGAAGCAGGAGAATCTCTTGAACCAGGAGGCAGAGGTTGCAGTGAGCTGAGATTGTGCCACTGTACTCCAGCCTGGGAAATAGAGTGAGACTCTGTCTCAAAATAAAATAAAATAAAATAAAATAAAATAAAATAAAATAATAAAAAGGATTATCAGGGCGTATTATGAACAACTGCATGTCACTACATTTCATAACTGGATGACATGGGAAAATTTCTAGAAAGACATAAACTATGAAAACTGATTCAAGAAGAAATAGAAAATTGGCATAGGTTTATAACAAGTAAAGAGAAAGATTAATTTTTAAAACTCAACGATACAGATGCGGGATAGAGAGCATGTATGAAGATCCCGCAGCACGTGTCATACTCAATGGTACAGAAGTGTGACAGAGAGCATGTATGAAGATCCCACAGCACATGTCATACTCGATGGTACAGATGCGTGATTGAGAGCACGTATGAAGATCTGGCCGCATGCGTCACACTCAACGGTACACATGTGTGATAGAGAGCATGTATGAAGATTCCAGAACATGTGTCACACTCGATGGTACAGATGCATGATAGAGAGCACGTATGAAGATCTCACAGCACACATCATAATGGTACAGATACATGATAGAGAGGATATATGACGATCCAGCTGCATGCGTCACACTCGATGGTACAGATGCGTGATAGAGAGCATATATGAAGATCCCGTAGCTTGTGTCATACTTGGTGGGGGAGACTGAGTATTGGGGGAGACCCCCAAGGTCTGGAGTGAGACGTGGGTGGCACTGTGGATATGAAATGTCCAGAACAGGCCAATCCCTAGAGACAGAAAGCAGATTAGCAGTTGCAGCGTGGGGGCTGAGGAAGGGAACGGGGAGTGACTGTCGCCGCATGGGGGCTGAGGAAGGGAACGGGGAGTGACTGAGGAGAGTATTAGGTATCTCTGGGGGTGATGAAGATGTTCTAAAATTAGACCGTCGTGATGATTTTGCAACTCCATGATTACACTCAAAACCACTGAACCGTACACTTTTAAAAAGTGAATTTTATGGTATGTGAGTTACGTCTCAATAAAGCTGTTAAAAGAAAAAAAAATTAAGAAAACAGGCCAGATGCTGATGCGAGAAATCAAGAAGATGGTTACCTGGTGGGGTGGGGGTGGGGCAGGAGCGCAGGGTGGGCGGGTGGGGCATGAGCCTGGGTTTGCAGGGGTGGGGCGAGAGCACAGGGTGGGCGGTGTGGGGCATGAGCCTGGGTTTGCAGGGGTGGGGAGGGAGCTCAGGGTGGGCGGGGTGGGGCAGGAGCCTGGGTTTGCAGGGGTGGGGAGGGAGCTCAGGGTGGGCGGGGGAGGCATGAGCCTGGGTTTGCAGGGGGGGGGGGGGAGCGTGGGGTGTTGGGAGTGGGCAGGGGTGTGGGTTTTGTGGGGGTGCCTGGTTAGGTTCCGTCTCTTGGTGTAGGTGCTGGTTACATGGATGGTTTGGTTTGTGAAAATCCAATGAGCTGCTCACTTACGATAAATGCACATTCTATTCCAGTAGAAAGTTTTAAAAGGAAATAAAAGTAAACGAGCATGGCCAGGCTCACATGGCAGCGTGGGGTGAGGGTCATGGCTGCAGAGGGACACTGTGCTCCAGAGGGTGAGGTGGGAGCTGGATCGTTCCCCATCTGGGTGTGGCACTCGCAGTGAGCTTGCGTGTTGGGGAAGGGCTATGATGGTGGGGGGGAACCTCCAGCCAGGTTAACTTGTGCATTTCCCTCAAGGCTCGCTCAAGGTCGCCTCCTCCTTCCAGCTGCGTTCTGGGGCTCCCAGAGCAGCCCAGGTCCCTTCCTCAGCCCTAGGGTGCCTCAGGCTCACACACTGCATGTGTGCCCGGCCTCCTGCCTGCCCACTCCCACACCTGTGAGTTCCTCCATGGAGGGGCAGTGTCTTGCTCAGTGCTGAGTTCTCAGCACTTAGCAGGTGCACAGATGTTTGCTGATTGACTGCATGAACATGCTGCTGTGCATGATGGGTAATGAAGCCACAGCCCTCACACTCAGACCCTCCTCCCAGCCTTGAAGGACGGTGTCCATCCTGTGGGGCCAGTGGGTGGTGATCTTGGCCCCCGCCACCCTCTACGTTCTGTATGGAGCCCAGGCAACTCTCAGGAGGAAGACAAATGCCAGGTGTTGCTCTCTGTTTGCCCCTTTGCCCCTCTCCATGGGGCAACCGGCCAGCCTACCTGGTCCTTGGCCAGCACAGGGTTTGTGTGCAGCCCCCAGAGGCAGGCCCCGGCCCTCTGCACCCCAGCCCGTCCTTTCCCCAGGCTCTGCATCCCGTCTCCTCTCAACCTTTCTGCCTCTGCACCTGCACTTTGCAGATGGGTTGAGATGTCTTCCAGGTCCTTCCCACGTGTGCCATGGGGGGGTCACTGGGCGTCTCCTCTCACTTACCAAAGATGGGCAACTCTCTGCAGCCTCCCCACCAAGGGGGACGGGGAACCCCACTAGGAATTCCATGCCCTGAGACTCAGAGAGTCGCCGAGGACACTCACAGATCATCCCACGCCCATCGTTCTTCCAGGTGCAGGTGGGGTTGAGAGGGGCGTCCAGAGGAAGCTTGTGGGGCCGGGGCCCTGTTTAGGCCAAGAGCTCCAGCACTGGCCTGGCTGCTGGTTCAACCCTCCAGAGGCTGGTCTTGGGAGGCTGACCTTGGGCAAGAGACTTCACCTTCCTACGATTTTTTCATGCAGTGAGGCTGTGGCGAGGATTATTGTCAAACTCTGAGAACAGGGTCTGGCCTGTAGTACAGGCTCCAGAAATATAAATGGAGGTGACTTCTCTCATCCTTCCTTTGGCCACCAGTCTCTGACAGACCAGCCTCGCACCAGGAGGGCAGTCGGGGTCTCCAGGCTGTGGTGGGCAGTGTGGGAAGTTCACTCTTCCAGGGATCAGCGCCTGGGCTCACCCATTCCCTACACAGATTAAATCCCAGACCTTTCATTGCTTTCAGACAATGTTCCACGTTTTTCATATATAAAACCCTGAAGTGCTGAAAGCATGAGGCGGGTGGGGAGGGAGGTGCGTGTCCACAGCCTGCCGGCGCTGACATTTCCTCATTTCGGGTGCTCAGCTTGATCTGAACTTCAAGGATCCGGCTTCCTTCCCGCTTAGCATTTAAATACATAAGCATCAACTGAATTTTTCAAAAGTAGTGAAGCTTCTTTGATTTCTGCTTATAGGCTAGAGAAATGCAATTTCTGCTTATAGGCTGGCTCCCCTGGCCCCCGAGCCTCAGGAGGGCAGGTGATGCCCCGGTCCCCTTCTTAGGTATGGCCTTGTCCTTGTCCTCTGGCCTCCACTCTCTTGCCCCATACCCAGCCCCCTGGGCCAAGACTTCTGCTGTCTTGTGACATTCATGTGTCCCCCATAGCCCACCGCCCCGCACATCTTCCCCAGATGACCAGGGGCTGCCCCAAGCCCCAGGGGCCAACCCTGAGCCTGACTCCCTGCTGGGGCCCTGGACACCCCGTCTGTCCGGACCTGAGGGTTGGAGGCTGGTGCCATCCTGGGCTCTCCCTCCCCTGACTCTGATTGAGTCCTGTCTCATGGGCCACCTGCTTCCAGGGGTCCCAAAGCCTCAGATTTCTTCTTCAATGATCACAGCAGATCCTCTCCTGGAGCCCCGGCCTGCGGGCCCCACTTCCCTGGCCTGGGAGGGCTCCCAAGGAATAAACATAGCTGCCCCCACCCATGCCATGCCGGGTGACCGCCTGGGTTTTCAAAGCCCAGCTCCCTGGGTGCTCGGGGTGGGAGCTGCTCCCAGTGGGTGACACCTCCTTGTCCTCGCACTCTCTCCCCTCCCTCTGCCCAACACCCACCTTAGGGCGAGGCAGGCCGGACAGCCAGTCCTTGTGGAAGCCTGCAAAGCAGCAAATATGCGCTTTTCTCTTTCACATTTTCACTGATGTGGCAGGAAAAATGGCGTTTTGTTTTAGGAACGACGATCACTGGATGAGCTTTTCACTGAGCAGCCACAGGATCGAGCTCCGAAGGCTGTGTCCGCTTCCTCCCTCCTGGTCAGAGCCTCGCGCCCCCAAGGCGGCCATTGCTTCCTGTGATTGCTTTATTTTTCTTTTAGATTTTCAAAGTCTTCCTGGCTTTCTACCTGCTTATTCAATATTGTTTTATAATCATGCTGTCATAGCAAACCAAAACTTGCATGGATTTTGATTTGAATAGGGTGAACCTAGATGTAATTTTGGAATTAAGTTTTATGATGTTCTTTTCCTTAGAAACATAATGTATTATTTTCCAGTTGTTGCTGCAATAAATTACCACAAATAACGCACATTATTTTGATGTTCAGGAGCGAGGAGGTTGGGGCAGGGCTGGCTTCTCGCGAGGCTCTGGGGGACAGTCCATCTCCAGCCTTTCCAGCTCCTCTCGGCCACCTGCCTCCGGGGCTCGGGGCCCCGCCCTCTATCCTCAAAGCCAGCAGTGCCACCTCTCTGAATCTCTCTCATCTTGGCCTCGGTCACTGTGCTCTGACCCTGACCCTCTGGCCTCCCTCTCCTAGGGCCCCTTGCGATGACCCTGACTCCACCAGGTAAGTCTCAAGGTCCCTCTCACTTATCACACCTCTGAGCCCCTTTTCCCAAGAGAGGCAGCCTGCACAGGGACCCTGAGTTCAATGACGCAGACACCGTCAGGGCTGACTTCATTCAGCTGACTCCACATGGCACATCCGTTATTATTTTTCTTTATATGTCCCCATACAGTCTTGTAATTTTCTACAAACAACTCTTTCCATTGTATGTCAACAATCCTACCAGACATGTAGGGTTTCTGCCTCTATAATGAAAGGTATTGGGATTTATTTCCCTCTGCTGATTATTGCTACCATATAGAAAAACCATTGATTTATTTACATGATCATGTTTTCAACAACTTTACACAGAAGTCTTCATGGATTCTCATATTCCTCTTATTTTCTGGCATTTTCTTGGTATTCAGTAATTACATCAACAAACCATGATAGTTAGAGCATCCATGCCATAATCAGAGTCCAGCATCTAGAGCTTCTATGCCATAATTAGAGCATAGCATCTAGAGCCTCCCTGCCATAATTAGAGTCCAGCATCTAGAGCTTAATTAGAGTCCAGCATCTAGAGCTTCCATGCCATAATTAGAGTCCACAATCTAGAGCCTCCATGCCATAATTAGAGTCCAGCATCTCAACTGCTTTCTGCAATGCTAGAGCTTCTACAGAGTCCATGCACAACAGTGGAAGAGTGGTTCTGTTTGAGATTTTAATTGCCACACTTTAAAATTTCCTTTAAAGAGTGTCTGCCATATGAATTGTGCCTGAATGGGTAGAGGTAGGTGGCAGGTGACAGTTCTCTGAGGACTGGGGTCGGGGAGGGTCCGAGTCACCTCTCTGAGCTCCCACGAGTCCCTAGCTCCCTCCTGGTTTCCACCTTCACTGGGGGACTGGCATCTCTGAGTCGTGGAGGTGCAGGCACCCTGCTCTCACGTGTTCTCAGAATTTTTCTCCCTGGACCCCTCTGTCCCTTGGCCTGTGTCTGTGCCCGGCAGAGGCTGCCCATGGTCCAGGAAGACAGAGGGGCACCGTCTTCCTTCACAGAGGTATTTCCTTCAAAGTGGAGCCAGGCAGCATGATTGTCGTAACTGAGTCTCCAGGCTGTGGAACATAAAATATTTATATCTATATCAGAGAAGACAGATTAATCCAACAATAAAAACAGTCTGGAGACTGCACCAGCTCTTCTGTTTATGAGGGCTTCCTTTTGGGGAGCACCAGTGTGGAATCAGGGGTTCACCTCTGCAGCCTCTTTGCAGGGAGCTGTACTTAACCTTCCTCCGTGTCACCCTCAACACACTGAGGGTGGACAGCCCAGGCCATCTGACAGGTGTTCGGGGGATGAGCTGCTCTGGGTGGGCAGCCCCCCAGGACTGACAGCCTGGCCTGGGCCCCTCCAGAGGTCACCCTCAGCCACCTTTTCTGCTCCTCCTGCCTCACTGTGAGCCCTCTGTTGGCATCGTGGTGGATGGGAGGCTGAGCCGGTGCTTCTTTGCCTCTATCCTAGAGAGCCAGGGCCAGGGAAGGCACCCATGGCAGCCAGAATCCTACTGGGGGGCTTCTCAGGGAAGGGGACTTCACATCAGGCTCACCACAGAAAGCAACTTGCAGGAAATGTCAGCGGTAACTTCTCTCCTCCCACATGGCTCCCTTCCTGGCTCCTTCTCTGGGTGTCTTCCTGGCCGCTCATCTGTCCCTTCTTCTACTGTAAGTGGGCATGTTTGGATTTGGCCCCCACCCCATATCCATCCACTCTCACTATCTCCTGTTTTCCCTCCAGCATGGTCCCAACCCCCCATATGCCTGTAATTTCCTTAGAAACTGGGAATAGAAATAAGCTAGTTTCTTTTTTCTTTCTTTCTCTTCTTTCTTTCTTTCTTTCTTTCTTTCTTTCTTTCTTTCTTTCTTTCTTTCTTTCTTTCTTTTTCTTTCTTTCTTTCTTTCTTTCTTTTTTTAAGATGGAGTCTTGCTCTGTAGCCAAGGCTGGAGTGCAGTGGCGAGATCTCGGCTCACTTCAAGCTCTGCCTCCCAGGTTCACGCCATTCTCCTGCCTCAGCCTCCCAAGTAGCTGGGACTACAGGCACCTGCCACCACACCTGGCTAATTTTTTTTGTATTTTTAGTAGAGACGGGGTTTCACCATGTTAGCCAGGATGGTCTTGATCTCCTGACCTCGTGATCCACCAGCCTCGGCCTCCCAAATTGCTGGGATAGCAGGCATGAGCCACTGCACCCTGCCGAAACAAGCTATTTTTTAAAGATGTGTTGGTTCTCTTAGTAAATCAAGCCCTGGGACTCCTGATCAAACAGCTGTGTGTGTCTGCATCTGAGCATGGTTGTCTCTGCATTCCTGTCTGCCGTGGTCATCTTAGTACCCGTCATCCATGGTGTGTAACGAATCACTCCAACACGTAGGTTTAAAACTGAGGTAAAGCAGCAGGTAGGTTTTTTCTTACAATTATGTGGTCAGCAATTTGGGCTGGGCTCAGTTGGGTGGTTCTTCTGCTGGTCTCATCTGGGGTCACTTTCTGACTGCACTCATCTGGCGACTTGACGGGCAGTTAGTGCTAGACATGGACTGTGTGGCCTTCCACTCCAGAGCTGTGGTCCACAGGAATCAGAATGGATCTTTCGAACTCTTGAGATCTTGTCTTGGTGTGTGCATGCCTGAGTGTGAGTGCATGTGTGTGCATGTGCATGTGTGTGTGCCTGGGTGTAAGTGCATGTATGTGCATGTGTGCATGTGTGTGCATGCATGCATGTGAGTGCGAGTGCATGCATGGTGCATCCTGGGTGTGAGTGCATCCTGGGTGTGAGTGCATGCTGGGTGTGAGTGCATCCTGGGTGTGAGTGCATGCTGGGTGTGAGTGCATGCTGGGTGTGAGTGCATGCTGGGTGTGAGTGCATGCTGGGTGTGAGTGCATCCTGGGTGTGAGTGCATCCTGGATGCGTGTGTGCATTGTGTGCATGCATGGGTGTGTGTGCATGCATGTGCACATGTGCCTGTTCATCTATCCCATCAGGCATGGGGAGAATCATGGAATTAGTTTGTCAAGAGCTCCAGCAGAGCCCCAGTCTCATGGCCGCTGTCCTGGTTGGCATCAGCATCGTGACCCCCTCCAAATGTCCCTAGGACAGGCTCTGCTGGGGTGTTGGCCCTGGTGAGGGGCCCTTCTTTCTGAGGACAGCATGGGCAGCTCCTCAGGCCCACTCACAGGAGTGGGAAAATGTGGGCTGGATGAGTTTTGCTCCAGTTCCAGGGCTTGGCATCTGGTTTACTGGGCAAATCAATGAGCAATCCTGCTCCTTGGACGATCCTTTTCATCTTTTATTCCCAGATTTCCCAGGTGTCTGATGTGTGCTAGTTTCCAGGCTGAAGATGAATACAAGTGGGCCCCCTTAGTCTGAAAACTTAGTCACTGTTTTAAAAGAGACTTCAGAACCTTCAGATCTTCTGGACCACACACGTGCGTCATGTGATCCTTTCCACCCACTCCACTTAAGAAGCCCCAAACCCTCTAAGGAGCAGGCTGCGTCGGTTCTCCTAAGGAGCTCCCAGCCACCCTGCCGTCCTCGTTGGCAGAAGAGTCCGGCCTGGTGGATGGTATCGTCCCGCTTTCCAGCGGAGAAGGCAGAGGGTTTGAGGAGTCTGCTCTAAGTTACGCGGAGCTGCTACAAGACTTGGGATTAGAACTCGGTGTCTGGAACAGCAGCTGACCTCAGAAGTTAGGTTCCAACGCAATTTCCACAAACTCCGTGTCTCTGAAACCCCACATGGGTAATGCTTCCATGGGGTTTTCAGCATCCAGCCAGAGTTGCTGATTGTGCTGAGTGGAAAAAAGGGTCAAAATAAATGCATGTTACCACCGTGCTCCCGTGTGTCATCCATCAATGGCTTAGATTTTTGGGGAGCAGAATATGCTATCCGTGCTGGTGCTGCTGCCAGTCAGGGAGCTGAGGCACTGGGCGTCCCCTGGGGGAGCAGCCCTTGTTTTCTCGTGGGGGCCACTGTGAGACCTGCTCTACCTGGGTGCTTCCTGTCAGTGCCTGCTGCCCTCAGTCACCCTGTCCCAGTCCCTCCCGACGGCCCCTTCCCTGCAGGCTTGCCAGCTCCTCCTCCCAATCTCACTGTCCACATCTTAGGGCAGTGATGCCAAAGTGATCTCCAGGGCTCGGGAACACACCAGTGAATTTCTGCCGGCTTCCTTAAACTGGGCCACATGGGGGCAGTCCGGGTGGGGGGCATGGCTTTCTAAGGAAGTTAAAGCCTTTGCATTTTCATGCTGATGCAAACGTAAACACACACGTACACCTGCACACATGCACCACACACACGTGTATATACCCACCACATACATACGTGTGCACACACTCCCAGCACGTAGGAACTGCCTTGCAGGCGAGCTTGGTGCCTGCTGAGCTTGGTCTCTTCTCAAGACTGTGAGCCTTTGCCCATGACAAGGCACACACCAGACGTGTCCAGGCGCTCGTCCAGGCAGGGCCCTGCCTCGTGCTGCTGAAGGTGCTCCCAGGAGGAGGGTGCAGTGGTGCCAACGGGGGAAGTGATGGGACTGAGTCCCGGGATGGTGATTTGGTGTCAGCAAAACCATAACATCTGCCACATTGAATTGATATTTTTAATTTGAATTTTGTTGCTGTTGCAGTTTTGTGTTTAATTTATTAATGTGCTTTGTTGTTAAAGCCATATAAAGGCGAAAAGTAAGAGGAGTTTATGTCTAGTTGAATATTTGTACATATTGAAACAAGATCATAACAAAACAATTCTCCGTCCGTGCTGGGGGTGAGAAGCTGTGTTTCCATGCTCTTCTGTTACCTGTATTTTAAGGTGCCCTTCAAGGGACCAGGCCTTAAGCCACGGTTGGCAAATGCCCCAGGCCCAGCCTAGCCCCTGGCTGTTCTGTCAGTCAGGGTTTTCCTGGGATTCAGCCACGTCATCCCTTCGGTGTTTCTTGCACCTGCTTTCATGCTACGGTGGTGGGCGAGCTCCTGCAACACAGGCTGTGGGGCCCACAAAACCTGAAATTGTATCTGGCTCTTAGAAAGGCATCTGTGGGCCCCAGCCTTAAACAACAGGTTTTCTAAAGCTGGCTGGACCTCAGAATCAACCAGGGAAATTCAACACAAAACAAAAATATAAGGCCAGGCCCCGGGCCCCGCTCTGGAAGCCACTTTGGAATCAGCAGGTAACTGTGAGTGCCGAGTCCTCTGCATGCTCCCAGGTGATCCCAGGACTGTCACGACCGCCCTGGTCCCTCAGAGGACCTGGAGGTGACACCCCAGCCTGTGGCAGGCCCAGGAGAGAGCATCAGCCCCTGCCCAGACCAAGGATGGGGCCACCCGTACCCCCATAACTGCACCATGAGCACAGGCTGGAGGCCCACCTCTGGCCCCACATCTGGTGGTCTTTCTGCCTCTGGAATCATAAGCCTGTTTTAAGAGGCCAAGCTTTCCTCTGTGTGGTTTGTCTGAATTCCAGATTCATTGCTTTATTCCTCTAACACATTTATATAATCGGCCACTCCCCAAATCACAAGGAAATTTATTTAAAACATTTTCTCCAATTTAAATGGCAATTAAATTAGACCTTGTGGAGACACCTGGGAATGAAGATAAATATTTTATTTGCTTTTTCTTACATAGAAAAACGATGCATCCCAAGAATGCAAACAATGTTTATTTCACAGAGCGCGTAGGATTGTCTGTGGATAACAGGTGCATTTACTTACCTTGTGGCTCAAGACAAGGCAGTGGCCGGGCACCTGGCATGGCCTGCTCTACAGAGTGGCCTCTGGGGACACTCTCATGCCTGCATTCAGACGGCCCAGGATGCAGGCAGGGCAGCTCTCCGGGGCCGTCGCAGGCTGTTCCACTGACATCAATCAGCCTGAGAGCTGGAGGATGGTGAGAGCGGCAGAAGGAGGCGAGAAAGAGGCCAGGGCAGTGGGATGGGAGCAAGGAGAGCTCAGGAGAGGCCCCCAGGAGGGATGGCTGCGCCTCAGGAGAGCTGTGGCCCGGGCTCCTCCTATGGAAACTGGAGTCACCATCCAGACGAATATGTTTGCTCCCAGAGCAGAATCCTATGCACTCCCTCAAATAAACCCTTTCTGCATTCTTGGAATGCTCCATTTTTCTATGTAAGAGCAGAATTATTTATTGTGGCCATCGAAGGAGAGGGCATTTCTGTGAGAAGTACCAATAACCGGATACTGGTGTGGTTATTCCGCACTTGATAAAAAGAGGTTCCCACAGAGGGCAGCTGCCGAAAGCCAGGCTGGGCTAGAGGTGAGCGAGAAGAGGGTGCGCACAGATCAGGGGAGAGGGAATGCACCAGCCTCCAGCCAGAGGCTTCCTTGGAGCCAGGAGCTGTGATTAACCCACCAGGGGCCAGGCTTTTGCCCCAGGACGACCCACTGTGGGCCGCTAACAGGCTGTACACTTGGCTCACGGGGCATGTGACCTGTTATGGACAAGCAGCACATCAGGTTTCTTTGGATTAAGGCAAATGCGTTCACATTGGAGTCCAGAACCTTCCCAACCCCCAACTCTGACAAAGGCCCCTCTGGGAAGAATCCCTGGAAGGGGTCCGGCAGCCCCAGCTGTGGGGTCTGACGAGCGTCCTGTGCAAGTAGGAGAGATGTAGTTCCTGTCTGGGAAGAGATGTATCTATTTTAAATTTCAGCTTCTATTTCAGATTCTGGGGGGATGTGTGCAGGTTTGTTACATTACTATATTGTGCGATGCTGAGGTTTGAGGTGCAATGGATCCTATCGCCCAGGTAGTGAGCACAGTACCCCACAGGCAGCTTTGCAGCCCTCTCTGCCCCTGTCGGATTCCCTAGTGTCTGCTGTTTCCTTCCTTACGCCCGTGAGTATCCAGTGTTTAGCTCCTACTTACAAGTGAGAACATCTGGTATTTGGATTTCTCTTCCTGAGTTAAATTCCTTAGGATGGTGGCCTCCAGCTGCAAAGGACATGCTTTTATTCTTTTTTTATGGCTGTGCAATATTCCATGGTGTATATGTACCACGTTTGCTTTATCCAGTCAACTGTGGATGGGCATTGAGGTGGCTTTCACGTCCTTGCAATTGGAAATAGTGCTTCCATGAACATACAGGTACAGGTGTCTTTTTGGTCGAAAGATTTATTTTCCTTTGGGCACATACCCAGTAATAGAATTGCTGGGATGAATGGCCATTTTAAGTTCTTTGAGGAATCTCCAAACTGCTTTCCAAGGTGGCTGAACTAATTTACATTCCCAACAGTGTATAAGCATTCCCTTGAAAAGAGGTATTTGTTTGGAAAGGAGTTTGCTTTTAAAGAAACAAGCAAGTGAACTGTGCCCGTGGATGTGTCTGGTGAACCATGTGGGGGGTCTTCTTGGCATTTTCCTTGGAGCAAGAGAGCTGAGCCACCGTTCCAACCAAAGAACCTCCGCACAGGTGTCAGGCTCGACTGGGAAGGCCGTACTGTGTCCACCATCAGCATCTTTGAAAACGGCGGTTCCACATCACTGGCTGCAGAATAGACCTTCTGCCTGGTAAGCGCTGGGTGCGGCAACCCTCAGCGGCCTCTGACTGCCTCTTGGAGGACTTTGTAGAACACCTGGCCTGGAGCATGTGATGGAAGGACAGGTTTGTCCATAGCCCACTCTGTCCTTCAGGTGGCTCTGGTGAGGCTGGACTGGGGCGTGTGATGGAAGGACAGGTTTGTCCACAGCCCACTCTGCACTTCAGGTGGCTCTGGTGAGGCTGGACTGGGGCGTGTGATGGAAGGACAGCTTTATCCACAGCCCGCTCTGTGGAGGCTGGACCTCAGAGTGAGGCTGGCATTGGCACCTCAGGCGACAGTTGTGTTCTTGTGCGGGGGTGACTGGGCACTTGGAGATGTTCTGCTGTCTTCCAGAATGAGCCTATCTGCTTTCTAGGAGATGGACAGTCAAAATTAAGCTTAGTAATCAGTTCTATATCAATTCTGAACATTAAGGGGGAAAATGAAACAGTCCAGCTTCAGCTCTATGAGAGAACTGCTTTAAAACATAGGACCAAAAGCTTCTGAGGACAGAATTCTAGAGGAGTCAGCTGCAGGGAGAGCACCTTCTCAGGAGCCACCGGTGCTGAATCATGGCTGTGGAACCCACAGGGGGACCCACAACAAAGGAGGAAAGTGTTCTTGGTGACGAGAAGCCACAGCCCAGAAGATGGCAGATGGAGAAAGCCCAGCGGGCCCTTCCCCAGCAGGGGTGGGAACGGTCCCCAGTGGAGAGAGCCGGGAAGGAGACGGAAGGAGGGGGAAGGAGGGGGAAGGAGGGGGAAGGAGGGGGAAGGAGGGGGAAGGAGAGGGGAGGAGAGGGCGCCCCCGAGGACTCTGCAGGGAGGTGCAGCTCTATGGGATGGCAGGTGTGAGATGGGAGAAGTGGGAGCCCCACAGGAGCCCGAGATCACAGTGTCAGGCTGAGCAGCCACAGGCCCAAGCCACCCAGGCTATCTGTGGGACTCAGGGAAGATGGGTCCTGAAGAAGGATGGCTGGAGCCCAGCCACAGACAGGAGGTTGGAGGGCAGTGTGGGCCGCAACATGGTGGGTGGAGCAGATGCTGCTTCTCCCAGTAGGAGCACAGGGAATGCAACGGGAAACTTGAGGAAAAATGAACAAAGGACTTAGAAATTCATGGCTAAGGGACAACCTATGAGGTGACGTGGCTTTGAGTTCCAGGCTGGGTGGAAGAAAAGAGAAGCCAGAGGGCTGGATGCCAGGACCACGTGCCTTCAGTGCTGCAGGGAGGGCCTGAGCCCAGACGTGTCCGTGGGAAGGAAAGCATTGTCCCCAGCCCCCTGCCTGCACACAGATTAAGTGTTTACAGCGACAGGCACTATGGTCTCAAGGTCCAGTGTCAGAGGCCACATGACAGGGGCGTGTCAGGCACAGGCACGCGGTGGCAGCTCCGTACACATTTGCTGAATGAAGATGCTGCTGCTGTTTCAAGTGAAGGCGGGGCTGGCAGAGGCGGAGGGGAGAGGAGCGGGTAAGCGGAGGGCAGGCTGCCAGCACTTCTGCCCAATGCAGCCAGAAGCCAAGAGATTCCACATTCGATGCAATTAGAGAGAGGGAGGGAGGGAGAGAGAGAGAGAGAGAGAAACTTCAGGATATTAAAGATTCTGAGGCAGTCAGTGAAAGAACTAAACTAACAACTATCAAAAATTGGGAAGAAAGGGGGAGGGGCGGGCCCTAATGTGAGTGATCTACATCCTCCCTTTTCTTACCTAGAGAGAGACAACCTCTCAGGTGGATGAAGAAATAGGAGGACTAAGTGCGTTTTTAGAATTCAGGAAATAATCCTGAGAACCCAGCTCCGGGCAAGACCTGGGGGAAGCGGCTGCCTCTGCGCGTGGGCGGCTGGAGCCAGGAACCACCGCCCCGTCTCACCAGCTCTCTGCTGTTTTATTTTACGTTTTCCATCAAACGGAAGTGCCGCTTCGATAAGAAAATGGAAGAGGAACAGAAGCCCAGACCCCAGACACACATTCCCTTCCCGGGCCCAATTCCCACTCGGTGGCCGCCTTGGCCGGTGCCCTGCTGTGACCCTCGGGGACCCCGTCCCCATGTCCACCCCACCGCTGAGCACCTGCCCTCCAGGGGTCTGCAGCCACCTCCACCTCCATGGGCCCTGCACTGGGCTTCTGCTCTGGGCTCCTTCACGTGTGGCTCCCGGCCCGCGCTGGGCTCTTGCCTCCTGTCTGTTCTCACTCCTAGGCTGCCTCCCTTTCTGCCTGGATGGCTGCAGCTTCCACCTCCAGCTCCTGCCTCTCTCCTGCATGCCTGATGCAACTTCCTATTTTTCAAAGCATGCACTGGACTGGGCTAACCATGGCATCCCCAGCAGGGTTTGCCATCTGCCCCGTCAGGCCTCAGTATGGCCCAGTCACACGCCTGTGGTTCTACATCTCATCAGTTTCTCTTCATAAATGGCACTGGGACCTGACGCCCCTCCTAGCCCAGGCCTCTGCATCCCACTGTGATGGGGGATGACGACCTTCTCTGGGCCCCAGTCCCCGCCCAGGTGCCCATGTGCTCCCCGTTTCCCACCTCGTGACACTCTGGCATCATGCCCCGTGCAGCGCTCCAGGCTGGCTCCCCAGCCACGGACTGAGTCCAGCTCTGGGGCCTTCCTGGCCTTTTGCCAACTAGCCCCTGCTTCTCCCCTGAAAAGCAAAGAGCCTGGCCTGAGTTAGTGTCCAGTGGGTCTCGCCGGGTGCTTTGCATGCGCCACACTCCTTAGCGGTCACTCTCTACCCCTCCAAGCCGGAGCCGGGGAACATCAGCATCCCCCAGTGCACACAGGACCGGAGCCTCAAAAGTGGGCGTGTCGTCCGGGGCCCCAGCAAGTGCTGGGCAGATCTGTGTCTGGCTGTTAGGCTGTGGCTTTCACTCAGACCAGGCAGGGGCCCTGCCTTCTCGGGTCAGCGGGCTCCCGAGTGTTCCCTGGAGCTTGTGACTGACCTCGGGGGGCTGACACTGGGGAGGGGTCCCTCTCTGGGTTTCCAGCAAGCACCAGCCCTTGCACTATGCGCTTACTGGGACTGTCTCCCTCAGCCCTGGCCACGTTCTCAGGGCTGTCCTAGCAGAGCCAGAGGACACAGGTGCAGGCGGCCCTAGGTGCAGAGGGGCCTGCGCCCTCTCCGGCTGCTCAGAGCCGTGGTTCATGCGGCCGCTCCAGGAAGGTGCCCACAGACTCCGCCTGGCATGGTTAGATGGAACTAGTTTTCTTCTGGGAATCAGTAAATTTTCACTAATTTCCCCAAACATTACCAGAGTCTGTTTCCTTAAAGTACAAACATATACAGTATGTTCATCATTTAAAATATCATTTCCTTAATGGTTGAAAATGTTCTCTAGCTCTTTCTTTCGAACTGTGAACAATTAGAGAGCAGCGCATTTCATTTTAGAAATGAGTACTGTCAGTGATCATCATAAGCATCAGATGGCGGGTAATTAAATTAGGGGAATATACCCGTTTCCTTCTAATCGCCGGCAGCCCACAGTGGCTGTCAGAGCTGTGATTTGTCATGTCAGACCCACCAGCGGGGCCCACAGTAATGAGGCGGGCTCCAGCTAACGCCCGGCAGATCACAGTCCTAGGACACACTTAGAACTCGCATCTGTCGGGAAGGGCGGGATGCTGAGTGGCTCTGGCTGAGTTGTGAAGAGACTTGCTGAGGTTTGGGGCATTCATGTCCCATCCATAAAGAGGAATCACATGTTCATCTGTGTGTGCGGAGGCGGAGCTGTGCCTGTGTCTGTATGTGGGTACGTGTGTGCCTTGTGAGTCTGTGTGTCTGTGTATGCTGATGTGTGTGTGAGGCTGCACGTGAGGCTGTGTGTGTCTGTCTGCCTGTTGTGAGCCTGCGTGTGTTTGTGTCTTTGTGTGTGAATGTATGTGTGTCTGTGTATCTGTTGTGTGTGTGTTTGTGAGTCTGTGTGTACGTGTGTGTGTGCGTGTGCATGGGTGCCTCACCCCAGCTCTCAGGCTCGGGCTCTGGGCTGGGCCCTCAAGACAAGTGTCACACAGGTGTGCCATGCGCCCCTGCCTCTGGTGGAGAATCCCAGAGTAGGAACCCACGGGGACAGGGTTGCCACGAGACTCCTGGCTTGCTTGTCTCTGGAAGCATTTGAGAAAAGGGGCAAAGCGGCCTCTGTCCTGCCCTGGAGTTGCGAAGTTTCTTCCATAAAGCTGATTCTCTCGCTGGCTGTGAGCAGGAGCTCTCTGTTCTGGGGTGCATTGGCTCAGGGTCTGCCGCCTTCAGGGGAGGAAAGTGAGGCTGTGTGCCAGGTGCCAGGTGCCAGGTGTCAGGGACAGCAGATGGACTGGGATGGCCCGGGAGCTCTCACCAGCTTTTCTGCTCAGCCCTTTGTGCCAGAGGACTCAACCTTCCTCGTATCATTCCAGAGCCAGCCCTGCCACTGGGGCCAAGCCCTCAGATCCCAGGTGGGGGCCGCCACCAGGTGGGCAAACCCCAGGGATCCATCTCCCTGGGCCCCCTTCTAGGATCCCCCATCCCGACAACCTTGAAACCATCAAGATGCCAGCTGTTCACAAACTGTGTGCAACATCCTAGCCTGCAGCCATGAGGCACCTGCGATCGGGTAGGTGAAAACGAAGGCACATCCTTTGTTGGCTGCAGCTGCTCTTGTGACCAAGAGGGCAGCGAAGAATATACAATACCTTGTGGGCCGGAGCCGCAAACCACTGGCCACTAATTAAAAAGTGATTTGTGGACATGAGAAGAATTTCTGGGCTCTGAGCAGTTAGAGAATCCAGAGTCTCCTCACTCCCAGGCCCACTCCTGCCTCC
Source organism: Hylobates moloch (assembly GCF_009828535.3). NCBI lineage: Eukaryota > Metazoa > Chordata > Mammalia > Primates > Hylobatidae > Hylobates > Hylobates moloch. Next base: position 1,805,507 of record NW_026652278.1, read on the forward strand.
TGTCCTGCTCTGCACCAGGGAGAGGGGCTGAAGGCCCAGTGGGCTGCCTGGTCTTTTGAGCTTCCTTGGGCTCTGCTGATGGGGGCCTCTGGCAGAGGTGGGAGGGCAGGAGGAGAGGGGAGCTTTTCCGCTTCTCTCTGGGTGGCCTTAACGTGATTTGTCCGTGTTTCACTGTGGAGGAATGGAGCTCCTGCCTGGTGGCCCCATGGAGAGCCCCCCGCTTCCTTTGAGGGCTCCCCTGGCTGGGAGGAGGCTGCTGCACTGTCCCTGCCTCCGTGATCACTCAAGGTCTCTTTTCGACACTCATCTGGTTTCCCTTCTGGCTGAGCCATTTGTGTCCAGCCGTGGAGAGTACAAGCTTTGTCTTCTCACGGTACATTAGCCAGAGCTTCCCGCATTTCCGATGTGCCAGGTCTGGTCTGGATGTGGAAAGTGCAGAGAGGGAGCCACCCTCGCCTGTGGCCCATCGGCACCCGAGGTTCCGCGGTGGTCACTGCGCCGCGCATGAGTGCGTGGCCTCCAGGGGGTTTATTTCTTATGTTCCTCACGTGGGTCTCGGGAGGTGTTACCACTCCTGGTTCACTCTCAGAGGAGGGGCTCTGGACGGTTCAGTGACCCCTCCCCCGACTCTGGCACATTTTCCTGCACACGGTAGGTGCTTCATGGGCCAACGATGATCTAGGCATGATGGGGCTCCCTTAGATGCAGAAGCCATGGGCAGTGGGGAAGGCCCTGAACTCCTGTCGGTGGACAGATCTGGCTGACCTTCACACCTCTGGCACCCTGGCCTGCAGAGCTCTGAAAAGGAAGGGTCTGAGCAGGAGTGGGGAGGTAGGGGGTGGGGAAGAGGGCCCTGGGAGTCAGCAGGTGCAAGGGGTGGAGGTCATGGTCCCACCTGCCTCTCCTGAGCCCCTGGCTGAGGCCTGGCCTCTGGCCTCCTCTCTGCACCTGTGCCTGCAGTGGAAGAACCCCAGGTGCTCAGCGGTACCGGCAGAGGCTTTGCCCCTCACCTAGATCTCTTCCGTGAGCCTCAGGAGGTGGGGCTTCTGGCCATAATGATATCAAACTAAAAGTCATTAATAGAACGATAACAGAAAAATCTCGAAACATGTGGAAATTAACACACCAGTGAATAATCCAAAGGTCAAAGAGGAAGCCTGAAAGAAAACTAATAAGAAAAGCAGCAGAATGAAAACAAAAACAAAATACGTGAGATGCAACTAAGTGCTGAGAGTGAAATGTATTACACTTAATATTTATGGCAGAAACAAAGAAAGATCTCTAATTAATAACCTCAGTTTCTGCCTCAGGAAACTTGTAAAAGGAGAGCAAAAAACCCAAAGAAGCAGGAGGAAGAAATGATAAAGAGCAGAAATCAATGATATTAAAAATGAGAAGGCCCGGCACGGTGGCTCATGCCTGTAATCCCAGCACTTTGGGAGGCCGAGGCGGGCGGATCACCTGAGGTCAGGAGTTCAAGACCAGCCTGACCAACACGGTGAAACCCCATCTCTACTAAAAATACAAAAATTAGCCAGGCGTCGGGTGCCTGTAATCCCAGCTACTCGGGAGGCTGAGGCAGGAGAATGGCGTGAACCCGGGAGGCGGAGCTTGCAGTGAGCCGAGATTGTGCCACTGCACTCCAGCCTGGGGGACAGAGCAAGACTCCTTCTCAAAAATAAATAAATAAATAAATAAATAAATAAATAAATAAATAAATAAAATAAATAAATAAAATAAAAATGAGAAAATAATAGAATCAATGAAACGAAAACCTAGTTCTTAAAAAATCAAGAAAATTGATAAATTTCTAGCAAGACTGATAAAAATAACAAGAAAGAAGACACAACCCACCAATGCCAGGAATGAAACAGGGGTGATCACTATAGACCCCAAGTAATTAAAATATAGTAAAATACAGTAAGAGAGCATTACACAAATCTTATGCTCATAGATTTGACAACTTAAAAGAAATGGACAAGTTCCTTGAAGACCACAGGCTACCGAAACTCAACCAAGATGACATAGATGATCCCAGTAGCCTTTTGATAACCATTCAAAAAATTGAGTTTGTAAGTAAAATACTCCTCCAAATAAATCTCCAGGCCCTGATGGTTTCACTGGAGAATTCTACCAGACCTTTTAAAAATAATCAATACCGATTTTACAATTCTTTCTAGAAAATGGAAGAGAAGGAAAAATTTCTCCCCTCATTTTGTGAGGCCAATACTACCTTGATACCCAACCAGACAAAGACAGTACCAAAAAAAAAAGGCTATAGATCAATATCTCTTTTCATGTTAGATGCAAAAATCATTATTAAAATGTTCACAGGCCAAATTCCACAATGTATACATCATGACTGAGTGGGATTTATTCCAGGTGTGCAAGGCTGGTTCAACATTTTAAGTCAATTGAGGTAATCCACCATATTAATGAGCCACTGGAAAAAGATAAATGATCATATCAATTAATTCAGAAAAGTCATTCAATAAAATTTATACTTATTCATGATAAAAATCTCTCAGCAAGTTAGGGACAGGGAGAAATTATCTCAATTTGATTAAAAGCAGCTAAAAATATCCCTATAGCTGGCTGTGGAGAAATAGGAATGCTTTTATACTATTAGTGGGAATGTAAATTAGTTCAGCCATTGGGGAAGACAGCGTGGTGATTCCTCAAAGATCTAGAACCAGAAATACCATTTGACGCAGCAATCCCATTACTGGGCATATACCCAAGCAATATAAATCATTCTATTATAAAGATACACGTATGTGTATGTTCACTGCAGCACTATTCACAATAGCAAAGACATGGAATCAACCCAAATGCCCATGAGTGATAGACTGGACAAAGAAAATGTGGTACATACACACCATGGAATACTATGCAGCCTTAGAAAGGAATGAGATCATGTCCTTTGCAGGGACGTGGATGGAGCTGGAAGCCATTAGCCTCAGCAAACTAACACAGGAACAGAAAACCAAACACCACATGTTCTCACTCATAAGTGGGAGCTGAACAATGAGAACACATGGACACAGGGAGAGGAACAACACACACCGGGGCCTGTCAGGGGTTGAGGGAGGAAGAAGATCAGGATAAACAGCTAATGCACATTGGGCTTAACACCTGGGTGGTGGGTTGATAGGTGCAGCAAACCACCATGGCACACGTTTACCTATGTAACAAACCACTACATCCTGCATATGGATCCCAGAACTTAAAATAAAATTAAAAACAAAAACAAAAACAACAAAACAAACAACAGCAGAAATTCCCTACAGCTAATATCATAGACATTGGTGAAACACTGAGATCAGTAACAAGGCAAGGATGTCCACTCTCGCCAGTTTTATTCAACATACTACTGGAAGTGCTAGAAATTCAATAAGGCAAAAAGCTATATTAAATAAAAGGGATATGTATTGAAATGAAGAAATAAAACTGTTTTTTTTATAATCTGTAACACGATTGTAGAAAATTTCAAGGAATCTACAATCTCTTAGAATTAAAAAGTTAGTTTATAAAGATATTTGCATGCAAGATGAGCAAAAAAAGATAGCATTTCTACATACCAGCACTGAACATACAGAAAACTAAATCAAAAGCACAAGACCTTCACAATAACTCCAGGCAAAATCAGTTCCATAGTATACACTTAACACAGGAACTGGAGTGGTATGTTGATAATGACAAAATATTGATGAAAAAAATTAAAGAAGGAGATTGAATCAGTAGTAAAAGTCTCCCATCAAAGAAATCCTTTGGACGTGATGGCTTCACTGCTGAATTCTACTAAACCTTTAAAGAAGAACTAATATAAATTCATTTGAAACTCTCCCAAGAAATTGAAAAAGAGAAAATACTTCCAAATTCATTTCACAAGACCAGCATTACGCTGATAACCACAGCCAGACAAGAACACTACAAGAAAAAAAATTACAAGCCAATATTCCCGATCAACATAGATACAAAATCCCTAACAAAATACTAGCACACAAAATTCAATAGCACATTAAAAGGATCCATCTCCATTATCAAGTGGGATTTATCCCAAGATGCAAGGATGTTTCAATATACACAAATGTATAAATATGATATACTACATTACAGAATGAAGGATAAAAGCCATAAAATCATCTCAATAAAGGTGTAAAAAGCATTTGACAAAATTCAACATTCTTTAATCATAAAAACTCTCTGCAAATTAGGTATAGAAGGAATGTACTTTAGTGCAATAAAGACTGTATATGACACACTCATAGCTAACATCGTACTCAATGGTTAAAAAGTTGAAAGCTTTTCTTCTAAGATCAGGAACAAGACAAGGATGCCGATGCTCATCACTTCTATTCAACATAGGATTGGAGGTTGGCCCAGTGTGGTGACTCATGCCTGTAATTCCAGCACTTTGGGAGGCCGAGGTTGGCAGATTACTTGAGCCTAGGAGTTCAAGACCAGCCTCGGCAACACAATGAAACCCAATCTCTACAAAAAAATAAAAAACTAGCTAGGCATGGTGGCATGTGCTAGTCCCAGCTACTGCAGAGGCTGAGGTGGGAGGATCGCTTGAGCCCAGGAGGAGGAGGCTGCAATGACCTGAGGTCACACCACTGCCTTCTGGCCTGGGCAACAGAGCTAGACCCTGTCTCAAAAACAAAACAAAACAAATACTCCCACCACCCCAGCCCCCACAAAAAACAGAGTACGGGAGGTCTAGCCAGAGCCATCAGGCAAGAGAAAGAAATAAATGGCATCTCAATTGGAAAGGAAAACTCAAATTGTCCCTGTTTGCAGATGACATGATCTTATGTACACAAAACTCTAAAGACTCCACCAAAAAACTAGTAAGTTTTTTCAGACTTTTATTTTATGTTCAGGAATATATGTGCATGTTTGTTATATAGGTAAATTGCGTTTCATGGGGGTTTTGTATACAGATTATTTCCTCACCCAGGTGATACGCATAGTATCAGACAGGTAATTTTTTTATCCTCACGCTCTTCCCACTCTCCACCCTCAAGTAGGCCCCCGTGTCTGTTGTTCCTTCTTTATGTCCACGTGTACTCAGTGTTGAGCTCCCACTTACAGGTAAGAACATGTGATATTCGGTTTTCTGTTGCTGTGTTTGTCTGCTTAGGATAGTGGCCTCTAGCTCCATTCATGTTGCTGCGAAGGACATGATCTCATTCTCTTTTATGATTGCATTGTATTCCATGGTGTATATGTACCATATTTTTTAAATCCAGTCTATCATTGATGGGCAATTAGGTTGATTCCATGTTTTTCCTATTTTCACTAGTGCTGCAATAAACATATGCATGCATGTGTCTTTATGGTAGAATGACTTACATTTCTTTGGTATATATCCAGTAATGGCAATTCTGGGCTGAATGCTATTTCTGTTTTAAGTTCTTTGAGGAACTGCCAAACTGCAGTACACAGTGGCTGAACTAATTTACATTCCTACCAGGAGTGTATAAGCATTGTCTTTTTTCTGCAGCCTCGCCAGTATCTGCTATTTTTTGACGTTTTAATAATAGCCATTCTGACTGGTGTGAGATGATATCTCATTGTGGTTTTGATTTGCATTTCTCTAATGATTTTGAGCTTTTTTTTTTTCATATGTTTGCTGGCCGCGTATATGTCTTCTTTTGAAAAGTGTTCATGTCCTTTGCCCACATTTTTTTTTTTTTTTCCAAGACGGAGTCTTGCTCTGTCGCCCAGGCTAGAGTGCAGTGGTGTGATCTTGGCTCACTGCAAGCTCCACCTCTTGGATTCACGCTATTTTCCTGCCTCAGCCTCCCGAGTAGCTGGGACCACAGGCACCCACCACCATGTCTGGCTAATTTTTTGCATTTTTTTTTTTTTTTTTTTTAGTGGAGATGGGGTTTCACTGTGTTAGCCAGGATGGTCTCCATCTCCTGACCTCATGATCCACCCACCTCGGCCTCCCAAAGTGCTGGGATTACAGGCGTGAGCCACCATGCCCGGCCCTTTGCCCACTTTTTAATGGGGCTGTTTGTTTTTTGCTTGTTAAGTTGCTTATAGATTCTGGATATTAGACCTTTGTTGGATGCACAGTTTGCAAATATTTTCGTCAATCTTGTGGGTTGACTGCTTATTATGTTGATAGTTTCTTTTGCTGTGCAGAAGTTCTCTAGTTTAATTAGGTCTCATTGCCAATTTTTGGTTTTGTTGCAATTGCTTTTGGCATCTTCATCATGAAATTGTTGCCAGGGCTTATGTCCAGAAGAGTATTTCCTTGGCTTCCTTCTAGGGATTTTATAGCTTTAGGTTTTAAATTGAGGTTTTTTAATCCATCTTGAGTTGATTTTTGTATATGGTAAAAGGAAGGAGTCCAATTTTAATCTTCGGTATGTGGCTAGCCAATTATCACAGCACCATTTATTGAATAGGGAGTCCTTTCCCCATTGGTTGATTTTGTCAAGTTTGTTGAAGATCACATGGTTGTAGGTGTGCAGCTTTATTTCTGGGGTGTCTATTTTGTTTCATTGGTCTATGTGTCTTTTTTTTTTTAAATCAGTACCATGCTGTTTTGGTGACTGTAGCCTTGTAGTATAGTTTGAAGTTGGGTAATCTGATGGCTTTAGCTTTGTTCTTTTTGCTTGGGATCACTCTGGGTATTCAGGCTCTTTTTTCTTTCCATATGAATTTTAGAATAGTATTTTTCTAATTCTGTGAAAAATGTCATTGGTAGTTTGATAGGAATAGCATTGAATCTGTAAATTGTTTTGGGCAGTATGGTCATTTTAACAATACTGATTCTTCCTATCCATGAGCATGGAATGTTTTTTCATTTGCTTGTGTCACCTGTGATTTAGTTCAGCAGTAGGCTAATAAAGAAGAACAGAGAGAAGATCCAAATAAATACAATCAGAAATGACAAAGGGAACATTACTACCAACCGTGCATAAATACAAAAGAAAAAAAAACCCTGAGACTATTACAAACACCTTTATGCACAAAAACTAGAAAACCTACCAGAAATGGGTAAATTCTTAGAAATAGACAACTGCCCAAGATTGAACCAGGAAGAAACTGAGATCCTGAACAGACCAATAATGAGTCCTGAAATTGAATTAGTAATAAAAAGCCTATGAACCTGGAAAAGCTCTGGACCAAATGGATTCACAGCCAAATTTTACCAGACTTATAAAGAAGAGCTGGTATCATTTCTACTGAGACTATTCCAAAAAATTGAGGAGGAGGGAATCCTCAATTCATTCTCTGTGGGCAGCATCATTCTCATACCAAAACCCAGCAGAAGCAAATAAACAAACAAAAAGAAAAGAAAACTTCAGGCCAGCATCCTTCGTGAATATAGATGCAAAAATCCTCAACAAAATACTAGCAAACTGAATCCAGCAGCACACCAAAAAGCTAATCTACCATGATCAAGTAGGCTTTATTCTTGGGAAGCAAGATTGATTCAACACACAGAGATCAATAAATGTGATTCATCACACAAACAGAACTAAAAACAAAAACCACATGATCATCTCAATAGATGTAGAAAAGGCTTTTGATAAAATTCAACAGCACCTTATGTTAAAAACCCTCAACAAGCTAGGCATTGAAGGGACGTATGTCAAAATAATAAGAGCCTTCTATGAGAAGCCCACAGCCAACATCGTACTGAATGGGCAAAAGCTGGAAGCATTCCTTTTGAAAACTGGAATAAGACAAGGACGCCCACTCTTGCTACTCCTATTCGGCATAGTATTGGAAGTCCTAGCCAATCAGGCAAGAGAAAAAAATAAAAGACATTCAAATAGAAAGAAAGTCAAATTATTCCTGTTTGCAGATGATATGATTTTATACCTAGAAAGCCCCATTGTCTCTGCCCAAAAGCTCCTATATTTGAAAAACAACGTCAGCAAAGTCTCAGGATACAAAATCAATGTACAAAAATCAGTAGCATTTCTATACTCCAGCAACATCCAAGCTGAGAGCCAGATTAAGAATTTAATCCCATTCACAATAACCACACACACAAATAAAACTCTTAGGAATACAACTGACCATGGAGAACTAATACGTTAATTCAGTAAAGTTGCAGGACATGAAATCAACATACAAATATCAGTAGCATTTCTATATACTAATATCAAACTTTCCAAAGAAGGAATCAAGAAAACAATCCCATTTTAGCAGCTACAAAAAAAACCCTTAAGAATAAACTTAACCAAGAATGTGCAAGACCTGTAAAGTGAAAACTATAAACCATTTATGAAAGAAGGTGAGGAAAATAAGTAAATGGAAAGATATCCCATGTTCATAGATTGTAATACTTAATATTGTTTAAATGCCCATACTATCCAAACAGATCAATACATGCAGTGCAATCCATCTCAAAACTCCAATAACGTCTTTCACACAAATAGAAAAAAGAGTCCTAAAATTTATATGGAACCACAAGAAACTCCTAATAGCCAAAGCAATTAGAGCAAAAAGAACAAGCTGGAGGCTTCCATGCTCTGACCTCAAAATATATCCTGCAGCTATAGTAATCAAAAAAGCATGGCACTGGCATAAACATTAGACACATAGAGTAATGGAACAATTTATTTCTGACAAATTTGCCAAGGACACACAATGTGGAAAGAACAGTCTCTTCAGTAAATCGTGCTGAGAAAACTGGATATCCACGTGTAGAAGAAAGAAATTAGATTCTCACACAATATACAAAAAATCATCTCAAACTGGATTAAAAACGAATGTAAGACATGAAACTGTAACCTACTAGAAGAAAACATAGAAGAAAATCTCTATGACATTGGTCTGTATAATGACTTTTTGGAATGAACCCAAACGCACTGGCAACAAAAGCAAAAATGGACAAATGGCATTACACCAAACTAAAAAGCTCTGCACAGCCAAGGAAGTAAACAACAGAGTGAAGAGACAACCCATGGAATAAGAAAAAAATATTTACAAACCATTATTCTCACAAGGGTCTAATATCCAAAATACATAAGGAACTCAAACAACGCAATAATGAGAAAACAAGTAACCCTGTTAAAAAATGGGCAAAGAACCTGAGTAGACGTTTCTCAGTATGAATGGCTAATAGGTATATGAAAAAAATGCTGAACATCACTAATGGCTACAGAAATGGAAATGAAAACCACAATGAGAGGTCAACTCACATCTGTTAGAATAACTATTATGGAAAAGACAAAAGATAACTAGTATTGGGGAGGATGTGGAGGAAAGGGAACATTTACACAGTGTTGGTGGGAATGGAAACTAGTATAGCCATGATGGAAATCAGTAAGGAGGTTCCTCAAAAACTTAAAATAGAAACTCCCAGATGATCCAGAATGTGCTGGGGTATGTGTCCAGAGGAAATGAAATCAGGGTGTGGAAGAGATACCTGCACCCCAATGTTCATTGCCGTGCTGTTCACAGTACCCAGGATATGGAATCAACCTAAGAGTTCATCCACGGCTCAATAAAGAAAGAAAATGTGCTGTATCTACACAGTAGAATTCTATTTAGCCTTAAAAAGGGAGATATCCTATTATCTGCAACTACGTGGGTGAGCTTGGAAGATATTATGTTAAGTGAAATAAGCCAGGCACAGAAAGACAAATGCCCTGTGAGCTCACTTATATCTGGAATCAAAGAAAATTAAACCCGTAGAAGCAGAGAGTAGAATGGATGTTACCAGGCGCTGGAACAGGGAGGATGTGGGAGGCGAAGCTCAAGATCTATTATACCACATGGTGACGATGGGGAATAACAGTGTACTATTAAAAAATAAATAGGCCAGGCCTGGTGGCTGATGCCTGTAGTCCCAGCACTTTGAGAGGCCGAGGTGGGCAGATGACTTGAGCTTAGGAGTTCGAGACCAGCCTGGACAACATAGTGAGGCCCTGTCTCTATTATAAAATAAAAAATAGAAAAAGAAAGACAAATAAACGGAGAGACAAATTGTGATCAAGAGTTAACAGAATTCCTCTCAAAATCCAAGAAAGGTTTCTTTGTTTTTTGTTTGTTTGTTTTGTTTTGTAAATACAAACAACCTTATTCTGAAATGTATACGGAAAGGCTCAGGCTGTCAAATAGCTAAAGCAATTTTGAAAATAATAAGGCTGGAGGAATCAGACTAACTGATTTTGAGACTTATTAATGGAGCTTTAATATCAAAACAGCATGCTAGGTGATGGAATAGGTGCATATGTCAACAGAACAGAGAACTCACAGACAGACACACAAAAATATGTCCCACTGATTTTGGAATAGATGAATAGGGCAACAGAACAGAGAACTCACAGACAGACACACAAAAATATGTCCCACTGATTGTTGACAAAGGTGCAGAAGCAACGAAACGGAGGGCCGGTAGACTTTTCAACAAACGGTGCTGGGCCACTGGACCCTCCCAGACAAAAACGTGAGCCTCAATCTCAGTGTCTCACACCTTACAGGAAAAGTAACTCAAACTGGATCACAGATTAAATGTAACATATTAAACAATAAAAACTTTTAGAAAGAAATAAGAGGAAATCTTCAGAATCTAGGGCTAGGCAGTTTCTAGATTTGACACCAAAAACACAATTTATATAAAAGGAGAAATCGGTCAATTGAAACTAATCAAAATTAAACATCATTGCTCTGTGAAAGCTCCTGTGAAAAGGATGAGAGACAAGCTACAAACTGTGTGAAAAATGCTTGCAAACTACATGTCTGACAAAGTACCAGAGTATCTAGAATATGTAAGGCTCTAGAATATATAAAGTATCTAGAATATCTAAAGCTCAAACTCAAACAGCAAAAAAAACAAACAACCCTATTCACGAAAGGGCAGAAGACATTTCACCAAAGAGAACATATAGATGGCAAACAAGCACATTAAAATGTGTGTGATATCATTAGCTAGTAAGGAAAGCCAGATTAAAACCACACAGATCTTGGAGCACACCTATGACAGTGGCTAAAGTTAAAAAACAGAGACAACATCAAGTGCTAGAGAGGAGGCAGGGAAACGGGCCCCTCATTCATTGCCAATAGGAATGTCAAATGGCACAGCCTCCTGGGAACACAGGCTGGTGCTTTCCTGTGAAACTGCACGTGCAGCTTCCATGGAACCCAGTCCTTGCTCTCTTGGGCATCTCCCCCCGAGAAATGGAAGCTTACAGTCACTCAAAACCTGTGCGTGAATGCTTACAGCGACTTTATTTGTGATAGATAAAAACTGGAGTCTGCCCAGATGTCCTTCAAAGGAGGCGTGGTTAAATAAACCATGTGCATTCACACCGTGGGTCACTACTCAGAAGTAAGAAGGAGTGAACTGTGCACAATAACCCGCATAGGCGTCCAGAGAATTCTACTCAGTGTAAAAGGCCAGTGTGTGGCCGGGTGCGGTGGTTCACGCCTGTAATCCCAGCACTTTGGGAGGCCGAGGCGGGGGGACCACCTGAGGTTAGGAGTTCAAGACCAGCCTGGCCAACGTGATGAAACCCCCTTTCTACAAAAATAGAAAAAATTAGCAAGGCGTGACAGTGCATGTCTGTAATCCCAGCTACTCGGGAGGCTGAGGCAGGAGAATTGCTGGAATCCAGGAGGCAGAGTTTGCAGTGAGCCGAGATTGCACTATTGCGCTTCACCCTGAGCGACAGAGCGAGACTCTGTCTCCAACAGCAACAAAAACAACTCAGGGTGTGTGCTGTGTAACGCTGCACACACAACGTATGTACCATATAATCCCACTTTATAACATTTTGAAATGACAAAACTTTAGAAACAGAAGACAGATTAGGCCTCTGGATTAGTGGTAGCCCTGGTTTAGGATGGGCTGAGGCAGAGGAGGAGGCTCAGGGAGGAGGAGCGGGAGGAGGGTGGGATGGCAGCAGCTGTCGTTATGAAAGGTCAGGATGAGGGATCCTTGCAGGGCTGGAGCCATTCAGGATCCTGACTGTGAGAGTGGACAATTGATGTCAATTCCCCTCAAATTTATTTGTAGATTTGATACAATTCCCATCAAAATCCAAGAAAGGTTTTTTTTTGGTAAACATAAACAAGCTTACTCTAAAACTTATATAGAAATGCTCAGGCTGTTGAATAGCTAAAACAACTTTAATTTATAAAATTCTATAAACCTGACACACACACGTGCATAGTGAGTGTGAGCAAGCCTGCGTGGGTTTGGTGGATTTATCAATGCCATTATCCTGGTGATGTTACCTCTGCTGTTTTGCAGAACATTGCCATTGTGGGATGCTGGGGTAGGTGACGAGGGGTCTCTCTGGCATTTCTCAGAACTGCATGTCACACTCCCATGACAGCGACGTGCTCACCTCAGCGGATGTTGTGGAAGGAACATGTTGCCGGCCCCAGTGTGGAACTCTGGGTTTCAGACTCCTGGGTTCCAGCTCTAGGACACTCCACTGCCCTCCCCTGAGACATGCGGCTGATCCCAGTACCCTCCTGCTAGGATGGCAGCGCGGGTCCTCCCAAGCCTTTGTTTGCGAGGCATGGAGAACAGCAGGATCACACTGGGCTTGCAGGTGTGGAGGGCCAGGGACGCTGCGCGCAGCCAGCTGGCTGTGGAATGAGAAGAAGTGGCTCCCCCAGGACACGTGAGGCTCGTGTCCTCACCCCAGGGGAGGGACAGGCAGCTTTGTGTCTCCCTCCTGCAGGGACACCTGAGGCTCAAGCCCTCACCCCAGGGGAGGGACAGGCAGCTTTGTGTCTCCTTCCTGCAGGGACACGTGAGGCTCACGCCCTCACCCCAGGGGAGGGACAGGCAGCTTTGTGCCTCCCTCCTGCGGGGACACCCCAGGGGAGGGACAGGCAGCTTTGTGCCTCCCTCCTGCGGGGACACCTGAGGCTCACGCCCTCACCCCAGGGGAGGGACAGGCAGCTTTGTGCCTCCCTCCTGGCTTCCCTGGTGTGTGGCCCAGTCACTGTGAGCCCAGACCCTTGTGTCCCTCCTGGACACCCTCCTAACTGTCCTCGCTGGAACATCCTGGAATTTTCCATGCCCTCTCACGGCAGGTCAGGTCGATTCCCTCACGTGCCCAGATTTGGGGGGAAGGTCCAGCGTCCTCTGGTGTGAGTCCTCCTGTGGGCCTCTCCCCGACCCACACCCACCTCCACATTTCTGAGTACTCCTAGTAGAATGTACACAGAGAACCCAGAAAAGGTGCTTTGCCTACCTTATCTAGATATTTAATGCAAACAGGAAAATTTGGATTAAATTAGGTTCCCAGCTTCGTTGGATACGCACAGCTTATCTGGGGCAGTCACTGATTGAAGGGCAGCTGCTGGGGCACTGGCTTGTGTGTGTGTGTTGGGGCAGGAGCTGTCTTGGTGTGTGTGTCTGTGTGTGTCTGGCAGGTGTGTGTCTCTGTGTATGTGTCTCTCTGTCTCTTCATGTGTGCTCTGTGTGTGTGTCTGTGTTTCTCTGTGTGTGTATGTGTCTGTGTGGCAGGAGTGTGTCTCTATGTGTGGTGTGTGTGTGTGTGTCTGTGTCTCTGTGTGTCTGTGTGTGAGTATCTATATCTCTGTGTTTCTGCATGTGTGCTGTGTGGGTGTGTTTGTGTCTCTATGTATGTGTGTGTGTGTCTGTGTGGCGGGTGTGTGTCTCTGTGTGTCTCTCTGTTTCTGTACTTGTGCTCTGCGTGTATGTCTGTGTCTCTCTTTGTGTGTATGTGTCTGTGTGGCAGGTGTGTGTCTCTACGTATGTGCTGTGTGTGTGTCTGTGTGGCGGGTGCGTGTCTCTCTCTCTCTGTTTCTGCATGTGTGCTGCATGTGTGCGTCTTTTTCTCTCTCAGTGTGTGTCTGTGTGTGTGTATGTCTGTGGTGTCTATGTGCATTGCTGGGTTCCGAGCTGATGAAGTGAGTCTGGAAAATCTGTCTGAGTCTAGGATGGACCCAGATCACCCCGACAGGGTTGTGCTTGATGCGTAGCAAATTCCTGAAAACAAATGAAGGTGCCAAGAGTTTTCAAAAGCAACCATTGAGCACAAAGTAAAGGAAGATTCTTTTAATCCTGGTCTGTTGTCATGCGTCATAAACAGCCCTAGCAATTGCATCTGGGGAGAAGATGCCACAATACAACCAGCTTAATAGATGGGAGGGTTGGGAGTTGCTGGGAGAAGTACCCATTGCCTTTCCCAAGTGTTACACTTTTAGAAAAAGCGCAGTGGTTTTATTTCTGGAATTGGCAGCATGAACGTGGAAGGCGGGGTGCACTTTAATGCTATGTGCTGCATATCAGGTGTATTTTCCCCAGTAATAAGTTTCAATTTGACAGTTCACTTATCTGTGATTATTAACTATGTGTTTGACCCATATGAACAGTGACAAATTGTCTTTAAGGTATATGTGTATTCGCTACCTTACAGGCTAAATTCTAGACACATTTTTCAGTAATATTTGGTCCAAGCCTGTCTAATCACGTGGACTGAGACTCCTGTGATAATAGGAGGCTGTCCCGCTCTAATCACTGGCGTGTCACAAGGTAGCTCCAAGTCACGTACACCATTGTGTTTGGAAATAGAAGGAAAGCGAGTTTCTGAGATGTGTCCTCCCAGCTCGCAGTGCAAGCCAGCTAACCATGTCATTACAGCAGCTGTGCACATTTCGAGCTGCTTGCCAAATGCCTTTGGAAACCAGGCTTTGAGACGCCTTTGTGACTCTTGTTTGCATGTTTTTTGGCTATGATATCGAGGCATTTGGTTCTGCATCCACGCTGTTGTCTATAGCAGCTCCCGCTCACCACCTTGCATGGGAAGCTCCCAACGTGCAGACAGGGTCCCTGTGGGAAGCACCTTCTCACCTGGCCGGCATATGGAGGCCGGAAGCTTCGCTGCCAGCAAAGATCAAGTCCATAAACATGAGGTGCAGCTGAGGCCTCTCCCCTCGGGGCGCATGCCTGGCAGGCTGCACAGGCGAGGCGTTCTCTTGACCTTGACCTGCTCCCAGGCACACCTCCCTTCTCTGGCACGCCCCTTCCAGGCATGCCTCTTTTCTCTGGCACACCCCTGGGGCTCTTTCTCTTCCTGCACCTGCTTCCCTCTCTGAGACTTTCTGCAGACCTTCCCTGCACTCTGCGGTTTCTCTGACTTCATCAGCCCCATCCTGTGCCTTTATCATGGAGTTGCCCACCCTGGTGCATGGCCCACCCTCAGTCACTATAGGGAAAAGCCATGGGCTGTTGAAAACTTCCCTCCAGATTCCACCTAAGGCTTCGCATCTCCAGGCTCCATTCCACTTTCACCCAGAGTCCAAGTTCCGGCTCCACCTTCCACTCTTGGCTCTGGATTTTTACCTGTGGTCCATGGGAAGCAGAGGGGATCTTTCAAACTCTTGACACCTCAGTTCAGAGGTCACCAGGCTTTGCTTCTGCAGCTTTCTGTTGGTTAAAGCATGTCACAAGGCTGGTTCAGATCCCGAAGGCAGGAAGAGAGCACTGGGGCGGGAATGAGACAATTCACTACGGCCATCCTTGTGTTTTGCAGACAGGTGGAGGGAGACTGGCCAGAGGGCTGGCCTTGCCCTATTTCTGTTTCAAGGAGGAAGGTGACAGGTTCTAGGGGGCATGCATGGGGAGTTCAGGAAGGAGAGGAAATAAAAAAACCTCCCTCAAGGAGAGAGAGAGAGAGACGGATGCAAAGGAGTGAGAGAGGCATGTGCATCAAGCCACCAGCGTATTGTCTTCTGCTAACCAGACTGGCAAAGATGAAGTGTGGGGAACAATCAGTAGTGACGAGGACACGGCACCGCACGCTCTCGGCTCTGCTTGCGATCCTGTGGGCAGGGCTTCCTGTGTGGAAGGAAATGTGATGACAACTTAGAATGTGAAACTCCCTTGACATAGCAGCCTAGTGCTGGGATTGGCCTTGGGATGAACCACACAGGAGTGCAGCATCTTATGTGTGGTGCAGTGTTTCAATAGCAGGGAGGCAGGGGAGAGTCACCTGTCCACTGGCAGGCTAGGTGAATGAAATGTGCTTTAGCCATGCCATAGAATTCTGTGCAGATATTAAAAAGAATATCTATTAGTACTGATAAGTACTGGTGAGATCATCAATATTAAAAATATTAAGATGAACTTATTAAGTGAAAAAGTATATAATGTGCTCTAAAATGGTAAGGGCACATGCGGGCTTGGCTTCCTGTCAACGTTGCTGACAGGTGCCAGGGGCTGTGGCTGTCTCTGGGGACAATGGCAGGGGACGGGGTGGAGGGAGACCTGCTTTTTGTGATATCTGCTTTTGTGCTGTTGAAATTCTTTTAAAGTAATGTACACACATGGCTAAATGCAAAAAAGACAGTGGGGCAGGGAATGAGTTTGCTTTTGCTGAACTTTACGTTGACTAATAAAGGCACCCTTAGACAAATACGTTGTCACCTATTTCGAAGGCATGGCTAAGCCAAAGAATGTGACATAGCAGAAAAGAGGAAACAGACTTTCTCCCCCAAGAAGGCTTCTGGTAGGCAGGAAGATCCAGAAATTGCAAAGAACCTCCATGCCCTGTTCTCAGGAATGCACAGGTGGGTGCTAGCCGAGACCACCAGGACCAGGCAATACATCCCAGGAACTGGGGATCCACTTCCTAAAAGAGGAGAGGAGTCTGTGGGTAACTCAGGCCATGGGTGGGGCCCATCCCAGTGGGGACAGAGCGGGGACAGAACACAGAACAAACCCACCCCCAAGACCTGACAGCGCCGGGACCCAGGAGGGTGTGTAGTGGATGCGACGGAGGTGCCATGTGCTAAGAATTATTAGGGGCTGTGCCACAGGCTCCTTTCCCTGTCCTCTGGCGGCTACATGTGTGCATCCTCTGTAAATATCTTGCATTTTAGAGAGAAATCCACAGTATGGGAATTGAAAAGAAATAACCTGGCATCACAGAAGAAAGAACCTCCTTCTAGAAATTCGACCTTGTCAAAAAGCAGAGGCAGTTGGGTCATGGTTTCCAAATGCCTTTTCTCACCGAAGGAACCAGGGCCGGCTCCAGACCCACCCTGTGGGAAGCCTGCGAAGTGGGCCTGGAACAGCCAGTTGTGCCAGAGCAAGTCTCAAAGTATCACCACAGGTTGCTCGGTGCAGGTGCCTTCAGGATCGAGAAGGTGGAAGATGAGCCACAACCCAGTGACAAGGCATGACACCCCTGGTGGGGGAGCTGGGCCCGTGTGGGTGCCCTGGGTAGGACGCAGCACCCATGACAGCTTTCTCTCAACACGGGAAGCAACCAGGCATTTCCCAATGAGGTACCTCCAGCATAGCACCTGGGCTGGACCCTTCAAAACAGTAACAGGTATATAACAGCAATACAAAGTGGAAGCTGCTCCACACTAAAGGAGCCGGGAGACAGTATGACTAAATGCAGCGTGCAACTATTCGCTGGGTCACCTGCGTTAAAAGAAACCTGCCAAGGACGTTATGGGATAATTGAGGATATTTAAATAAGGACTGCACATTCGAATCTTCAATAATTGTGCTGATTGTTATGCAGGCTCTTGTTTTCAGGAGATAGAGGAGAAGCTGAAGTGTGTGGGTATGGGGGACGCTGAGGTCTGCAAGCAGCTGTCATGTTCCAACACCACACCCCGCTTCGAGTGTGCATGCACAGCCCCGGGGCTCCTCGTGTAGAAGTGCATGCAGAGCTCGGATTGTCATTAGAAGTGTTTAGAGGTGGGACTTGA
Organism: Hylobates moloch; assembly: GCF_009828535.3. NCBI lineage: Eukaryota > Metazoa > Chordata > Mammalia > Primates > Hylobatidae > Hylobates > Hylobates moloch. Next base: position 1,823,198 of record NW_026652278.1, read on the forward strand.
AGCCCCTGAACCCTGTGTCATCCCAGCCAGAAGGAGTGTGTCTGAGTGACCTAAGGTCGCCGCTGTGTGCAGCCTTCCCAGCCCTGGCTGAGCAGGACTCATTCTTTAGGTGACGGAGCTTTCTCTGTCCTTGGCACTTTACCAACCTCCGCTTGTGTACTGCACGGGACACCCCTTCCCGTGAGCTCCGCGGTGGCACCCTTTGGCTAATGGAGCTGCAGAGCCCAGGGCCATGATCTCTCGAGGTTGCCTGAGCACGGGTGGGTGGCTGTGTATGAACACAGTCCATGTGACCCTCCAGAACTGCTAGTTCTGCCACCTGGGGGCTGTCATCTCCAGAGTGGGGCTGACAGCCAGACACCGATGTACTGAGGCACGAAAACCGCAGCACTCAGAAGTCCCCACAGCTGGGTGGGTGCTGCCACAGGCCCGGCACACAGTGTGACCTGCGGGGCCAGCAGCACAGCCAGCAGTCCTGGAGCAGCACTGACTCAGGCGCGGGGCTCCAGCACATCCCTGTCCCCGCGCCCGCTGCACCTGCCCTTGGCTGGGAGGTGGTGGTTCCCAGCCCTGGCCGGGGAGGGCGGCTCATCTCCATGCTCTGCAGGCTCTCCTTGCATTTCGTCCTCCTATGTCCTGAGTGGATTGATTTAGTCCCAAGGACATGGTTAAATTCCATGCAGGCCTGTGCGACCGGACGAGAGAACCTGCCCTTTTAATCATAAAACCAGGAGACTCTCAGCCCACTTACTGCTTCACTGGACCCAAAATGATCACAGTGAAAAATGCTTATGACTCCTGGTGGGAATAATTCATTAAAGTTTTAAAAACTTCCTCATGGTGTTCTCTAAGCTTCCAATTTTATGTGACAAGGAACAAAAAATGACCTCCGTTGTGCAGCCATGACTCCTCATCCCACGCTAAGTCTCAGCAGGGTTGGCTGAAAGATGAGGAAAACACAGCCGCACGGGGCAGGCAAGACCCCAGCTCCTGGCAATTTCCTCCTCAGTTTCATTACCTGAAGCGGCAAGGGCAGTTTTGTTAGGAGAAAGTCCTGGATTCAGAGGCTACAAACTCTTGTGTTCCTGGAGAAATCCACTAAGATGGGTGAATGTTGGGGGAAATTAAGAACAACAGCAGTATCCAAGGGCCAGTGTCACTGGGCTGTGCTCAGGGCGATGCCGTGTGGGATGCATGTCCCTTTGGGGACAGTCAGGTGTGTGGGGGCAGGGAAGGTCTGCACAGGGGCCGCAGGTGGGCATCTGAGGGCCACAAGGCAGCGAACACCCACTGGAGGGGGTGGGAGGACCTGCCGTGCACCTATGGGTCACCTCTCTCCCACGCTGCCAGGCCTGCCATGGAACTCAGGTGAAGCCTCGAGAACACAGCCTTCCTCCCTCGGAGACATGGCTTTCCACATGGTCCCTCCAGCTCACACTGCTGCAGGGAGCTAAGATCCCACTGGGCTCCACTGGGTTCACAGTAGCCAGTTACAGAGTCTCACCAGCTCTCCTCGCTGGTGTCCTGATTGGGAGCACTCAGTGCCTGTGGTCCACCACTGGGGGCCCCAAAGACATCCCCCTCCTCTTCCCCGGAACCTGTGAACCCAGAAATTAAGCTCGCAGATGGGATTGAGGGGCTGATCAGGTGACCTCACGGTAGGGAGATTTTCCTGCATCATCCAAGGGTCCTTCACAGCAGAAGGGGGCTTAGAGAGGAGGTTAGAGAGATGGTGGCGTGAGAAGGACTCACCCTCGTGGTGCTGCCTTTGAAGATGGAGGAAGAGGGGGTGAGCCCAGGTGGGCAGCGGCCTCTAGAAGGTGGAGAAGGCAAGGAAGGTTCTCCCCTGGAGCCTCTAGGAGGAGCCAGCCCTGCCGCATGTCGAGTTAGTCCGGGTCAACTTTGGAGTTGGACCTGCAGAACTCTGGGAAGTCCACACTTGTTGCTCCAGGCACTAAGTCATGGTTGTTTGTACGGAAGCAACGGGAGGCTCATCCAGGGCCCTCAGCAAGAAGTGCTCGTGTGAGAGGGCAGCTCTGTGCCCTTGATGCAGAAAATCTCTGAGTTTGCTTCCAACAACAACAAAAACGTGCTTCTTCTTGTATCCACTCTTCCTGAAAAATTTCTCCTTTCTCTGTCTTCCTTTTGCTGGATTGCAGGAGGATAAACCCTTGATTTGTGATGGCTCTGGCCTCAGTGGCGGATGCATGAGGCTCCTGGAAGGGGTGGGGGCAGTGATCTTCAAAGTGGGATCAGTGAAGCTTTCTAGGCACCTGCATTCTTCAGTTTGTGCACCTGTACTTCAGCACTTCTACTCTCTGAGCAGAGGCCTACACATCCAGCAGACTCTCAAACGGACTCCCATGTGTGAGGATGAGACCCTCTGGGGCAGGAGAAGGGCAGGACACGTGGCAGCTGGAGGCAGCAGCAAGGACGCAGGGCAAGCCCCAGGGGAAGATGTTCTTGGGGGGGCACCCTGGACTGGGAGGGGCAGGGCTCCAGAAGGCACCAGGCTTGAGGGCATGGTGGGGGTACCTCCAGAGACAGGGTTTGCCCAGGAAGTCTCCTCGTGGGCAGGGCTGCCTGGGTGCAACCAGAATGTGTGCGGTTTCTCCCATGATGTCGCCTGGCTTCTGGAGTTCCCAAGAACGTGTGTCGGGCAGCCCCTGAGTGGCCCGCCAGGACGGCACTGTAAGGCCATCCTCAGAGACCCTTTCTTTCGAAACACGGTGGGGTAGCAGACACAGCTAATCAGACAAATGAAAATTAAATGCTACCGTCATGTTAGAGAAAATGAGCATTGCTGGGGCCCAGAAATAAAGCTGACACCCAAGGCAATGTGTGGGTCGAAGCCCCTGGGAGCAGGCGGAGGTGGCCTGGGGCTCGGATCCGGGAAGTCAAAGGGAGTGTGTGCCCCACCAAGGCGGCGAGGGGGTGGATCCCAACATACAGCAGGGGCGGGGTGGGGCAGGAGGCAGAGCCCAGGCAAGCTGTGAGTGCCACGTCCAGAGGCACTTTCTCGGAATCCGTCCCTGAGAGGTGGACAGAGGCACCAGGGCTGTGAAACCAGGCGGGCGCTGAATCACTGGCGGGCTTGTTGATCGACCTTGTGATGCCCTCCACGTCTCTGTGAGTCGCAGGCCCCGAGACTGAGCATGAAACTTGCTTCTGGGCCCAGGACCCTGTTTGAGCTGCAGAGGGAGCACGGGAAGAGAGAGAAGGGAGGAAAATCATGGCCTGATTGAAATCACAGGGAGCCCAAACCAACACGGTAGACACGGGAGGAGAATGAACCACACACAACAGTGAACAACCACATTTACAGACACAGACGTGCAAACCGTGAAACACAGCAGCACATGTCCAGGACACAAAAGTGCAGACACTAACATGTTTCATGACCAGGGAGATGAATGGATGGCTCACGTCACAGAATCTGCTTCCTCTACTCATCCATCAAAAGGGAGAGAAAAGTGAATATCACTCAACGGGTACAAAAATGCCTTTGAAGAAATCATTACTCATTTATTCTAAGAAATATTAACAGATGAGGGATAAAAGGGGATTTCCTTAACCTGACAAATATGGAAAACATATTTGATGATGAAATTCCAAAAGCACTCCCATCAAAGTCAGGAGTGAAGGGAGAACGTGTTCTGTCGCCTCTGACCTGGATGTGTCCTGGTGGCTGCAGCTGTTGGGGAGAGCCCTGAGCAACAGGCAATCTGCCGGCTGGGGAGTCAGAAACCCAGTGATGGTTGTTTGAAGACAACAGGATTGAAAATGCAAACATCTCTGCACACAGTTCACTTCCTGATGCTGCAGGGTCACGAGCCAGCAGGAAGGAAAGGGGCCCAAGACAGGGCGTGCATGTGACTGGGATGGCAACGTGTGGGACCAGGCAAGGGCTCAGGATGGCAGCATGTGTGACTGTGCGGGGCTGAGCTGGGGCTGGGGGCTGTTGGCCACTCGGTGCAGCTGGGTGTGGAGTCAGGGGCTTGCTAGGAGGCAGCAGGACAGCGAAGAACTTTGCTCAAGGGAGCAGTGGGCTCAGACTCCTGCTGCAGGCCGGCCCCACTGGCTACAGCCGAGAAGGAGATGGACGGTGCCCATGCAGAGGTAGAGGCTGTTGGGGAGTGCAGCGGTGGGGTGAGTGGCAGGGGGGTGAGGAAATCGCCAGGTTCCAGGCACCTTCCAGCAGGAGTCTGTGGGGCCTGGTGCCTATTTAGGTAGTTTGCTAATGGGGACATCAGGGATGACCTGGGTTTTCTAATTGGCCAGCTGAGTGAGGGCATCGTCACTGAAGGAAGGGTGGACAGCATAAAACAAATGTGTAGAGAGGACGCCAGGTGTACTGGGGCCGTGCTGGGCCCGAGACCATCTGAGCACAGGTGTCCACCAGGCTATTGGACCCAGGGCTTGGCGCTCAGGAAAGCGGCTGCTGCTGGAGAAGCTCGGGGCCTTCTGCGAATGGGCGTTGAAGCCGTAGGTGCCTGGGAGCCTCTGTGGGTTCCTGGTGGCGCTGGGGAGCCACACTGATGGGTGGCAGGCAGGCCTCGGAGGTGGGAACGCCTTGTGAATAGGCACTCTGCCTGGGAGGTGGGGGCAGGTGGGCAGAGCCCTGCTGGAGAATGAGGGTGAGGGTCAGTGGGCCCTGCCAGGGGGGAGAACTGTGGGGGCCAAGGCGACATGCGTCAAAGCCCAATGTGCATGGGGGAGGCAGAGCTCGAGCCGGGGCGGGGGGTGGTGGACAGGGACCCCGAAATGGGGCAGGGATGGGTTTGTAGGCGTGTGGGGTGTGGGTGGGGGCTGGAGGCACGACCCGCAGGACGTGGTGGGGTTGGGGATGCATTAGCAAGTGCAGGGTTTCCTAGTCCAGCTCAGTGCATGGAATGAGCCTCTTTCCAAAGGGAAGGAAGTGTCTTTATTGGGTGTCGTGTGTGGAGAAAGCAGGAACAGGACACCGTGGGACTCATCTCCTCATCACAGGAGGCTTCTCACAGGCTCCGCCCCTGTCCTGTGTGTGCGCGTAATGTGTGTCAGTGGGGTGTGTGCATGGATGTATGTGTACACGTTTGTATAGATGTGTGACAGTATGTGCATGTGTGCATGTGTATATGTGTGAATGTATATTTGTGCCAGTAGGAATGTGTGTATACATATGTGTACATGTGTGACGTGTATGTGTATATATGTGGTGCATGTGTGCATGTGTGTTTGTCTATGTGTGTGGTCAATGGGGTGTGGATGTGTGTGTGTTTGTATATTTGTGCGTGAGTGGTGTGTGTGCATGCATGTGTGTTTTTGTGTAGGTGTGTGGTTAATGGGGTTGCATGTGGTGTGTGTGCATGCATGTGTGTGTTTTGTGTGTGAGTGATGTGTGCACTCCTGTGTTTATGTGCATATTTGTGTGTATTGTGTGTGCCTGCATATGTATGTGTATTTGTGCATGAGTGGTGTGTGCATGCATGTGTGTATTTGTGTATGTGTGAGGTTAATAGGGTTGCATGTTTGTGCGTGCATGCATGTATGTATGTTTTTGTATGCTTGTATGTGAGTGGTGAGTACATGTGTATTTTTGTGTGCGTATTTGTGTGCATGCATGTGTGTTTGTGTATGTGTGAGGTTAATGGGGTTCCGTGTGTGTGCATGCATGCATGTGCTTTTGTGTGTATGTTTGTGAGTGGTGTGTGCATGAGTGTGTATTTTTGTGTGCATATTTACGTGTGAGTGTGTGTATCCTTGTGCGGGTGCTATGTGTGTTTGTGTATGCATTTGTATGTGTGTGTGTGCCTGTGTGTGAGTGGCATGTGCATGTGTGAGTGTGTTTTTGTGTGCATATTTGTGTGTGCATATCTTTGTGTGTGAGTGCTGTGTGTGTTTGTGTAGGCATTCGTGTGTATGTGAGTGTGTGCCTGTGTGTGCTGGCGGGGAGGTGTTATGTGTCCTTCCTTCCTTCCTTTGAAGCTCAGCTGAGGTGTCAGAGTGAATGTCATCAGCTTGACGCAGTTCCATAAATCAGAGCTCTTCTCACTGAGACCTGATCATCAGTTCAAAATAGCTTCAGCCAAAACACACGCATTACTTATTAGCCTAACCTTGAATCCTGTTTTTGTTTCTGAAGAAATTAAAAAAAAACCTGTGAATAAAATAATCTGTGACTATACACAAGCTGAAACCGGCTAAAACCTATTTCATTTTGTTTTTCAATTTCAAGAAATGTAGAGAATGGTATAGACTGGGTAAGACATAGTCCCCCATGGAGCGTGGAGTCCCTGAGAAGGCCTGAAGGAAGAGGGTCCCCGCGGGGGGTGGGATTAGCTGCAGAGCTGCCGAGGGAAGAGAGGCCGCTGTGTGGCTGCAAATGTGTGGAGCTGAGAGCCAGGGCCCAGCCACTCTGAGACAGGGGGTGATGAAGCAGCAGCGGGGGTCTGGGGACGGTGGACGGGGCACCAGGGGAGGGGAAGGGAAGCAAGTTGGAAGAAACTTCCAGGGGTCCCTGCAAAGGCACCCCTACTCACCTGCCTGGGAGGTGCAGGTGAAGCTGAGCACCCTGTCCCAGCTCAGCCTGGAGGCCAGGACTGGCTCTGCGGTGACTGGCAGAGCCACACGGGTGGGAGAACAGGACGGAGGGTGGCTGGAGGTTGAGGGCCGCGGGGCTGGGCTGCGGGGACTGTGATTAACCAGAGAGCAGACCGGCCCCCAGGATGATGGTGTGCCGCCAGAGAAATCCACCAAAATGATCAACTTGCTAAATTTGTTCAACTTACCAAAACACAAGTTCTAAGGATTATTTGAAGACCATATTCCTTTCCGCTCAATTTAACTGGCATTTTCTTAGTAAGTAGAGCGGTTTCGTCTTCTTTAACTACATTCAGGTACTTCCTCTTCCCAAATGTAGTGATGAGAACGTGTCCATAAGGAGGCGAAAGTACTTAGTGACAGTTTTCAACAAATGGACCATTTCTTACAATTCTTTTAAGAAGCATATATTTATTGAATATATTCAGGAAGTGGGGGCGGAGAGAGGAGGGAGAAAAAGGGAGAGGGAGAGGGAGAGAGAGAGAGAGGGAGAGACAGAGAGAGAGAGAGAGAAAGAGAGAGAATGTGTGTACTTCTCCAAGTATGCAAAGTTATCTGGGTTAATTCAGTGAATTGGTCATTAAGCAGATTGCTTTGTTTTCTGTTCTGTTTGTCTCTTTTTCTTTCTTTCTTTTCTCTTTCTTTCTTTCTTTCTTTCTTCCTTTCTTTCTTTCTCTCTTTCTTCTTTCTTTCCTTCCTTCTTTTTTTTTTTTTTTTTTTTTTTTTTTTTTTTTTGATGGACTTTTGCTCTTGTTGCCCAGGCTGGGGTGCAATGGCGCCATATAGGCTCACTGCAACCTCTGCCTCCAGGGTTCAAGCAATTCTCCTGCTTCAGCCTCCCAAGTAGCTGGGATTACAGGTGCCTGCCACCACTCCCCGCTAATTTTTTTTTTTTTTTTTTTTTTGTAGAAACAGGGTTTCGCCATGTTGGTCAGGCTGGTCTTGAACTCCTGACCTCAGGTGATCCACTTGCCTTGGCCTCCCAAAGTGCTGGGATTACATGTGTGAGCTGCCATGCCCGGCCTCTCTCTCTTTCTTTCCAAGTTTCAAGAACTGGCGTGGCAGTGGTTCCAGTGAGGATCTGTGGGCACATAACAGCAAACACTACACTTACTGTGCCAAGCACATCATGGACACGGCACATGACCTTGGCCAATCCTGTGAGTCATTCCACAGAGCAGGTACCTCAGTCACCCCTTCTCCCTGACACAAATGCAGACTGGGCACTGCCACCGGCTGCTCCCTAATCATGTCTCAGGAGAGGCTTCGTGGGCAGTGACGGCAGAGAGGCCTGGCAGATTGGAGAAGGCAGTGGGGCAGAGGGCAGGCGGCGTGGCTGAAAGTGGAGAGTGCCTGGCAGGAATGAGAGCAGGGGCTGGAGGGAGAGAAGGTGCTCATCCCCAGAGCGGGTGGGATGTCAGAGCGTGAATGATTCAGGGTCCTGCCAAGGCAGTGGGTACTGACGTGCTTTGGGGACAGAGTCCTTGGAGCTGAGACACGTGCTACCAGGCTTGGGCAGGACAGCGCCGCTGGCAGGTGCCCGGGCTTTCAGCAGGGGAGGGGAGAGGGAAGGCAGGAGCAGGGTCTGAGCCAGCCCTCTCTGAGCCCTTTCCCTTTGACCTTTCATGATTTTACATCTCAGGGACCATTCTAGCAGGGTCACCTAAATGTAGACCCCTGTCTTCCGTGTGCCGTTAATTTTACTCAAATGTCTAAGAACAGCCATCTTGCCAGGACCGTGGTGGCCAGCAGGCAGGGTCACAGGGGAGCCACTGCGGGGAAGCCGTCCCTGGCTACTGCTCTCATGAGCTGTCCCTTCTCAAGGCCGTTTTAATGACTGAGTCATGAGGGCAGCAGAGGCCCCTACCTCCCGCCTGTGCTGTGGATTTGTAGGATTTCACCTGACCCCAGATGGAAGGGCCTCTCACAAGGCCCACTGTTGTCTAATGACAGCCCTTCTGCGTCTGTGATAACACAAAGCTGTGATAACACAAACGTGCTCCTGTCCATCTGGTGTTCAGCTCAGGTTAAGTGTCTCGATCGCATTACTTTATTTTTTTATTTTTTGAGATGGCGTCTAGCTTTGTTGCCCAGGCTGGAGTGCAGGGGCACAATCTCAGCTCACTGCAACCTCCGCTTCCTGACTGCATTATTTAATTTTTGTGTGAATAATGGCTGGGTGATTTCTAAGGGCAGACATTTCAAAATCTATGGAGAATAATTTCAGCCTTCAATGAGACTCCGTTCTGCATGTGGATCTGGTGGGGGGGTTTGGAGTAATTGAATTCAATATGAACACCTGTGTGGAAGCCGACGTGGGTGGGGGCTTCCTTTGCTTGAAGGTAGGGGTCTCTGTGGCTGGTCTCTGTGGGGTGCGTCCGATGTTTGCGGGGTTTTTGGGTTCTTGACTCTTGAGTTCTCTCTGGAGTTGGGGCTTTCTCGGTCAGGTTTGGCGCTGGGTGCCAGGTATTTGAAAGTCTTGTCTGGGTATCTTGGCAGCTCTTGCAATATACACCTTATACCCTGAAAAGCCCAAATTTAGATTTAGAATGTCTAACTTTTATTTTTTTTCCATTTGAAAATGTTATTTCTTAATTGTCAAATAATAATCGTGCACATTCATGGGGTGCATAGTGGTGCTTTGATACAAGTTCTGTATCATGATCACAGCAGGGTAATTAGCACCTCCCGCAGCTCAGACACCTGTCATTTCTTCATGTCGGGCACATTCAATATCCTTCTTCCAGTGTCTTGAACTCTGCACCGTGTCCCTGTCACCAGAAGCCATCCCACAGGGCCACGGGACCCCAGGACCTCTTCCTCCCAGTCAGAAGCAATGGCCTGTCCTCTAACGAAGCTCTCCCTGCAAAGCAGCAGTTCCTGCGATGACAGGAGCTCATGCAGGAGGAGGACGTTGATCTGAAGGCCGCAGGTATTTCTGGGCTGCTGCATTCAGTCTGAGCAGGTGGGGAAGTGCGGCTGACTTGTCTTGGGTGTTCTTGCTCAGCAACTACCTCTGTGGATTGCTGCTCAGAGATCCCCTCTCTAGGTATAAATTGGCCTCCCCCATGTAGGATGGAGCACCTGCTCAGGTGTCTCTATAGAGCTTCAGAGAGCCACCTGCAGCTCCCAGCACGCGGCAGCATCGGGCAGTCATGTCTATGCTTTGTTCGTCCAGGCCTGCTGCACGAGCCCAACACGTTCCTTCCTTCCCCTGATAGGATGCTCGGGGTTGGGGCTGGGAATGTCAGCTCCACACAGAGCCAGGCATCCTGTCCTCAATGAGATGTTTCCTCCCCTGATGAGTCACTTAAAATGGGGTGACTTGAATCAAGTATTCTATGGGTAGAGACAAAAACCCTAGTTTCTGCCCATAACTGTGAATCCGTGATCTGAGCTGGGTTTCGTGTTTCTGCCCATAACCATGAGTCTGTGATCTGAGTTGGGTTTTGTGTTTCTGCCCATAACTGTGAATCTGTGATCTGAGTTGGGTTTTGTTTGAGCCACTGGCTTCAGGGGGACATTTTCACACCTGGGGAGTTTCACAGGCAGAAGGTTTCTCATGAAATCTGCACAGTCCCAGAGCGGGTTACAGGAGGCTGCTCCTTCCAAATGACCCTGAAAGCTAAAACCAGTAAAGAAAGCCAACGAGACATGGCACCCGAACGCCCACTTACCCACAGCAGGGTGGGTGGCCTTTTCCTTTGGGGTTAAAAGGAGGCAGAGCAAGGTCTCCATGGCTCCCCCTCACTCTGAGTGAAGCAAGTAGGGATTGAAGTCCACCCAGAGGAGGAATCGTCTGATTTTATTTTATTTTTTTAAAGAAAGGAGCACTAGGTTGTGGATCGAGTCTTGTCTTTGTCTTTGAGCCCTGCCTGGTGGATTTCCAGAAAGACTCCAAGCAGCTGCAGAACCGAGTCTACCTGACCTGCTGGCTTGCTGCTTGACCCTGTGGAGTCCTCCTGTCTCCATGTCTGTGCTAAGCTTCGTGCCCTCAGAGGGAGGGCCAAGGACAGTCCATACGCGCACAAAGTGTGTAAGGACACATCAGAGGCCTTTTATAGGTGGGTGAGGCTGGGGAGGCGGAGGCAACAGATGCAGTCCCAGATGCAAAGACAAGTGGCATGCAGGAGCACCTCAGGTCTGCTGACAGCATTTTGGAAAGAGCCTGCGGCGTGACCATCAGGTGAGAAAATGGGGAGGAGGTGCTCTGAGAACTGTAGGGTGCAGTGCACGCCAGGAGCCCCTGCAATCACCTAGAAGAGCAGAGCCCCCCAACCTTTCACTTGCAACCAAGGTACCTGGGCATCTTGCTAAAATGCAGAGTCTCATTCTTCATGTCCTAAATCTTGCTATTAAGTAAGGCAGATTCCATTTAAATCAAATCAAATTGCAAATTCTGTTTCTCTGTGTCCTGGCCGCAGAGCCATGCCTGACTTGGGTGACCACTCTGGACAGTACGGGGACGTTTTGGTCATTGGAGAAAGTTGTGCAGATCGTGGGGCTCTGGCTTGAAGTAAGACCGTGTGTGCAGAGTTGCCATGTCAACTGCAATATCCTCGTGTAACTCAATTATCATAAGAGGGTTTGGATGTAGCCTCATTAAGAGTCAGACCATGGAGGTATGGGAGAAAACTAAAACGGCTGTTAATTTAATTTGAGTCCACGTTCTTGGAGAACTCATTGAAATCAGGACTTCTAATTAATCTCGTCTGTCCCATTTTTTGCTTGAGTAAATGACCACAGTGTAACAGCGATTGTAATATGGTGCCCTTTCCTGGTTCATGCCTATTGGATCCTGTGCTTCCAGTTTGGAACCTAGAGGAGCTTTTGTTGCCTGCCTGAGTCCACGCAGGGCTGAGTCTAAACCCTGCTCAGATGTGTCCCTGCTCCCCCTCTCACTTCCACTCTGCTCCCAGCCTGCCTCTCCTAATCTACGGCAAATGTTTGAGGCCGTTCAGTCTGCTTTCAACTTTTCTCTTCTCAGATCCATCCTCCCAACAGGTGCTCAGAAATAAAAAATTAGTTGTCATCAGACTAACTTTACGATGTACATAATGGACGATGTGATAAAGCAGGAAACAGAAAAACAACTCGTACTGGATGGGAGAAAACCATCACATTTGCCAGCAATTGGATATCCAGGGAAGCGCAGCAGGATTAAGTGAAAATCGATTGGAGCCACCCTCCTCAAAAAAGTTCAGGAAGTTGGCCAGATTGTGCTTAAAATAGGGCATTTTCCTCTAGTGGCAATAGCCAACTAGAAAATGGACAGGAACCAACCGTGGTGCCTGCCTGGAGCTGAGGGACGCAGCAGGGAGAATGCCCCCATGCCGCTCGTTCTCCAGGACTTTGCATCCAACAGGCTTCTCCGTCTCTGAGGGCAACTCTCTTGTTCAGGTTTCCTGCTGCCCAGCTGGAGAGGCTTCATTCTAGCCCAAAGGGCCATCTCACCCCTCACCCATGCCCACATGTGCAGGATGCACGTGGGGGCTTGGGTGAGAGGCAACTGGGCCATCTCAGTAGCCGCTGCCAGGGGAAGCCACAAACAAATACAGACCTGATTCCAGCAGCACCTGCCAGTGAGTTCCCACCAAAGGCAAGATGGCGCCTGCCTCCTGAGTGCTCCTGCCTCCTGAGTGCTCCTGCCTCCTAAGTGCTCCCGCTGGCAGCCACACCGTATTCTCTGCCTCCCCCTTCAAAGCCCTCCAGTGGCCTGAGTTTAGACCTCCAAGCCTGTGTCAGGCTGGGCTGTGCCCTGAATTGTGTGCCGGCAGCCATTCCCCACCCACACCCAACCACTGCCCACGGTGGCCTGTGCCGGGGGCCCTATCTACCAGGGAGCCGCGCCAATGCTGGAGCAGGCCAGAGGGGCTGGAGAGCTGACACCCCAGGGAGCAGCCTCACAGACGCCGGGGCGGGTGGCTCCGAGGAGCGCTCTGCATCGTCTCAGGTCCCCAGTGCACTGCAACCCCATGGCCCCACTCAGAGCCCCTCCGTGGACTCCCTTCCCCACCCTGTCTCACTGCCCACTCCCCCGGAGGCTCCTGAGAGACCCCCTCCCAGGTTACTCCCATGCCCTCAACTCCTTGTCTTCAGGTTGGCTTCTGGGTGACCCTTCCTGAGATGGATGTTTCTCGAAGCGTTTTAGCTTCCAAGCCCCACTATGCAGGGTGGGCTGGGCAAATGCCCTCTTGCCAACAACAGGCCATCGGCTCCTCCACGCCCCAGGCTCAGGGAGTCATTAGATTGTCAGGGCTGAGTCAGTGCCCAAGGTCACCCAAGGTCACACAGCAATTCACTAGAGGCCCAGACTAGAACCACTGTCTGACTTGGAAACCCTAAGACTGACTTTTGAATAGGTGGATGCGGAGCCTCGGAGCTGAAGGCAGGAGTCAGGCGCAGAGGGTGAGAGACCTGAGACGGCAGCCTGTGCTTCCTGATTTGACACTCCTCCAACTCCATGTTGGCTCTGGGCTCCTTAAAACAAGGCCAGTCCCGCGGGTGGGCGGGACGAGTGGTGGGGACCAGAGCCTCTCCAGCCGGAAGTCAGAGGCCCAGGGTTTTGGAAGGACTCCGGTGCTTTCCTTGCATCTGGAATTAAAACCTCCCCCGGCTGAGGCGGGTGGATCACCTGAGGTCGGGAGTTCGAGACCAGCCTGACCAACATGGAGAAACCCCATCACTACTAAAAATACAAACAATTAGCTGGGTTGTGGTGGCCACGTGCCTGTAATCCCAGCTACTCGGGAGGCTGAGGCAGGAGAATCGCTTGAACCTGGGAGGCAGAGGTTGCGTTGAGCCGCGATTGCACCATTGCACTCCAGCCTGGGCAATAAGAACAAAACTCTGTCTCAGAAACAAAACAAAACGAAACGAAACGAAACGAAACGAAACGAAACGAAACAAAACACAAAACAAAACCCTCCCCCTGGGGAAGCTGTGTCTATGCCACTGAGTGAGCACAATCCTGCTGGGAAGCTGGGCCCCTGCCTGGTTGCCTTCAGCTGCCCCCGGGTTAGCTCTGGGAGCTCAGGCTGCTCCCCAAATGGGGGAATTGCAGCCCAGACATGCAGGCGGGGCAGGGAGGGGGAGTTCCTCCCTCTTCCACATTCTAGCTTGGAAACACATTCGCAACCACAGGGAGGCCATCAGCAGAGCCTGCATTTCCAGGCAGACAATACTTTTCAAAGCCCCTCTGTCTCTCCACCTCCCCTTTCTCATCTGGTCTCAGCCGGCACAGCGTGGCGCAGGGGTGGACTGATTTCCTCAGGACACCACAGCCAAGGCTCGGAAACCCAGGTTTCCTGAGTTTCAGTTCGGCGTGCCATCCATGACTGTAGTGACAGGCATCGTGTCTTTCTTTTTAAGAAAAAAAGAAAATTATATATAAATCACTGCTTTCAGGTGAAGGATTTTTAAAAAGCTTGCAATACCTGCAGTCATTTTTATCTGAAATCAGAAAGATGTGAAATTTGTGAGCTGATACGTAAATGTGCATCTAAAAAGCCCTTGCACACAAGATGACAGGGTTGATTTCTGGCTTTGGTGTCCTCAGGCCTGAGCACAGGCAGCCCCGTGGCTGCCTGGTGGCCTTCACGCCCCATGAGCTGGGGATGCCGGTGTGATTCCTTCTCTCCCAGCGGCCCCTGGCTGCTGCCCTTGGGGACCTGGCCTTCTAGCTGTGCCCATACTCTCCTCCCCAACTCCTGCTGCCTAGATGAGGACAGTGGGGCAAGTGGCTGGTCCCTCTTGACGCTGTCCTATTGCCTGAATTTACTGTGTGAAATAATAGCTTTTGAGTCCATTTTGAAATGTCAAGGAATGAGAAAAGCTTTGAATATTTATAAATGTTGGGACCCACTTGCAGGATCTCTTAAAGGGGAAAGACGTCAGATGCGGAGATGCGGAAGGAGACTGCCTTGTGCTTCTTTAAATAGAAAAGGTGCTGGCAGCTGAAGTGGCAGTTTTGGGACTTCCAGGGAGCACTTTTCCTGGTGCCTGCTAAATGCTAATCTAGAGCTGCACATGAGCGTGAGCTGGCAAGGCACAGCCCTTTACCTTCTTTCCATGCCTCCTCCCTCTCACTCGCTCTAACTCTCCAATTGCTTTAAAATATTTAGAAGGAATATGCTATATTATTTAAAGGCTAGATTGGCTCACTGACCTGGAGGGCTCAGCCTAGTTAGCGGAGAAGCCCCACCGAGGCACAGGCGTGCTATGGCAGGGGGCTCAGAAGCACTTGACTTAGGAAGCAGGAGGGGAAAGGGGTGGCCACAGAAACTGAATTCTTGGTCGAGGAAGATGACTTTGTTTGGGAGAAACTAGTTCTCAGAATATGCAGCATTCAGATAGTAGAGATATAACTTGCGTTTTTTTCCTGAATAATTGGTCAATGAAGAAAGCTGGGACAGAGGAGGTTAGGAGCTGTGCAGGCTTGGGGGGCCTTCGGGAGGGAGAACTGGTGACAGCAGGCAGCCTCACTAGACTTGTCCTCTGTGCCAGGCGTGCTCCATGCACTCCCTTGTTGATCTGTGATGAGGGGCCACAGAGTGGGGAGACGGGCACCTACAGCTGAAGGCTCATTAGCCAGGACAAAGCCTAGGTCACTGTCTCCAGAGGGGGATCCCTGGGTGGGCATCTGTGCAGCTCACCAACTGTTGCTGGCACTGCCCCTCCAGGTCATGGCAGGATGACATTTCGTGTCCATGAAAATGTTAGGGGTGACCACGTGACTTGCTTTGCCAATGAAATCGGTGAGAAGTGACCTGGAGGAAACTTAAAGAGCTGGTTTCTGACTTGCTACTTCCTCTTCCCACAGCTCGGCAGGAATCAGGTTGTGAGGATGGTGCCTTGCACAGGGTGGGACCCCAGTGGGGATGAGAAGCAGCAGGGCCCTAGCCCCCAGCAGTGGCTTTCGCATGATTGAGAAGTAAGCCTTTCTTTGTTTTAAGCCCCTAGGATTTAGGGGGATGTTTGTTAAGGCAGCATAACCCAGTTTTCCCTGACTGACACAACACCTAACCTTACACCATGAATTAGAAATACGTGTCTGAAGCATAAGAGGCTTAGAGATCATTGGATTCAACCCCCCATTTAGTGGCTGAGAAGACACAAATGTCCATAATCTTGGCCAACATGCTTGTCTGTGATCGGAGCTGTGGTAATGGAACCCACATCCCTTTGGGAGGGCCTAAGTTTTGGAGACCTCAGTCTGGCCAGTACTTCCCCCACCACCTCGACAGTCTTGGCCTTTCCTCTCATTTTGTGCCCCTAGAAGCCTCCACGCCTGCACATTAGGTCCTTCCCAGTCATAGGTTTCACCTTGGCCTTCCTGCCTTTGCCTCCTTCTAAGCCACAGGGTTGATCCAGCGAGGGCTTAGCGTCGGGTGCAGTCCCATGGGGCTGGCTGGCAGTGGAGGGAGAGAGGGTGCCAACCCCGGACGTGGTCAGTAGAAGAGCAGAACAAGGAGGTCTTTGTCTTCATTGGCCTGAGACTGTCTCCGGAAAGATGATGAAGGTTTCTGCCCTGCCTCCAGCTCTTTGTCTAATGTCACCAAAACCTCACCTTTTCTACAATTCAAATCTGTTTGTCCTTTGTCTAAAATGCAAAGGTCTCCCTCTTGGCTCACAGGGGTCCAAGGATGTCACAGCATTCATGGTCCTCTCAGTGGACAGCAGCTCTTCTGCCACCTGGACTTTACCTGCAGAAATGTGGACAGTGTTGACCTGGGCAAGCAGAGCTCGGGGTCAGGGGTGCTCCCCTCAGCACCCAACTTAGAGAGGGGAGAGAGGGAGGGGCTTGAGCAGCGATGTGGAACTCTCTGGGACCACGCAAGGTGGGATGCCCAGTCAACAGGGTTTGGGGGATCTTCTGTTTACCACATCTGATGCTTGCACCCTCTCTGCCTTCACCCCCAGCCGGCCCAATGGTGTTGCACTGGATGTTGCCAGGTGGTCTCATGGATTCAAGTTCTTTCTCAGGTTGAGAAGAGATGCTCTTAGTAACAGAGCTTCATGATGTTGGCTCTTTCTGGGAAACAACTCTTGAGAGGGGAGAGAGAAATTCCATGCAGGCCTGCCACAAAGCGTGGGGGTGTATGGGAATGTGGGACAGAGGTGAGGGAGAGCTGGGCACTGTGCAAAGACCCCTCCAAGATGTGGGTTGGATATGGGATGAGGGGCTCTAGGGCAGCCAGTGTTTTGCAGAGTGTGTTGGCAGGGGCTGCAGGATAGACCCCACCTCACAGAAAGGCTGGGAGTTCCTTCTTCCAGGCACCACTTTGGAAACACCATTTTGGAAACTGCTGTGCTAGGAAGAGGCAGCATTGTGAGTGATGTCTAGTTTAAGTCCATGTTAATTAGAGAATATATAATCGTGATTGTGATAAACCATGGTATGCTATTCCTTGTGCTTATTCTGCTTGAGGTTTGTTGAGATTCTTACATCTGTGTTTGTATTTTAAAATTTAATTTGGGAAAACTTTTGGCCATTATTTCTTCAAATACATTTTATGTCCTCTCATTACTGTCTTCTGTGACTTCAAGCATCTGTGTATTTGATACAATGACCCATAAGTCACTCAAACTCTTTTTAATTTTTGTCATTTTCTTATGTCTATTTTTTCTCTGTGATTCATTTTAGTTAGTTTTAATTGCATTTTCCTCATGATCTTTTCATCTGCCATATCTAATTTGTTATTAATCTCACTTAGTATGTATTTTATGTCAGATTTTTTTTTGAAATTTCCACTGCATATGTTCCATTTACCTTCTCATTAGGTTCATACTTTCATTTATCTCCTCAGACATATTTGTAATATTTATCATTGCTCTTTTCAGATCCTAATTGGCTATTTTTATCACTCTTGTAATTTTGAGATCTGCTTCTATTGTTTTATTTTTCTCCTAGTCATGGGTCATATTTTACTGTTATTTCACATGGCTGGTGATTTTTGATTGGGTGCTAAACATTGTTTTTCATCTTTGAGTGCTGATTCTGTTGGATTCCTTTAAAGAGTGTAGAACTTTGCTCTGGACTGCAATTACTTATTGAACCATTTGGCCTCCTTGAGGCAGGCACCTAGGATTTGTTATTGTAGCCCTTCTAGTATGAATTTAGCCCCACTTCTAAGGTTTGGCCCTTCTTAGGATTGTACCCAACACCCCATGTCTCATGAGGTCTCTCCATTCTCTCTGATGGAAGTACTGAGTGCTCTCTCTGTGTGGGCCCCGAGTGTCACTGGACCTGCCACTTTGTAGGAGGTCTTTCTGCAGCCTTATTGAGCCTGACCCATGCATTGCAGTTCACTCCACAGCCAAGGACTCATGGGGCCCCCTGAGGTTCTCCAGAGCCCTCTCTGCAGACCTCCCCCATCTCTGGCATCCTACCCTGCACATCCTCACTGCCTCAGCCTCTTCCAGAGAAAAGCCTGGGCTCGGAGCTGGGCCTGTCCCTGCACTGGTTCCTGGGAACTGCCTCTAGGCTGCAAGCTGGAAAAAGGGAGTGCTCATCTCTTTGGTTTCTCCACTCTCCTGAATCACAGTTACCTGCTACCTGTTGTCTAATATTTGAAAACAGCTATTTCATAAATTTTGTTTATTTCATGAGGAGGTCAATTCCCACAGCACTTAACCCTTCATGAATGTATAAGAAGCCAAGTGGGTATAAGATTTTTGTTATTTAGTTTATCCTTAAAATAACCTTCTTTTTAGGCCTGTCTTATCAGTCCATTTACTCATCTTAAAGAATAAAGAATACAGTGTGAAGGGGACCTGCCTCCACCCTGCCTCTCTTGGCTCTGGGCTGTGATTCTCTGCACAGACCACGTTGCACGTGGCTATTTGTCTGTCTGCTTCCCTTGTTGGGTGGTGATGCTCTTGGAGAGTGGGAGCCAGAACTTGTCATCCTGGGACCACACAGCTAACCATGACCTGGCCCCTAGTAGCAGTGAGCATGCGTGTGTGTGTCTGTGTGTGCACATGTGTAGGAGTACATGATAGACATGTGGGTGCTTGTTTAAAAGCAACCCCAGCCTAAGGCAGGGACTGAGGAAGAGCAGATCCTCCCATTTCTATGCAGCCCCTTCCCTCCCCCATGGGTGCCTCAGCTCAGCTCCCAGCTGTGTGCCAAACAGCAGAATGTGTGCCTGCAAACTCTCTGCCCCTTTTCCCTTCTTCAGCAAACAGGTCCTCTTAAAGGAGGAGATTAGATTCACTCCAGTAACACGAAGGGCTTCATTGGAGGATCTGGCCAGCCTGGCAAGGAAGATGCTAAGTTAAGCTTTGGGGGATGGTGCCATGACCTATACAGGGAGTCCTCTGGCTCTGCTGCTGGGACTGTGCTGCCCAGGAGGCTGTAAGCATCGACAGGGAGGATTAGAAGAATGACCTCCACCTGGATTTGCCTCCCTGCACTCACAGAGCAGAGCAGAGAGTGGAGCTTCAGTGGCCCTGAAATGTTCACCTGATGAGCTCATAAACCCATGCACCTCATGAGCTCATAAACCCATGGTGTCCTCCTGCGGTGCTTCCTGGGTTCCTTGGGTGGGGGCTGCTGATCATCAGCTTCTAGACCTTGTCCCCGTCCCCAAGGTGGGGTTAGAGGGAGCAAACTCGCTTCCCTCAAGGTCAGAAGGCACAGCTCTTCTGTGTGCCACATCTCAGGGGAGACCAGGGTGGGGGACTGTGGTGCCTGGGAATGAGTTTGCAAAGCAGAGGGCAGTCATAAGCTCTGATGTGGTCCTTCAGGAAGCCTGCAGAGTCAGCACTGAGTGTGCCAGCTCTGAACTACCTGGCTGAGCTGTTTGCGGTAGGCTCACAGAGAACAGCAGCCACCACACTGGGCATCCTGTAAGGGCAGCTCACTCGCTCCCAGACAATGAGGAAGAGCCTGAGGCCCTGAGGGAGGCCACAATTTGCATGGTCTTCAGGGGAAGCACCAAACACCAAATCCACAGTCGTGCTTCAGGTTCCTGGGTGAAGGAAGGTGAGAATTTAGAGAAGCTGTCAAGGCCTGCCTGGTTATTAGGCAAAAAGCATCACATTCTACATTAAGATGGAGATGAGAACTTTCATCTGTCCATCCATCCATCCATCCATCCATCCATC